>NC_000075.6:69730853-70086478 GCF_000001635.26 Mus musculus
GCCAGAGGAAAACCAGTCTCACTATTTGGGGCCAAACTTAAAGCAAGCTTTATTAAATATTAAATACTAACCAAGAGATGAACTTTGGTCAGGACCACTCACTGGGCTTTCCCAGCTGAGTGGCTCTGAGATAGGTGCCATAGGGGTTTAAAAGGACAAACCTATAGGCCACTGTACTTTCCCATGAGGCTTTGTTGTTTCCCAGGAACTACAGCTCCCAGCATTCCAAGAAGTTACCTGTCCCTGGGCAGTTGGGACATTACAGTTCCATACTGGATGGAATTATTCCCAGAGCTGGGATCTTGGACTGTATAAAAGGGGGAAAGTAAGTGAGCACAGACATTCACCCCTCTTTGCTTTTTGCTCCCCCATCCCAGCCCTGCCCCTTTGAGACAGTCTCTGCCTTCATTAAGTTTGTAATCTTGTGGGAGGAAAAAAAACTATAACAAAAACTCAAACAGAAAGCTGTAATAAAACATTGTCATATAAGACAGGTATCTCAAAATTAAAATCTGAATGTTCTTTAAAACCAAGCTGAGCATTGCAGTGGTCTCTGAAGGAAGTCAACCTGCCCGCCATGATTCCACCAAAGTCATGCAAACACACGCTTATTGGGAGCTCCTGTTATCAAAGGTGAAGTCATCACCTCCAACTCCGGGAAGTGACTTTCATTTCTGTTTCTCTGTTATTATCTTTGGGTTGACATGTTTTAGTGTCTAAGGAGCAACACAGTGGAGGGACAGCCTGGAACTGGAAGTCCTCCCACAGAGAACCCTAGCCAGCTCTTGTGGAATAGAGCACACCTCTGATCCCAGCACTCTGGAGATGGAGGCAGGAGGATTAGAAGTTCCAGTCCATCCTTGGCTACATATTGAGAGGAAGGATATAAGAAGAGACAGGCCATGCACCTCAGGTTCATCTTGGAATAAACACAAGAAGTCAAGTGCTCTCACAGAAAGGCGAGAGAGAGTGAACGCCTTTTAAAGGATGTTATGGTTAGGGCTTTCATGTGTGTGTATGTTGGGGGGTGTTATTCATGGGAGCAGGGATAGCTTTATTGGTTCATTCAGATGGTACCAAAGAGGACCAGAAGGCAGAAGTGATATTTGCAGTGTTGACCTCAAGGAATTGAAACTTATTATCACATCCTGTGAGTACTGCTCAGGTCAGAGGGAGGACTGCCACCAAGATAAGATGGTCATACTTGAAACCCTGTCTATAAACAGGTTTCTCTCTGACAGAGAGAGAGAGAGAGAGAGAGAGAGAGAGAGAGAGAGAGAGGGAGAGAGAGGGAGAGAGAGAGAAAGAGATGGAGGGAGGGAGGGAGAGAGAGAGAGAGAGAGAGAGAGAGAGAGAGAGAGAGAGGGAGAGAGAGGGAGAGAGAGAGAAAGAGATGGAGGGAGGGAGGGAGGGAGAGAGAGAGAGAGAGAGAGAGAGAGAGAGAGGGAGAGAGAGAGAAAGAGATGGAGGGAGGGAGGGAGGGAGAGAGAGAGAGAGAGAGAGAGGGAGAGGGAGAGAGAGAGAGAGAGAGAGAGAGAGAGAGAGAGAGAGACTCAAGCACCCCAAATCAAAGAAAAGATAAACCTCCACTAGGCTGAGGAGGGAACTCTGATTTATGATGTAGTCATACTGGGATAATCACTTGGGAGAGCCTTGGAGGTAAACCAGGACATTGGACAAATCAGGAGCCCTAAAGGTTAGAGACAAAGTGCTTAGTCCAAAGTCACACTACCCATTCTATTCCTCTAGATCACAGCCTCTACATTTTCTTTCTGGATAACAAGCTGTGGGGAGGAGAGGAAGAAGGAGGGGTGAGAGGGACCGTCAAAAACTTCTTATGGGTAACACTCACCAGACCAGGGTGAGCATGCTCCACCTTCTCTGCCCTCCCTCATGCTGGTTTCTTACCTTCACTGAGCTTCAGAATCTTGGTTGTGAGGTGAGGATAACACAGACCTCCAGGGATGTCAGTGAATTTGGATGAGTAACAGATCATATGAGCTTATTCCTAGACCTCTTGGAAATAAGACTTCCCCTTTGTCCAGCCCCTTCACTGCAAAGCAGGGTTTTCTTATATTGGTCTTTGAAGAACGCCCACCCCCTTGCAAATCTGAGGTTTCCAAAGTAACCTATCAGCAGATCACACACAGCCTGCTGTTCCACTAACCTCTGCTGTGATTATTTGCTCTAAGTGTCTCTACCTTTCCTCAATGGCTTGGTCACACCAGCCTGTGGCCAGCCTCTTCCTTGTTACCTTCTCAAGATCCTGCCTGTCCTAGCTGGAGCATCCCCAACAAACATCTTTGCAAGTATGGTAGTTTGAATAGGAATGGCTCCATAGATTCCTGGTTTGGAATGCTTGTCCCATAGGCATTGTGGCCTTGTTGGAACAAGTGTGTCATTGTGGGGGCAGGCTTAGAGGTCTCCCATGTTCAAGCTATGCCCAGTGTGGCACACAATCCCCTTCGGCTGCCTTTGGATCAAAATGTAGAATTCTCAGCTCCTTCTCCAGCACCATGTCTGCCTGCATGCCATCATGTTTCCTGCCATGATGATAATGAACTAAACCTCTGAACTGTAAGCCATCCAAATTAAATGTTTTTCTTTGTAACAGTTGTCATGGTCATGGTGTCTCTTCACAGCAATAATACCCTAACTAAGAGAGCAAGTGTTCAGACATTGTGACAGGCTTCAGATAGACCTTACTGATGTTTTTCACAGCAGTCTGTGGGAGAGGCAGTATGGCGTGACCTCCCACATACACTGAGGAATCCAAAGTCACAGAAGTTTAGTGACTTTCCCAAGGTCATAGGCAAGAGAGCCACCAGCTCTGAAGTGACAAAAATCCTGGGTTCAAGTCTTAGCTTTTCAACACTTGCCCACTTGTGACCTCCAGTAAGTTCCGGAGCTTTCCTGACTCTCAGGTTCCCCATCTGCAAACATAAAACAGCTGTAGAATGCTCTACAAGGTCACACAGGTTGTTGATAAAAGACTGAATGACAGGTATTCAGAAAGACACCCCAGGATCCAATGCACAACTGGGGTCTTTGCCAGTTAGTCTCATCCACATTTATCCCTTGAAGTACAATCTTCTCCCTCTCTTTACTCAAATACAAACATATCAAAGAGAAGACCTAACTGACCTGGCCCAAGCTGTGGGCCATCATCATATGGGCAACTGTGCAGCAGTGGTTAATGGTCCACTAAGCTAGACAGGATGGAGACGAGACAGCAACTGTACCAAGGTAGGAATGGCCTCAAGTTCATTATCAGCCCTCAAGTGCTTTTAAAGCCGATTGTCAGATGGGGGGAGGGGTCCTTTTGCTTCTTTCTCCGCATCTACCTGGACACTGTGCAGCAGGCCAGAGAAGGACAGAGGGAAGGCTCTCTGTTTTATGTTCAGAGACAATATGGAAGCTCACAGACCAGCACGTGGTTGATGCTCCATACATAGTGAACGATGGATACGTTTTGTTGTCTTGATTAAAATCTCAGTCTTTCTGGTTCAAAAGGTCATCAGATGAATTTACATCTTCACTGACTTTTCGCAGCTCCTACGTTCAGTTCTCCTGCCAGTCTACAGCCACTAACAAACTCAATCATAACAGTTCACCTCCGGAGCTTGCTCGTGTGACCCATCAACTTTGTAGGGCTTAACCGCTTCCCTTCAGAATGACTGCATGATGTATCAGCCGCCCTGCCAACGACTTGATTAATAAGTCGAATACTTATTACTTGCCAAGAACAGACTCTGACTATTACTATCAAACATCATAAAGATCAAATATCTGATAAAGAATTCCTAAACACCTGTCCCCGTGTTGCAAACAATGATCCCCCCTCCAACTTCTAACCCCTCCCAGCATTGTGACATTAGTGACACACACACAAATCTGTCCAGGATTTATTACTCGAGTCTCTCATATCAGATCTGGGCTTGCTTTCAGTTTCTTTGTCTTCTCCTTGTCTCTCTTTGCTGTCCCTTTAAATTCGTTCTTTCAAACAGTTACCAACTTGCTAGAGGACATGTCACAGAGCACACTCCCCTGCCTTTCACAGCATTGTCATCTGATTGAGCGGACAGGATTTTCATGAAGAAAACCCGAGGAATTAATTAATTAACTATAACTGGATTTCACCTCTTTAACCTTACCTCGTGAGCAAACCTGAGCTAAATAAACATCTGACCATCCAATCTCTCTCGCCTAAGGTTAACCTGAGTTTATTATTCAGGCCACTGCCCTTGTGTATTAGGCAATGCATAAATTACGCATACTAATTACCCCGGATGGGGCACCACTTTAATGAATTCTTTTAATTAAACTGCAACACAGTGGTTTTGCACAGGATGGTCTATATTTCATCCTTAAACTACGTTAACCTTCATCTTTGTCGGGGCAACTCACACAACCAACCAGAGTGCTGCTGAGCTTAATTCATCTGAGTATGTACTTCCCAGGGTCCCTGTTATAGGAAATTTTGAAAAATGTTTCTCTTCTGCTTTAGGGTTAAGAAATTAGACGCATCTGTGAGAAGTTACAATTCTGCTGGGGTTATTGAAGTGGGGTGGGAGAAGAAAAGGTAAACCGAGGCAAGACTACAATGCTGGTATCAACCAGCAAAGCGCTGTCATCTTCAAAAGCCATACAAACAGTGTTCTTATTAGTGTGTACCACAAAGCAGAAGACATCCTTTGTGTTCTATGTTTCTTTTCTGAAATTTGTAGTAGTTGATCTCTACTTTGAGTCCAGTCTTCACAGAAACAATTAGCCTTCCTGGGGCAGGAGATGTGGCTAAATGGTTAATCACATGCACTGCTCTCGTAGAACATCTTAGTTAAGTTAATTCCAAGCACTCAAATGGAACAGCTTACACCCACCTGTAACCCCAGCTTCAGGGGGATTTGATGCCATCTTCTGGCCTCTTTGAGCATTACACTAATGTGCACATACACATACACTTGACACACAACTAAACATAAATTTTTTTTTAATTTAAAATAAAATTAATTCTCAGGACTGAAGAAATGACTCAGCGGTTAAGAATACTGGCTGCTCTTTCAGAGGTCCTGAGTTCAATTCCCAGCAAACACATGGTGGCTCACAACCATCTGTAATGGCAATCGATGCTCTCTTCTGGTGTGTCTGAAGAGAATGACAGTCTACTCACATATGTAAAATAAATTTTAAAAAATCTTTATAAGAAATGTATTCTCTATTATCCTGATCAAGTAGGGTTGCAGGACCAGGGAAATAGATCCAGTGTGTTTTAACCTTGCGTACTAATTTTTTCTGTTTTATTGGGCTCTTCTCCAGGGGAGTACCAAATGGACTACTATTCAGATAATACTGCTTCACCACCTAATACAGTAGCAGCCCTGTGTCCGGAGCCCAAAGGTGCAAGGGAAGGCTGTACCATTTGTGTTTGCTTGTTGTAAGGAACAGAAACATGTTCATTTAGATTTATTTGCATCCATGTAGATAGATTTTTCTGTAGCTATGATAAATCACCATGACTAAGGCAGTTTATAGAGGAAAGTTTATTGGGGCTTATTGTTCGAGAGCGTAAGACTCCATGACCATCATAGTGCAGAGTTTGGAGTTCACTGGGAGAGAGAACCATTGCAATGTATTGTTTTAAAGTGCTGTGATAGATGAACATATAAGCTATTCTGCAACTATAAGGCTGGGGCTATAGTTCAGTTGGTAGAATGCTTACTTAGAATGCACAATCTTGGGTTCAGTCCCCATCACTGCATATACCAGTGTGGCAGTGCACTCCTATGATCCCAACACTTAAGAAGTACAGACATAGGATCAGAAATTCAAGATCATTCCACACTACTCTATTAGCCAGAGATCTCTAGAGAAATACAATCAATAAGATGAACATATACTACAAGGGGGAGTTATTAGGCTGGCTTACGTGAGACGGGCTGGATAGTCCAACAGCTGATGTCTTCACACTGGAAAGGTTGAGAATGTAGTGACTGCCCAGCAGAACAGGCTGGAAACTCCAGCAGTTCCAATCTGATGCTGAGAAATTCTTGCCTTCAAGACACTTTGGAAAGCTAGAGAAGCTGGGTTTCAATGCCAGCGAACGACAGCAGCTTCAGTAGACGCAATGGAGCAGATGTATTTACCCATAAACAGGAAGGTAGGCAGACAACAACAACAACAACAACAGCAACACTGTTTCCCCCTTATATCCCATTTTCTATATATTAGGATGCTGCTAGAAGGTGTGCCCCACTCTGAGGAAGGTCCTTTCCCTTTAGCTAATTCTTCCAGGAAATATGCTCACAGACTCACTGAGAGCTCATCCTCCCAGACCCAATCAAGTTGACAACTGAAATTAATCATCATAGTGAGAATTCTGGACCAGCCTGATATACATGAGACTGCATAAATTAGAATGGGATGGAATAGAATAGAATAGAATAGAATAGAATAGAATAGGAGTGATAGATAGCAAGAAAAACAGGAGATAGATAGATAGATAGATAGATAGATAGATAGATAGATAGATAGATAGATAGATATTCTTCAAAGACAGAAAACAGTCTACTAGAGTTATGTAAGTGATCTTAGTAGAGGCTCTATTTGAGTCGGATCTATTGGCTGGGGACCAAGTGTTCAAACACATGAGCCCATGGGAGCGGTTTGATCCTTGAGTCATATGGAAACATGAGTGGAAGAGCTTGTTAAGTGAAGCCTGAGACCTGGGGAACTGGGAAAAACATGGTGTAAGACGAGTCCCCTGGGATGGCTCAGTGGGTCAAGGTGCTTGCATCCAAGACTGGGGAACTGGAGTTCAATCCCCAGAGCCTACAAGATAGAAGGAGAGAACTGAATTCTGCAAGTTGTCATCTGGCCTCCACGTGCATGCTATAAAATGCACACACCCACCACTTCCTACACACGGAAACCAAACAAATAAATGTAAACTTAAAATAAAAAGATGATCTGTCCATAAAGAAATTGTTCTCTTTTAGAGATCCTGTGTTGAGGTTTGGTCTGTTGCTATGTACTGTAATGCTAAATACTGCCCCCCAAGGTATGGTTGCACCAGGGACAAGGAAATCCTCAAGTACACCAAATGGTACTATGCAATCTTGCTTCTTAATGTAAAACTATTGGTTAAATAAAGATGCCTACAGACCACGGCTGGACAAAAGAGAGGTAGGTGGGGCTTGGGGTCTGAGAAGAGACCATTAAGGGAGAGGAGAAAGGAGAGGAGAGAGAGAAAGATGCCGTGGGGTAGGTGAATGAAGAAAACATACCCATGAGGCCTAAGCAGTTGGCGTAAGAGTGACCCAGACAGAGCATGGCAAGTGATATCTCAGAGTTATTGACAGGAAAGTAGACAAAATAGCATAGAGGGTTGATGTCTGCCCAGCTCTAGTGCTTTAAGGATTATTATAAATATAAAGGTTTTGTGTCATTTATTTGGGAACTAAAAGATCAAGGGTTGGGTAAAGATCCCTGATTAATTTGTACTACAACAGTCCTGTAATTAGATATACTATTGTGGGGCTTTTCTGGTAACTTACTAACTAGTTTTTCAATCATTTTGATTTTGACCATAGGATGATCGCAGGAATCAATTAGAAATGATTTCATGAAAGAGTTACTGAGTCTGGGACGAACTAGAGAGATCTGAAATCCTTACTTCACTGTAACCTCAGTGTGTGGGAATTTCAGAAAGCTCTAATATAACCCCAAATTACATAAAAGCAGGTGACCTGTAGGATGCAATGCGTCTTCAGTGTGACAGGGAAAATAAAGGATTTGAGGTACTGGGCTGAGGAGGTGGTTCTGCCAGTCAAGTTCTCACCGTGTGAGCAAGAGAACCTGAGTCAAAACAACAACATCACACATGTGCGTGCATGTGTGCATGAACACAGACACATAAGCACACATATACACACACACAAACACACATCAAACAAACGAACTCGGTATGGTGGTATGCATTTATAAGCTCAGTACTGGAGACTGGAGCCACATGGACAAGTCTTCTCTCTCTCTCTCTCTCTCTCTCTCTCTCTCTCTCTCTCTCTCTCTCTCTCTCTCTCTCTCTCTCTGCCTCTCTCTCTCTCTCTCTCTCTCTCTCTCTCTCTCTCTCTCTCTCTGTGTGTGTCTCTTTCTCCTCTCTGTTTTTTCGAGACAGGGTTTCTCCATGTAGCCCTGGCTGTCCTGGAATGCAGTCAGTAGACCAGGCTGGCCTTGAACTCTTAGAGATCCATCTGCTTCTGCCTCTCCCTCCTGAGTGCTGGGATCAAAGGCATGTGCCTTGTTAAAGAGTCTCTTTTTCAAATAATAAGGTGGAGCACTCTTGATAAATGGCCCAGAAGTTGTCCTTTGACCTACACACACACACACACACACACACACACACACACACACACACACATATTAAGCACCACATGGGCCACTGCACAAAATCACATGTACATACGGAATATTTTTTAATAACCAGCAAGACCTAGTACTTAATACTATATCATTGTAGTTAGAAATGGAGTCCCCACTCTTTCCTGATCTCCACCTTGTAGCTGCATTAAAGGTGGGACACACAGAGTGGAACAAAAGAGACCTCCAATTCTGTATTTTGTCACCAATGCAGTTCTTTGGAACACTAAATTCCCTTACTCTAGAGTTATTACAGAGCCCTGGCATTGGCTGGTGAGCTGAATCAGCAGGTAAAGGCACTTCTCACTCAAGCCTAATGACCTAAGTTCAATCCCCAAACTCACAAGAAGGCAAAAGGAGAGAACTAACTGCTGTGGCCTGACTACCCACTCATCTATGCCATGCGCACACACAAAGAATCCTACTTTCCTGCCACTGAGCACAGATTCTAGGGAGAGGGATTGGGGAAACATGACATACTCTCAAGGCCTCTTAGAAATCTCATTTGCATAATGCCATGACAGAGGGGTGGAGCCAACTGATTTATCTCCAGGATACTCTGATGCTGGTATTACCAATACATTTCAGTTGTTTACTGAGCTATAGCTACTTGTGAGACATGAAGGTGGCTGACATCACAGGGGCCTTGCTCTCCAGTAGTTCCTGGTGAAGAAAGTTACACTCTGTAGTCTAAAGGTGGGAATGTGTTCCCAAGCCAGAGGGAAACACTTCAGGGGACTAGTCTGTTCCCCGTGGAGCTGGGCTGGGAGGATTTCCCAGAGTGCTTAGTCCACCAGAAGCAGGTACAAGGAGATCCTAAATACTCAACTCGGGGCTTCGATTTTTTGATCAAAGAAGAGAGGCTGAAATACAAGGATAGAAAAGAATTTTTAAAAAGCAGAGAATTCTAAGCTAATAGATCAAGAAACCCAAAAGCAGATTTTTTCATACCCCAATATTTTCTGCAAATTTAGCAACTCTCAGGCTTGTGAACCAGTCATGAGGAAAGCCTCGGCACTAGAAGGGTTAATTTATGGGAGTGGAGATAGAAGACCCAACTTCCCCACAGTAAGGAAAGCCTTACTGTGACATAGTAAATCAGAGCCTCCCTGGCTCTCATCTGGAAGCTTGGTTAAGACTAGGACTTCTGGGGCTGGAAAGATGGGTCAGCACTTAAGAGGACTGGCTGCTCTTCTAGCAGACCAGAGTTCAATTCCCAGCACCCACAAGGCAGCTCACCACTGTCTCTAACTCCAGCTCCAGGAGTTCTGACACTGCCTTACAGATTCACATGCAGGCAAAAAAGCCAATGTATGTAGTAGTAGTTGTAGTAGTCGTAGTAGTCATAGTAGTAGTAGTAAATAATAATGTAATAACAACAACAACAATGTTTTTTTTTAAAGACTAGGACTTCTCTCGGGCATTGGTGGTGATTTTTTTAAAGGAGATAATGGATGTTAAGTGCACTTGACGAAGCAATAGGCCCCCAGCAAGGAGCTTGTGCCCACTAGCTGTGGTGATTAGCATGAAGAAAGTAGGTGTATTTTTCCAAAGATTTCAAAGCCGATGAGTAGAGGGATCCCACGTACTCTAATACTAGGCTCATATGGATGAGTGACACCATCTATTGTCAGCTTAGAGAACAAGTTACTATCAGCCACCCTTCCCCCAAGCCCACCTGAACAAAGACCTGGGATAAATGTCCAGGCACATAAATGCCTACTTTATTCTACTCTTAAAAGTATTTGGCCAGTGAGACGGCTCAGTGGGTAAAACCACTTGCCATTAAGCCTAGCGACCTCAGTTTCATCGACAAGACCCAGGAAGGAGAGAGCCAAGTCTTGTATGATGCCCTCTGACCACCATGTGCTTCCCATGGCGCACGCATACATTCATATGTACACATAAAAAATGTAAAAGAAAATTGAGTTTGTCAGTCATTTTTGGTCCTGTTGGATTATTAACAAACGTTGTGTCATACAGAGGGTGCACGAATGCTGTGTTCTGGTGGAGCCCTGGTCCTTCTCCTGAGATAGCACTGAGAAGCACTTGAGAGTAGCCACTCAGGGTTTCCCATTCCTCAGAGTCACCCCCAGGCTTCTCAGGGTGACACTGGCTTTAGGCTTTCCATAAGCAATGTGGTCCATCCTCCTTGGGAACACATGTTGTACCATACCATCTGGCCTGTGAACATCTCTCCAGTGGCCCTGATATAAAAACCTGACAGTTTGGCAACTCTAAGATCCCAAAGTCCCTTTGGTTTCTTTCTTGGACTAAATGTTTTTCAACATCAATGGATGTAATTAAGAACTAGACTAAGCATGTGAATTCAGGGTTGTATCGTGAGCACGCAGGGACCTTTACCAATCCCAGGCTCCCAGCCAGTGGAACATCGAGCAAGGGAGCTGGCGCAGCCACTTACAGCCAGGCACAGAATCTCACAAGCTCACAGATCAAGCTCCATCAGTACAGGATATTGCTCACATTCTGTGTAAACTCAAAGCCCAGCTAAGGGTATGTGGGCAGCCTCCAGGTGGAAATGTGTCCGCCCAATGGCTCCACCAATGAGGAGAATTCCAGGACTGCCCCGATCCAGGCTCTCCGTCTCTGTGTTGCATCTTTGAACAGAATGTTTCAATATTTCCAGAAGCTGTGTTGAGAGAAGCCAGATTCAAGCTCCAGAGGGCTGAAAATAGAAGATAAATTTGAAAGTATAAATGGTTACGCACAGACAATCGAATACTAAGCAGCAAAAGGGAAGGATGGGTGTCCCATTTTCATTTCTGTTGCTGTGATAAGGTAACATGACAAAAAGCAGCTTAGAGGAGAAATGTTTTATTTTATCTCCCAACTCAGGATTACCTTCTCTTCTTAGGGAGAAACCACAGTGCAGGAGTTAAGACAGCGGGACAGACCACATCCACATCAAGAGCGGAGAGAATGGATGCGCTCAGCCAGCCACGTCCACTCTCCATTTGGCAGTGGTTCTAAAGTTTTTCGTTGTCAAAAACTGCTAAGAAATGTTAGTCTCATATCTAGCTTACTGTGAGTTGTGTAACGTGAGAGTCCTTGCGGATTAGAAAACAGAACTAAAGGAGAAACCCTCTGCAGATGTAGGAAATAAGGCTTGCCTTACCTTAATAGCCAATTAGCTTTAACAATTAAACAGGGACCTTGACAAATGACCTTGCTAATTGCTCCTCCTTGGTGTGCACATTAATATAAGCAGAATGCTCGAAATCTGCAGGGACTTTAGTTCTCTGCTGTCACCATGCTTTACCGTTGTAGATCTGAAGCTAAGTTGTAAACTCTGCCCTCAGGAGACTAGAATCTGAACAGAGCAGAGGTCTGGGCAGTTGTTCTGGGATCTGGACAACTCCACTTTGACAGTTAAGCTTGGATGTCAACTTGACAGTTGAGGAAGAGAAACCCTCAACTGAAGAATTACCTCCATCAGATTGCCCTATGGCCATATCTTAATTAATGATTGATGTGGGAGGGTGCAGTCAGCTGTAGGTGGCACCATCCCTAGGCAGGTGGATTTGCCCAGTATAAGAAAGGCAAATGAACAAGCCATGAGAAGCGAACCAATGTACTGTATTCTGGGCTTCAGTTCCTGCCTTCTGGTTCCTGCCCCAACTTCCCTCACTGATGAACTGTCAACTGGAAGTCTAAGATAAACCCTTTCCTCCCTAAATTGGTTTTGGTAATGGCAAATCGCAACCAAAAGGTAATATACTTCACATTGGCAAATTGATTATCTATCATTAAGAGGTCTGGGGATGCAGCTCAGTTGGTAGAGGGCCTAGCATCCATGAGGCTCTGGCTTCGATCTCCAGCACTGCACAAATTGAGGGCAGTGGAGCACATCCGTAATGCCAGCACTAGGAAGATGAGGAATTCAAAATCATTCTTAGCTACACAATGAGTTTAAGGCCAGCCTAGAAAACATGGGGAAATTTTTACCAATAAAAAACATCACCAAGAGCATAGAGGACTGGGAATGCCCCCCCCCCCGGGTGTTTCCAAGGCATAGGAAAAATGTTCAGAATACACAGAAGTAGGGCCAGAAAGAGGGAGATCTCAGTGGTTAAAGGGGCTTGCTGTCAGGCCTGATGGCCTGAGTTCAAACCCCAGAGCTCACATACTGGAAGGAAAGGATTGACCCCCGTGATGGTTTGTATATGCTTGGCCCAGGGACTGGCATTATTAGGAGGTGTGGTCTTGTTGGATTAGGCGTGTCACTGTGGGTGTGAGCTTTAATATCCTTGTCCTAGCTGCCTGGAACCCAGTCTTCTCCTGGCTGCCTTCAGAACAAGAGGTGGAACTCTCAGCTTTCCAGCCTCATGTCTGCCTGGACACTGCCAAGTTCCTGCCTTGTAAATGTCTTTATAGGCATTGCCTTGGTCGTGGTATCTGTTCACAGCAGTATGACCCTAACTAAGACAACTCACTCAAGTTGTTCTCTCTGCTGTACATGAACACCACGAGTCATGTGCATCTACACTCATGCATGCACATCATACATCACACATAAATAACATTTAAAAAAATCAGAAGTTAGAATTAACCTCTGACGAGAAGCTAGCACAGTCTTCCAGGGGCCCAGCCAATTATGTCATAAATTCCACTCAGTTCCTGAGGACCGGATCTTCCACTAAGCCTCTTCTGCTCCCCGGAGGCTGATATAATGGTGGACCCTCTGTATGGATCAGAACTCTGTCACCCTCACCAGCTGTTTCTCACTCAATGCTCTGCTGCATGCTTTCCTTATTATCTATGAAAAGGGACACATCCTAAGGCCACATCCAAGCCACAGATGTAGGACTACAGGGCTCTCAGAGCAATCCCTCCATTTTGCGTCTCCCATTTACAAATGAGACTAAGGTCTGTTCAAGAGTTGTTAACCGAGTTAGCACAGTCCACCACAGCGGCAGTAGTTAATACAGACTTAAAGAAGGTAGAAGATGTAAGAGACGCCCAAAGAGGCCACATACCTCAGTCACAATAGGTTCCAAGAGAGGAAGTGGCAGGGATGACAGGCAGAGAACGTTTGGGGCCATCTCTAGGAGTAACTGTTGGCTTTGAGTTATTTGCCAGGGGAAATGAGAGCCACTGAAAGGATTACAGTTCGAACTCAGCTTTAGTGGAGAACAGCTTACACAGAGCAGAACTCACTAATTGTGTATGGTTTGAGAAGACATTGTGAATGCACACAGCTAAGTAACCACCACAGACAGTCAATATCTCAAAGCTGCTGCCATCTTGTTACATCCCCAACCCATCTTCACTCCCAGCTTGTAGGGCCCCCTCCCTGTCTCCAACCGCAGCTTTGAGAACCACTGATCTGAAGTTCTCTGTTCCTATGCCTTGCCTGTCCTAGAGTGTCATATAAATGGAAACATTACACACCCGACCTTCTGTATCTGCCTCCTGTTTTACATTGACCAACGCTGAGAGACCTGTCTAAGTGCCCACGCTTTGACTGTTCATTCCTTTTTATGGCTAAGGGACATTCTACTGTGTGGATGACCTTAGCTTGTGAAATGGTTAAGTTTTCACCATTGCACTGTCAACTTGACACAACACAGAATCACATAGGAAAACAGTCCTCAAGAGGGATCCTGGAGCTTATTCCACGGGGCCAGAAATGTCAAGGAAGGCCCTAGTACAACAACGTGGAAGGAGAGACCTGACTTCTGAAAAGCTGGCCTCTGACCTCCACACATGCATCATGACATGAACACACCCACATTCACACAGATTCACACAAGCACACACAATAAATCAATTCATAATAACTTTAAAAAAAAAACCTTTCACCTCCCTTGTGCTAACTGAGCAACGTGTGTGGCCACTCTGTGCCTTTGCTTTCCAACCCACAGAATGGGACCCTACTGGCGCTAATTAAGGACTTCTGATGAAGATTCAATAAGGAATTAGAAAGTAACTAAGACAGCACAAGGCACACAATCTTGTGTCCAGAAGAGAAGATCAGCTCAGGAACACAGCCATAAGAAAGACAAGGATTAATTTTATTTTACGTGCATTAGTGTTTTGCCTGCATGCATGTCTGTGTGAGGGTGTTGGAGCCCATGGAGTTACAGACAGTTGTGAGCTGCCATGAGGGTTCTTGGAATTGAACTTGGATCCTTTGGAAGAGTAGCCAGTACTCTTAAGTGCTGAGCCATCTCTCCGGCTCCTCAATTTGCCATTTTTAATGAACTAGTTCCCTGTCCCCTCGTTAGCCTTTCTGGACCTGCAGACGTTGTGAGTATCAACATTCTGGGGAGCCAACAGCAGCTGGCTCTCTCTGCTTGCAAAGACCCAGAGGTTCCAAGGGGCTCTCTAGCTTTAAGTCTACTTTCTTGCTTTATCCCATTTAAATCCACACTCCCTGTTGAAGGAAATAAACCAACACAGTAAAGCTTGCTGATAGCCACTCCATCTGTATTATGGCACACAATGATGGCTCCGTGTTAAAGGTTTGATATATAGGTCTATTTTTTTATTGCCAGCCCCTGCCCCTGAAGAAAGTATTAAAATTTCCAGATGAGTAACCAAACAATAAATAGATGAGACGGTCGCTGTGAATATCTGATTTTTTTGCATAGTAATGAGATCTTGGTGGATAATGCTCTCTGCCATCCCCAGTTTGTCTAAATTATCATTTTGATTGGTCAAATGCATAAGAAAGATACACCAATAAAGTCATGTCAAGTGCACCATTGTAAATTGATATAGAACGGAGGTTTCCTTAGGTCTGAGGTTGAGGTGGGGGGCAGGGAGACCCAGTGTATTTCCCAACGGCCACTCTGTGTGTGTGTGTGTGTGTGTGTGTGTGTGTGTGTGGTGTATGTATGAGGAAGCCAGCAGAGGATGTGAGGTCCTCTGATTTTACTCTCAACATCATTCTCTGAGACAGGATCTCTCGCTGAACTTGGAGTTAGGCTAGTGGCCAACAAGCCCCAGCCATCCTCCTCTCTGCCCACCAAGCTTAGAGAAGCTTTTTCCGTGGGTGTTGGCCTTTTGAACTAACGACCTCATACCATCACGGCAAGCGTGCTTATCCACTGAGCCATCTTCCCAGCCTGGCCCTTTAGTAACTTTAGGTGAATCTTTAAAAAAATGTTTAATTAATTAATTAATTTGTGTGTGTGTATGGACAAGCAACAGGACTCCTGTGGAAGTCAGAGAATCATTCCAGGAGCCAACTCTCTCCTTCCACAATGCAAGGTCCGGGGATGGAACTCAGGTCATCTGGCTTCGTAGCAAGCACCTTACCTATCTTTACTTGACAGCCCAAGAGGAACACTTTCTTCAGCCAAATCTTAGCAAAGGCACCTGACATTTTAGCTTCCCTGGAGTGTGTGCATAAACATGAGGCGGTTCAGACCTTCTGAGGCCTCGAGTGTTGTTTTGGGGATTGAAAATGAGAACCTGATCGGAACCGGAGGGCTGCTCCAAGACACGGGGCCTTGTTTTGTGAGGACTCTTTCCCCTTGTCTTTGCATCCCCGAGTTGCTGCAGCTGACTGTTGATCTAGTGTTTGAACGAGAAAGACCAGTTATTAGAAACTAGAATGTCAGCAAATCAAAACAGCCTTATTTCCACTTTAAAAAAAAAAGAGAGAGGAAGAATTCTACACAAGTTCCAAATTAGGATAAAATCTAAAAATTGCCTGAAGATGTTGGACCTGCGACTCCTTTTCTTCTTGGTTGGTTATGTAACACTTGGTTTAAAGTGTTTGAGATTCATCCTGGATTTTGTTTGAATGCTTTTTTTTTCTTTTGCTCTGCTGTGATTGAAGTATCCCATGGCTCTGCCTGTGAACTCCTTGTGGTGAGTGCTGAATGTTGGAAAGACTGGGCTTTGCAGAACTTACACACAGTAGGTACTTAGAGAGCAAGCCTACCCCTTGGAGAGTATAGGATGTTAAAAGGTTAATAGTGTACTTTGTAAAGTTTCAATGTAATAACCAAGTTTAGAACAGTGTCATATTTATTATAAACAATTGAAGGGTCCTACAGTGGTGGCACACGTCTTTATTCCCAGCACTGGGGAGACAGAGACAGGCAGATCTCTGAATTTGAGGCCAGCCTGGTCTACAGAGTGAGTCCCAGGACAGTCAGGGTTACACAGAGAAACCCTGTCTCTAAAAAACAAACAAAACAAAATCTACAAATGTAGGGCAGGCTGAGGCTGTGACTCAGTGGGTAGAACACTTTTCAGGCATGCAGGAAGTCCAGGGCTCTGTCTCCAACATGACATAAATCAGGCATGGAGGCACACATCTGTAATCCTAGGGCTTGTGCGGCAGAGATAGGAGCATCAGAATTTCAATGTCAACCTAGCTGCAGGTGGGTTTGAGGACAGCCTCAAATATGTGAGATGCTGTCTCAAAAAAAACTAAATAAATGGGTATAGAAAGATGGATCTATGGTTAAGAGCATGTTGCTCTTGCCAAGGCCAGAGTTTGCCTCCCGGAATCAGGGTTGGACAGTCTATAACTGCCTGTAACTCCAGCTCCGGGAAACAAAACAGAACGATGCCTCTGTTCTCCATGAGCATCTGTGCGCATGTTCACATGCTCACGCTTAGACACACGTGCATACACATGATAAGAAAAAAGGTTTAAAAACTAGTAAACAAACAACTAGGGCCCTCATTTGTCACACACCACTCATAGGCCAAAAGCCTACATCTGTCATCCCATCATATATACATCTCAGTAAGGGAGAAATCCTGAGGTCCATTTTGCAGGAGCCTAAAGCTAGGCCAAAGTGTGCTTGCATGTGTCTCTGGTCCCAAGACGCCTCCTGTCTTTGTCATTGTCATGTGGATGTTACAGTACTCCACCCTCTGCTGGATAGCCTGCCTAATAACTTGGCACAGCTCCAACCCTCCCTTTAGGGTTTGGGTCCCAGCACCTACATCAGCCAGCTTACAAGCACCTGCTACTCCAGCTCCAGGGGATCTTATGCCCTCTTCTGGCCTCTGCAGGCAACTGCATTCACATGCACATACCCACACTCAACCATACATAAATGCTTTTTTAAAAAAATAAAAGAAACATGCAAGTAGTGTTTGTTGCTGCTGTGGTTGTCTTTACCTTTTGTTGTTGTTTCTCTGTGTAGCCTTGACTCTCCTGGAACTCATGCTGTAGACTACGTTGGCCTTGAACTCACAGAAATCTGCCTGCCTCTGCCTCCTGAGTGCTGAGATCAAAGGTGTGTGCACCCCCCACCCCCACCCCCACCCCCGGCTGCATCTGATTTTCAAGTTGCAAATAGACAGGGTTGAGATCAGCCTCCTCTTTCAGCGGCTGGGCGGTGCTCGCTAGCGGCTGGGCGGTGTGCTCGCTGTCCCGGCAGGTTCAGACTCAGTCAGCGGTTTCCTCTCTCAGCCACTTGCTTTCCCTCAACTCTGTTCCCATTAACAAGGCCTCACATCTCCTCAAGCGGGCTTGAAGCTTGGAAAATTCCAGAAGAATCCTGCTTAGCAAAGGGGCCCTGCCTTTGAGGCACCTAGATGGGACATGAACATTATGTGGATTGTCTCCTCAGCCACAGTGGGGATTCAAAAAGAAAGAATCAGACTTCTCAGGGGCTCATTAGAATTACCAAGTGAGCTTGCTTTTCTGATACCTGCAACCTAAAAAGTCCTAAATGGATTGCCATCCCGCCCCAGCCTCTCTCTGTCTCTGTCTCTCTGTCCCTCTGTCTCTCTGTCTCTCTGTCTCTCTCTGTCTCTGTCTCTCTCTCTCTCTCTCAGTGTGTGTGTGTGTGTGTGTGTGTGTGTGTGTGTGTGTGTGTGTGTGTGTTTGTATAAGGGGAAGGTAGTTAACTATTTTCCTTTTGGGGTTTATGATCTGTTTGAGATTAAAGTATGAACATTGAAACCAGGTTTAGAATGCCAACATTTGGGAAACAAAGGCTAGGAATATCAAGGGTTCCAGGCCAGCCTCAGCTACAAAGCGATTTGTAGGCCAACCTGAGATATATGAAGCTCTGCCTCAAGGAGGACAATGATGATGAAGACAACAACAGAAAGGAAGGGAGGGAGGGAGGAGAGGAGAGGAGGGGGAAGAAAAACCAGGACAAAGAAGAAACCTGACAGTTGCCATGGGCGCGCACAGAGGGTGTTTGGTACTGTTGATGCCCCCTCCATAGGTGACCAGGAGGAAGATTGGAAGACGAAGGACTTTGAGGAGACACAGCTGGGGGAAGGGAAGGGAGGCAGCAGGATTGGCAGCTGCAGACAACAGTGAGTTTCTACACTCTCAAGGCAATATCCTCCCATCTCCACAGATCAGATGGTAGTGAGCTTGCTTCGGCTCTTGAGCCTGGGTGAAAATGTGAGCAATTGCTTCTAGTCACCGTCTCCCATTGTATTAGACCAGCTCTCTTGGAAAACCCAATGGTCACTGATGTCATTTACTAATTTGGTGACCCCAGGGGTTTCACTTAGGGCTTCCATTGCTGTGAAGAGACATCACGACCAAGGCAACTTATATAAAGGATAACATTTAATTTGGGCAGGCTTGCAGGTTCTGAGGTTCAGTCCATTATCGGCATGGCAGGAAGCAGGCATGGTGCAGGAGGAGGTGAGAGTTCTACATCGTCATACAAAGGAAACCAGGAGCAGACTGTCTTCAGGCAACCAGGAGGAGGGTCTCAAAGCCCATCCCCACAGAGACACACTTCCTCCAACAAGACCGCATATTCCAACAAGGCCATACCTCCTAATAATGCCACTCCCTGGTCCAAGCATCTTCAAGCCACCACATCAGGCAAGACTTGAGACAGAGATGCCCTGTCCCTCAAAAATCCTACCTAAAAAATGGACATAAATAGTATCTATCACATAGTTATGGTTGAGATTAAAAATTAATATTTTAATGAGTTTAGGGTATTATTTATCATATATTAGTTGCTACATGAATACTTATTAAATTTTTGGAGTTGTCATTGTTGTTTTGAGGCAGGGTCACATGTAGTCCAGGCTAGCCCTGAGCTCACTGTGTAGCTGAGGAGGATCTTGAACCTCTGAGCCTCCTGCTTCCGCCTCTCAAATTCTGGGATTCTAGATGTGCACCACCATCCCAGGTGCACATAATCAGTGAAGTGCAGATAGGAAATGGAACTTAGTGTCGCCCTGCAGAGGGGCAGAGGGGCAGAGGGGCAGAGGCAGAGAGGCAGAGGCAGAGAGGCAGAGGCAGAGGCAGAGGCAGAGGCAGAGGCAGAGGCAGAGGCAGAGGCAGAGGCAGAGGCAGAGGCAGAGGCAGAGGCAGAGGCAGAGGCAGAGGCAGAGGCAGAGGCAGAGGCAGAGGCAGAGGCAGAGGCAGAGGCAGAGGCAGAGGCCCACGTCAGCAGCTCAAGGGCACAAAGAAAACTGGAAGTGCTTCCTTTGTATGCTGATATTTCATAGATGTGAAATCCTGGACTACATGTGACTCTGCCTCAAAACAACAATGACGACTCCAAAATTTTAATAGGTATTTATGTAGCAGCTAATATATGATAAATAATACCCTAAATTCATTAAAATGTTAATTTTAATCTCAACCATAACTATGTGATAGGGAATATTATGCCCATTTTTTAGGATTTGCAATAATTTTTTGAAAAAGATTTATGTTGGGGAGGGGACTGAGGTGGGTGTACAAGTGTCCTTGGAAGGACCAAAAAAAGTCAAATTCCCTGGAGCTGGGCTTACAGGCATTTGTGGGCCTTCTGATGAGGGTGCTGGGAACCTAAATAAAAATATATTATACTAATTATGACCATGGAGGATGCTGGAAGGAGAAATGAATTATTTTTAAATATGCATAGAAAAACATTAAAAAGCCCACATTTCTATAATGTGGTACATTTCCCATTAAAAACTAAATTTCCACATGAAATAGAACAAAGCCCCATTAGATATTTAAAAATCAATATAAGTCTCTTCCTAAAAGACATCATCTCTCATTGCAATGAAATATCAGGTAATTGCTGTGATTTTACACGATTTATTTCACAGCTGTACTCCCACTGAGAAGCTGACATGCTGGGGATTGGACCTAGGACCAATGCTAGGGAAAGACTCTACCACTGAGCTACTAACTCCCCACCCCACGGTTTGCCTATTATGTTAAGAATTGCCCAATATTTGGATATACAGCAAGGAATAATTAACACATTATTAATTAAATTGCTATCTATATGTATATGTCAAAGTCAATGAATTTCTTGCTTGTTTGTTTTTAAATTTTTATTTTGCTCGTTATTATTGTATGTGTTTGTGTGGTCATGTGCCACAGCACCTGTGCAGAGGTCAGAGAACACGTCTGTGGAATCTGGCCTCTCTTACCTGCGTGTGGAAGATGACCTTGAACTTCTAATCTCAGGTTTCTGTGGCAAGTACTTTAACGTTGATCCGTCTTGGTGGCTTGGTTTTTATTCTTAAAAGAAATATTCTCCTTTTCTTTAAGCTAACAGCGTTGACATGACTTAAACACACTTTTTATTCTAACAAAGCCACTCTCACAGAAAGACTCTAACCCTAGTCTCAGACAGTATTTTAATTCATCAGCTCCGGGAACAGGAAAAAAAAAAAAAACACACACACACACACACACACACACACATGCCCTGTATAGAGCTAGCTGAACTTCCAATCATCCATCAGCAATAGTTTTTTTAGTGGCCTTGGCCATAGCCATTCATATACACTACCTGAACATTCCAGAGGTCCGAAAATATTATCCTTACTCAATCTCCTCTCCTCTCTCTCTACCAGTTCATGGCGCGCACACACACAAAATAAGGTGCTAAGAAGTGTGATCATCTTCAGGCAGTCACTGAAATAGTCAACTCACTCTAACTAAGCCAGTGAACATGGGAATGCTGCGTACCACTGTCCCCTTTTCTTCAACTTGAAACCATGTCTAGAAACCTTGAGAACAAACCTTATTTCCTCTCCTTCCTTTTTGGTGGCTGGCATAACATGGGGCATCTCTTGTAACACGAGAGTCAAAGCTTGCAACTGACTGTGTTATTGGTACCCACAGCCTTCCAGTCTAACACATATGTGTAGACAAAATGTGTTGCTATTTGCAAGCTAGCTAGACATCAGCATCTCTGGCCTCCTTGCTCAGACAGGTCTAGTGGAAACCTCAGATGCTTGTTTCCCTATGGTGAGAAATTCTTGATTGTAATGTGTTTTGTGAGGTGTGTGTGTGTGTGTGTGTGTGTACACACATGATTTAATTAATGCAAAACAATCTAGACACTACTTCATACATACGAACCATCTTTTCCTAAGTGGCACAAAGTTATAATCCTTCCTTGAGCCTTTTAATTTCTCTGTAAGAGACCACAGGCAGCAGATGGATGTGTTGAGTTTCATAAAGGAAAAGAGAGAAATGTGAAGTAGCAGAACATGGGTAGAATCATTGCTGAGAACCGTCTCTTTCTGTACTGTATTACGTCAGCCAGCCCAGCCACCATGGCACACTCTGGGGAAGAAATTAACTGAGTAAATAAAAATATACAAGCTACAAAGCATGCATTAAAATCACAGTGTCTCCAAAGGACAGATAAAGAATGCTTTTTATCTCCAGCTTAATCTGCCCCGATGAATGCTGGGAGAGCCTGCTCCCCCAAAAGCTTGCAACTGGTTTGACATCAGTTATTTGCAGATCCAAACGAAGGGGGCTGTCCTGAAGAAAAATCCTTTGTCCAAATATTCCTGATGACGTCCTGGTAGGAAAAAAAAATCTCCCAAGGAAGATTTTGTTCAGACAACTCCGATTTCTCATGGCAATTTCTGGGGTTTGTATTGTTAGTATTGGTGGATTAGATAGGTTCTAGTTATAAAACAACTAATAATTTCTTCAGCACTACTTTTGGTCCAATTGGTCAAAGCTGTTTTCCCTCCTCACCCTATGACCTTATCTCCAAGCTTGAACCCCGCCCCCCCATTAAATCAGCATAGTGTAAATATAGTCTAATAAGCTAAACTAGGAAGGGTTGAGAAGAATGTGGGAAAAATCCTTGTGGAAAACCATCTCTTCCTGTACTGTATTACTTTAGCTACCATCATACACTCTGGGGAAGAAATTAACAGAGTCAATTAAAACAAACTGTGCATTATCTAGAAGCAGGATCTAGAGAGATTTCTCAGTGTTGAGTGCTTGATGCCCTTGCAGAGGACCTAGGTTCGATTCTCAGCACCCACATGTGGCGGCTCACGACCATCCCTCACTCCCAGGTACTCATATACAAATTCATACATATAAAGTAAGTCACGTGATATGAATTCATACACATAAAGTAAGTCACATGATAGGAATTCATATACATAAAGCAAGTCTTTTTTTTTTAAATCAACATACAACAAAAAATTCTCAAGATGAGATTTCAAAATTCAAGTTTGACCAAATTTGGCTCATCCTTTTGTTGATACACTGAGGAAGTCAGGTTTGCTATCTCTTTTCTCAGTTCCCTCTGTAGGAAGGAAGATCTTATACTCATTGGAAGCCCCCCGTATGATATTAAGATACGTGAAGTTCTTCAAAACAAAAATATCAGCTTTGGGAATCAGCCATACAGCAAAATTTTCCCTAAAAGATTATTTCAGGAATCCTTCAATATAGTCCATTCCATGTTAGGGTCAAAATGAATCCTGACTTGGAAATTCTAACCAAGGAGTAACATCTCTCCCACTTTTAACATGGTATATCTAATCACTATGCAAATTGGGTAGCTAGCTGGGAGGGAGAAGATGGGTGAGAAAGGGGATGGAGGTAGAAGCTCAGCCCTAGCCTCACAGTGAGCAGATACTCACTGAATGAAGAAAACTTGGTGGCCCACATTTGTGGCTCTGGTCTCTGGAAAAAAAAAATGTTTGTGTAACCCAGCCTGGAGATGCTTGCGATGTGGTGTCTATATTGATATAGACAAAGATTTGCTAAGTTCAAACTTACCATCTCAGACTTGAGTGTTAGTTAATTGATAGCCAAGAATTAGTTCCCTGGGAATCCACATTGCCCTCCCCCTCACACATTTTCTTCCCCTCCCCACCCCACCCCCCGTTTTTTCAGCATACCCAAGATGCCTGCTGCATCTCTGCACTGTAGTGCAAACAGATCCCTGCAAAGGGAGAGGAAGATAAAATGAATTTAAATTCCAAAGGGGTTCCAGGCCCCGTTTCCTAGTCCCCAAGTCAGCAATGTATTTGTGAAAATTCAGCCTTTTTGTCTCGGAGTAAAAGGACCGAAGTCTACAGCGGTGGCCCAGTCTCGGTTGCTATTCTTTGCATTTTCTATTCGAGTGAATGAGAGTGAGTGAAGTGGCCAGGACCCTTCATTTGATCTACTCAATTGCATAAAGTGACAGAATTCTAATATATTTGTTTAATGCTCTTCAATGGGCTTTTGCTTTTTTTTTTTTTTTGGCTTGCAAATGAAGCATCCGTGGGCAAAGTTTCATCCCCCTTTAACACTGGGACATATTTCATAATTCAAGCCTTGGTTTGAAGTGATCTGGAGAGGAGTTTTGGACTCAGAAAGTGGAAAATAAAGAGACAGATGTGCAGTTATTGTAAATTCCTGGAGTGGGCTCTGGGGCTATTGTGCCCCCACGGCGGGAGGTCCTGGGGCTGTCCCTTTCACACTGTAATTGAAACATATTAATTAGATAATTTGTTGTTAGTTTAAACGAAACAAATGCATTCCCTTTGAGGCTTCACAGCCGGTGGGTTGGGCTGTTTTGGTTTTGTTTTTGTTTGGGTGTCTCTGCCCTTACTTGGCTTTTAGAAGAAAAAGATATTAATTGGCATTTATATTAAGAATTTAAGAAGGGCTCCTGCTCTATTCTGACTCTCAGCTGAATACCCCTGACAAAGGGAGTTCCCATTTGTAAAACTCTCACCCGGGCTCAGCCTTGCAGTTTTGCATTGTGGTTCTATTTGAGAAAGACTATTTGAGAAATGCTAAACCTACCTTAGGTCAGAGCTCCTGCGTGGACCCTTCCTTGCTCCCATCCTGTAACTTTACCCTCCAGAGCTCTGGACCAGAGTTGGTATTCTTAATCACTGGGCGAAATGAAAGTTACTGGTTTAGTATTTAAGTCACTGGGAACTATGTCTTAGGGTTCCTTCCAATCTTCAACTTCCCAAAGTCCCCCCTGCCAGTGAAGAACAAGACACGTATACAGCTTCCATTCCCTCTTGAGAAAGTGGACTGAATCCATTTCTTGTGTAAACACACTAAAAACACGAAGAAAGCAGTTTAAAATATAGTCAACTACAAGACCCGGAAGGACCTCAAAGAAACAAAATAGCTAAAGTTTCTACTTAGAAAACCAATGGGAAGAAACTGCCTGGATTTGCAAAATAGAAAAGAATACAACTTATCTTAGGACTTTGCATCCAGCATCCCACCACAGGGTGGGTGCTACACTACCCCCTCCAGTTCTATTTTCAAACTAAGGGTCTTGACTTTGGATGTAAGCCAAGTGACTATCTCCCAGGACAGAGAGGAGCACCCTCAAAGCCATCAATTATGAAGTTCCTTGTTTGTGAGGCACTTTAGCTAAATCCACACAAGGTGCCGAGCAGGGGTAAAGGCGAGTGTGGACTTAGATAAGGCGTGTGTCTGTCTGAGTAGTCTGTCCATTTCTGGCCAAGGTCAAAATATCAGCAAAGTTGTTGTGTTCTCCACTTTCCTCATTCAGCTTTGTCTGAGAAAAAAAAAGAAAAAAAAAAAAAGGAAAGAAACACATGCAACCAGAAAGAACCCCCGATGGCCAAGTTACTTCATTCTTCTCAACACACACATGACAAACTCACGACCTAAAAACTGCGTTTTCAGATACTGAGTTCAAAATCTCTTCCTTTGCACATGGGAATCACAAGGGCTGTACCTCGCTGCCTCCATGTAGGGAATATAGTGTGCCCATGCCTCTTAGCTACAAGAACTGCCGCTGGAGGCCAGCAGTCTACCTGACTAAGTCTGTAAGATGCCTGCGGCCCACGTGAGACCTTTATGTGCTTCATGCTCAGGCTCCAGTGTTAACAAATCAGGTGAGATCAGATTATTACAGACACTGTCTTAATTTTCAGTTTCCAAGCTACTGAAAATATATTTAGCTCCTTCCCTCCTTCCTTTTAAATGATTTCTAGTTGAGAACTAAGTCTCTTAACCAAGGGTGGCCAAGTTTTCCAGGCTTCCTCCGGCTGATCTTGTTGATATAATTGTGAATTAGGTTTGATGAATGAGTTTAGTTGTCCGCTGTCTGACTGGCTTTCGAAGCTTCATGCATTTTAATCAGCCCAGTGATTCATTTATTTTCCACTTGTGTGTGTGTGTGTGTGTGTGTGTGTGTGTGTATGCTGTGTGGAGGATCCTTTTCTTTCAAAAATAGAGTAGTCACAACAGAATTAATTATGCTTTGCATTAATCCTAAATATTTTTCCAGGTAGCTCACTAATTACATGACAGTGACAGGTGCTAAGGGTCTCCTTATGGAGGCTTCACTGAGGTTTCCATGTGTCTTTGGGGGCTTTCTCTGTGTTGCACAAGGCCCCCTTGTTTAATCATTTACACAGTAAAGTGTTAATCACCATTTAAGTTTCTCTTTGTGTTGTAACTTCTTCAGCTGAATACACATATCACTCTGGAAATATTGTGACCTCCTTCAACCAAGTGTCAATTAGACTTGAACCATAAATTCTTGGCAGGTTTTTAATTCTTTGAAAAAAAAAACCTCCCAAAAAACCAAAAAACAAAAACAAAAAAAACCAGAAAATCAAAAGAAAGCAACTACTTAGAGACAGCCATTTAAAGACTTGGAAAAAAATGCATTTGCAGGCTTGAAAAATAAATGCATCCTGTAACTCCCCGCCACCCAGAGAAACGGCTGGAAAAAAAAAAATCTACTCAATGCAAAGTGAACAGGTTACTTGACCTGTACAGTGAACCTGTAGGTGATTTCTGAAAGAAAGAAAATGCCAACAACTACAGTAATCTAAAGAATGAAGGATTCCTCCAAGTCAGAAGCGTCAAAATAAGGACTGAGTAAGCCACCCTGAGAGTACTTGGGAAATTCCGAACCTCCTGTGTGTAAGTGCAAAGTCATAGAAGGCATGCTTAGAACAGACAAAACCGCACAGGAAGTAGTGCAGTTGTGTAGTGTCTTTCCTTCAGCGCTGCACCTGTGCCTGGGGTTTGCATCTGAAATACTTGGCCTCAAGTCTCCCCCCTGTGCACAAATGTCTTTCATGCTCCCCTGAGAACAATCCCTCCCACACCTGCAAGTGCATAGGAAGTTTCCCTGCTTTCACAACAGGATTTGAAAAAGGCAAAATACCCAAACCATGTGTTTGCAGAGACTGTTGCTACCACCTTTTGTCCCTTGTAGCAACTCTTCAAAAACACACAAAAACTTAACGAAATTCGAATTTACATATTTTAATGAGAAAATATTATTTAGACTAGGTCATAATTTAATGTAGACACCTTTTAAAACTCTGTCTTAAAATGGGCATGCTGAGAACAAGGACATCAATATTTAAAATGCCATGCGAATTCTGTGCAGAGAGGAAGAAAAATAAAAGGGATTTTTTTTTCACAGCTTGAACAACACTACAATTTCTTTTTTAAATTAAGCAGGTCACAATGGAACAACTATTGGGTTGTTCTTTGTTTGTTTGTTTGTTTGTTTGTTTTCTGTCAATTACCTAGAATGCTAAAAGGAACATACCAAACCAAAGTGCATTTTACACAGTGTAAATCATTCCTATTTACAACTCTTTGCAGCCCTTTAGCTTCACGGAAAAGTTCTTTTAACAGAAAGATCTGTCCAGAGGACATCTCTGCTGACACCCCCTTCCCCTTCCCAGTCGGCTCATCTACACACTTCCCCACTCGCCCTAGGATTTCTCCCTCGGGCTTAGTTTACGTTCCTTTCTTTCTTTTTTCTTTTCTTTTTCCTTTTCCTTTCTTTTCTCTTTCATCAAAATAAATAGCTAAAAAGGTCTCTAAATAGTAAGAAAGTTAACATCCCAATTAACTTCCCCCATTCTCCCCCTACCTCCTTCCCACCCCCAAAGCTGGCCAGAAGAGCAAACATTCACATGACAACAGGTAATTGTAAAGAGGACTCTACCCCCTCGCCCCTAGCCTGGCAGATTTTCAAGTTCACTGTTTACATTTTTTTTTAAACCGCGCGCTTTGTAAACAATAACGGTGACTTTTAGCTGTGTTTTGCTTGTGTGTAGGACAAGCATCCTCCGGAGTTTTAGCAGCCTCCCTCCTCACTCCCAGCTAAGGGAGCTTCTGGCCGGAAACAAAACCCAGAAGGGGAAAAAAATCTTTAGAAGCCCGGGAGGCAGAGCCGCAGCCGGGGAAAGTAGCGGTCCGCCCATCCCGGCCTGATGGGCGGAGGCGATCCCTTTGGAGGATCAGTGAGTTGGTCTTGTGGCCACAGATTTTCAGGACCTAAGAAGATCCGGCCCTCTTAGTGCGGCTGCAGCCTCGGCGGGCTTCTGCTCCCGGGCAGTGTCTCTGGTCTTGAAATTGCGCAGAGTCCAGAGCTATGCCTCTCCAAGCTCAGAAGACGAGTAGTTTTGTTGTTTTGTTTTGTTTTGTTTTGTTTTGTTTTGTTTTGTTTTGTTTTGTTTTGTTTCTGTTTTCTCCGAGCAGGAGGGAGTCAGGGTGTTCTGCCTGTTGGATGGGAGTGCATTTCAGGGTCCCAGGAGGGACCGCTTGGCTTGGATTAGCCCCTGTTTTCTCTGGTGCCCTAGAGGGACCGAAGACAACTTTCACACGCCTTCCGGCAAGTTTGTGGTTTGTCTTCTGGTTCCAAAACCAAAAGTTCTTCTAAGAGCGAGGACTGAAGAAGGTAGAATGGGCAAGTCGGGGTGGCGGTTTTAGGTCGCGGAGGGCTGGACCCGGAGCAGGGAAGTGTTGAGAGGGGTGGTGTGGACCAAGACGGAGCCCCAGCTTCCTTGGGTCAGTGCACGGCCACCGAGTGCAAGGCGGAGGCCGGGCTGGTGAGTGTCTCGCTAGGGGTGGCGGGGCTGCTTTGGCTGGTGGCTGTCTGCGAGGAGGTGGGGCTGAGCGAAGGCGGCGAGTTCGAGAGCAGGGTGGGGATGGGTGCGGGCAGAGCTGGCAGCGCGGGCACTGCGGCCGGCGTGGGCTTGATGGGCACTGGGATGGCGGGCAACGTCTGGCCCGCGGCGTGGCACAGCGGCTTCAGCGGCACTCCATAGGCGCTGTAGTCGCCACTAGTCATGGAGATGGGGGTGGCTGAGTCGATCATACCCGCGGAACCGTACACATGTGGCCATCCAGTGCCCAGAGAGCTGCCCATGGTAGTTAACTGGTTAGGGAGAGGATAGGCAGCCGGAACCGGCTGCATGGCAGAGAAGGCCAGCCCCCCAGGCATCTTGTACTCCCTAGCGATGATGTTCTCGATAGCAAAGGGATGCTTGAAGCCGGAAGGCTGCGCCACACCGCCCAGGTTGTACGCAGCGGCCGGCATCTGCGGCAGATGCGTGCCCGAGGCGGCCAGCGCGCTGAGCCGCAGCTTAGCCTGCTGCTGGAGGTACTGCGCGGCGTCCGCCGGCTTGCTGGGCGCCAGGTGGTCTGACTTGAGCACCTTGAAGCGCTTGCGACGCCGCAGGAAGCTCCCGTTCTCGAACATGTCCCCGCAGCTGGGATGCAGCGCCCAGAAGCTGCCCTTGCCCGGCTGGTCTGGCCGCCTCGGGATCTTGATGAAGCAATCGTTGAAGGAGAGATTGTGGCGCAGGCTGTTCTGCCAGCGCTGCGTGTTCTCCCGGTAGTAGGGGAAGCGGTCCATGATGAACTTGTAGATCTCGCTGAGCGGCAGCATCTTCTCCGGAGAGCTCTGGATGGCCATGGCGGTCAGCGAGATGTATGAGTAGGGCGGCTTCTGGTCGCTGTACGTGTTGCGGCCCGGCCGAGGCATCTTCTTGCTTGGCCACTTGCTCAGGGTCCGCGCGGCCCGGAGGACTGGTCGAATCTGAGAAGGGGGGAGGTGATGGAGAAGGGCAGCATAGGTGCAGAGACACTGGCGAGGTCACTCAGGCCGAGTCACAGATATAGGGGGTGGGGAAGAGGGGATTCGGGTGCCAGCAACTTTGCGCACCAAACTGGGTAAGACTCAGCTAGGGGAAGTGGAGAGGGGAAGACCGAGAGCAGCAGAGAGGTTTGCAGGAAAGTAGGTAGGACCTGGATTCAGGGGAGGGGACAGAGAGATAGATGCTCACCTTAAAGTTGTTCCAAGTTGCCGGTCCGCATCCGGGATGGCGTGGCTGGTGGCCGAGTCCCTCCCTGCGCGCGACCGGAGCGCAGCGTCGGGGAGCAGTGAGACTCGCTGCCAGCTAGGCTTGGACTCAGCCCGGTAGAGCTCCTCTCCGCGGGCTGCGCAGCGCGCTCGTGGGTCGTGCGCCCTGCTGGGAGACCGAACTCGGCTGCGGAGTGCCCGTGAGGACAGTGGCAGACGCCGCCTCAGGGATCCAGAGGACGCTGCTGTGGTGTTCGTGGTTCCGCTGAGCTAGGTGGCTGCCTCCATGTCCACCCTCGAACCATCTGATAGTTTTAAGCGGTGACAGGAGCAGAAAAGACCCCTGTAGCGGCGCTTCATTAATGTGCCACTTCTTAGCTATCGTATGACAATCGCCTTGGGAGGAGGAGGAAAAGGAGGGGGAGCGGGGGCTGCAGAGGGAGGGGACTGAGGGAGAGGAGAGAGAGCCTGGCCAGCGCTGGTTTCTTTCACACCTATTTACATGGACACCTTGGCCAATAGGAATCACTTCCAGCCGAAGACTGGGAGACCGGGAAGAGCCTCTGCCGCCCGCGGGGAGCGGGCAGCGCCTACCGGTGTGCGCAATGGGAAGGTATGAGCGGAGCAGCGCGCGGAGCCGGCTGGCAGGTGACCACTCACTCTGAGCTATCTGCCGCGCCGGTGGTGTTTGACATGGAAATTGCTCGGCTGGGGTATTCTGTTTCCTTTGCTTTGTGTCGGGTTTGTATTGTTAGCTAACTTATAGCACAGGCTTTCTCCTGAAGGGCGACCTTTCTACTTTGGTTGCCACTGCGCGGGGTTGATTGGATGGGTTGTTCAAATGGAAACCTACCTCGCAATCCCACCCCCAGTCCTGCAAGAGGCAGGTAGAAATTTGTCTGTCGCTTTAAAAAGGTGGTAAAGTTAATAGACGCATATAGATAGATATATTTGGACAGCTGGGTGGATAAGTCCGTTTTGAATATATATATATTCAATATATATATATTGGTTGTGAGCCTAGCCTTTAACGGCTGAGCCATCTCTCCAGGCCAAGGTAAGTTTGGGGTTTTTGTTTTTTGTTTTTTGTTCTTTGAAAAGAATGGATGAATGTATTAGGTTCTGCTTTAATACGTTTTTCAGAGATTTAATGGGCACAAGGACGTTCAGGGTAAATTGAGGCAAGGCAGCGTGTGGGCCTGGGGAGGGCGGGAGTTTGTCCAATGTACGCTATGGCTTCCGGGTCTCCTTTTTCCAGGTGCTTGCGAAGTCTGAGGTTTCTTGGAAGTTAGCGGGTCAGCATTTTGCAGACCCCTCCCCCTTTTTACATGGGAATAGTTTCTTTAGAGTTTAGAACTCCATGAAAAGACAAACAGTGCCTGCTGAGACCAGCGAGGTTTTTTTTTTGGGGGGGGGGGGGGCACGTGGCACCAGGCCTGGAGAGAATAGCGGGCTCCTTCGAGTTCATATTTGCCTTGTGAGGATTAAATGAATCATTAGTATCATTATCATCATCATCTTCTTCTTCGTCGTCGCCGTCTTCATCAAACTGTTAGGGAATAAACCGCGACTCAACCCTTCGGCTTGCACGCAATGAGTACAAGCCAGGAGTTCCACGCTTTTCAGCGCTTTCCGGGGGCCTTTGTGGTTTTAAAAAGAACCCCATGCCACTAGGTTAAATACTTAATACCTACAGCCTAACAGAACTGTCTTTAAACTCCGAAAACCTCTTTTTCCTTTTTTCTTTCTTCCTCCCCCTCCCCCATAGGAGCAGACTGATAGTTGTAGTGTGACGTTTGTTACACTTTGAGTGACAGTAGAGCATTAGTCTGTGAATAGCAAGAAAACCTTTCAGCTTCCGAGCGCGCGCACACACACACATACACACACACACACACACACACACACACACACACACACACACACACACATCCCTACTCACATAACTTCATTAACCACAGTTTCGAAGCCGGTCAATAACTCACCAAAACGTAACTTAAACACGACGAATTTAGGAGATTAAACAATTTCATTAATATTGAAATGGCTCTGGCGCCTGGGCTGCTGCGCTTTAGATGCAAGCGCACGTTTTTCAATATTAACAGAGTGCTTGAAGGGAAGACTCAAGTCACCTTCTTAATTCGGGGGAAAAAATAACCAGGAGGAGGGAGGAGGTGCGAGCAGGGGGGTGGGGGTAGAAGCATTGACCCGTCTCTGGGGGCAAGGCTAGAACAGGGCAGATATGTGGATCTCCCTTCTCCAAAGATTAAATCAGTTGGACCCTAGGCCCAGTTTGGGCCAGAGGCAGCCCTACTGGACTGAGCTGCGCGCGCTACAACAACAAACTAAGGTTTGGTGGTGTTTCTGCGCGTGCCCGGGTTAGGCTCCAGGGCCTGCAGTGGGAGGAGCTGGGAGCGCAAAGGGGTGGGGAACCCGAGGGGTGTTTGAAGTGGGATGGAGTTCTGGTTCCTTGCCTTGCTTGCTCTAGATAGAGCTTCGGAGGCACTAAAGCAATCGCGGCTTTAAGCCAAGGTAGGATTGCTCCTGGGTGGAAAGGTGCCGGCTTGGAAGCCCTTGAGTATTTTACAGATTCCCTTTAGCAAACATGTGCAGGGGTTCATACCGAAATGCAAAGATGGATAAAATATTTATGGTGATTGCATCCCAGATGGTAAAAGACCATCGTCCCTACCTCCCCCCCCCCCAGCCCTACCCCCAATGGCAACCAGTAAGATACTTTTCTACCCGGTCTGGGTGAGGAATAGCGTAAGGTTTAACAATTGACATTTTGTTGTCCTGCAAAAGGGGTCTTTGTGTGGTTGTCGAAATCACTGCTCAGAGCAAACAGAAGATTAACTAAATTCTAAAAGTGAAAACGTTCACGGGGGGGGGGGGGACACGGACAAACCCAAAACAATCACTTTAACTTGGAATAAATCTTTGTTCATTTCCCTGGGGAAAGTTGTCACCACTGTGTCCATGCAGTATTACATGTAGGAATTGATGTTTGCCGAATTTTCAGTCTCATTACTTTTGAGAAGGAAGCTGAGGCTCACTGCCCATGTTTAGGGTTAATCAAGTAAACAGAACTTAATCACTTAAGTTTGCTTGTGAGGGGAATGGAGCTGTAGAGGCACATTTAACTCCCGGGCATTGCTGCAAAGTTCTACCTCAGTTCCTGTCAGAGGTCTTCAAAGCCCTAGAGAGGGAGGGTGGAGTTGCAAGCTGTTTACAGCATTTTAAGGATGGTATTATAAAGAGACTGAATGCTTTCCAGAAATCTTGAAAAAGTGCGTCAGTCTTTTGTACAAAACCCAAAGCCAATAGAAGCTTGGTGGAGGTGGGAGGGGGCAACATCCGACCGGGGGGCTTAAGGGGTTGTTGGGAAAACTATATAAAACACACACAAGTCAATTATACCCCATGTGCCAACCAAATGGTGATCCCCTCCAGCACGGACCGTTCATCGACTCGTCAAGCCCACCGCCTACCACCTTTCTCTACTGAAAGTTTGCTAGAGCCTCTTTTCCCATAAGCTGGACCACACACGGCTGCAGATTTTGCAATAATTTATGCTAATTTCCCTCCATAAATCCACAATTCGCTTCAGTGGCACCCGAGCTGCCGAGGGAGTGAAAAGGAGACAGAGGGGTGACAAAAACAATATTGATTTTGATTCCTTGTGTTGTTAAGCAGGTGTGTGTGTGTGTGTGTGTGTGTGTGTGGAGAGGAGAACCCTCCCCTTAGCCATTCCCTCCCTCCAACCCAACAAACACAATCCAGAAAACAACCACGTCCAGTTTGTTAATATTTACCAAACCGGATGGGAGGTGGCAGGAACATACCCAGCAGCTTCTGAAAGTTTCCCAAACGCCAAAAACAATACCCGTCGCCCCTACTCGGAATGTGAACCACATGCAACCTGCAGCGACAAGGCTGAGCCGGGCTTTGCCCCCGCGGTCCTGCAGTCAGATTCTCCCGCTTATCCCCCCACTTTCCTATATTACCACTGTCCCTCGCTTCTCTCTTGCACTACCTACTGTTCGCCTATCGGCGACTTGGGCTCATAGTGGGGCAGCAGGGAGGACTGAGTACTGGCGTGCAGCGGGAGCTAGGTTTTAAGGGTCTTGAGGGTCTTCTATGACGCGCCCCACCATTCCTGGTCGCCTCGGATAGTTATTTGCTGCTACTGCTCGCCGTGCTCGCTCTGAGAAACCCGCGCTAATGCACCGCGTCTCTTTGTCCCATCAGTCATTCTTGCCCAAATCCGCACTTTGGTGGCGTGAAACGACTTAGCTCTCCTTTCAAAAGGATTTTGTTCCCGGGGTATTCAGTACTAAACAAACTTCTTCAGCCTGTCAGTGGACAATTAAAAAAAAAAAAAATACCGTGCTGAATGTAGCAGGCTGTTTGTCCTGGGCAACTGTAAACCCCACCCCCACCCCCCAACACACACCTCATTCACCACCACCCTCTCCCCGCACGACTTTGCCTCGCTTTCCAGTTCTGGACCTCAGGCTTATTGGCTTGTCGGGTCTCTTGGACCGGACAGCAAGCACTCCTTGCAGGTTTTAGGGCCCCAGAGACTCGCGCGAGACACAAGAAGCATCCACCTTCGCTTTTCGCTAGCGACTTCCGTGGGATTTTGAACCTGCCCGACGACCCTGCCTCAGGAAGGAAGACTGAGTTGACAACACACGGTTCGCTCTTGTGCCAACCGCCAACTGTGGCTGGTATCAATCTTCAACCTAACGTCTCTGACAGCGGCCTCAGGGCTCTGTCATCATAGGGGCACACTTTTACACAGTAGCAGGGAAGATGCCTGGTAGGGAATTTGCGAACCATTTCATCCATTGGTGACTGCCACATGGGCTTAGAACCTTAACTCAGAACAGGAAGGCGGAAGTCAAACCTTTGACAATCCCGCTCCTTCCATTTACTACTTTAGTCTCCCTGGTTCCAAAGATTAGACTCCAATAGTCGCCCAACTCCCACAGTAAACTCAGATCCCAACAGATAAGGGGTGTCCCTCCAATCCCTTAGTGCCCACAAAGAAAATTTTCCCACCAGGAAACTGAGACCTCTGGCTGTGTCACTCTTCCCTGTTTGGGCCAGGAGGGGAAATGAGTTGAGCGACCACGCCCTGGACATCTTACCCAGTTATCCCCAGTAACTGCTCCAAGGTGTAGAGTGCCAGAGGTCTGGTTTTCCCTTTAACCCAAGCATAAAACAAATAGTAGCTAAAGTTGGGCGCTCCTCCTACTGCACCACCCCCAGTCCTAAGAATGGTTCTTTACAGGGAGCAAGCAATTTTAGTGGGGGGAGAAAACCGCTCCCCCCCCCCACCCCGCTCAACACAATGTCCTCTATTTGGAATCAATTTGCTAAATACCATTTGGTGTTCGCTTTGCTTGTGGCTTGCTCAGAGACCCCACAGCTTAAAATCTTAGTTTCCAAATCAAATGTCTATACAAACAGTTGCATAGATTTCATCTGAGCTTCACCGAACCTGACAGTGTGTGTGTGTGTCCAAAAAGCATTTGCCAAATATCCCTGGAAGAATTTCTGCTGCGTTTGGGGACAACCCCCTCCCCTTAAGTTTTGCTTTGCACTGTGTGAAATCGAAGACGGAACTCCAAGCTATTATTTTTATTGGACGGAATATTGCTAAAGCTACCTTGGTATTGAAGGGATTAGCTTGCTTTTTCTCCCAGCCCCTAACTCTGGGGTTAAGACAGCAGTGGATCAACTGTATAATGTGTGCACTGTTCGCTCATTTGTACAAGCAGAACAAAGGTTGGACTAAGCCAAATTGCATTGCACTTGTGAACCGAGTCCCGATGTGAAGTATCTTTTACAGCGGGGGAAAGAGAACAATTTCGTGTATGTCTAAAAGGGAGAAACAAAGCCACTTTCTCCAGCAGCTCAAAGTGAAGTATCCAGGCGTGACATTCCCAGGGTGAGGAGGGACAAAAGCAGGGTCAGGGGGATGAAAAAGAGAATCAAACAGCCACTTTCACATGCGTGCCCTCAACTGCTGCACCTCTCCATAATAGGAAACAAATGTTGTAAAAGCGGGGATTGCTTCCATTCATTCAAAATAGCAAATGATAGCTAAACAACATTGTCAAAACTGAATCAACTTCTGTGCAGTACCACCCAGAAAAAGGTATTGTGTTTTGTTTAATAGCAGGGTGGAGCGAAGGTTTTTTTCCCCCCTTCTAGAGGGAAGGGTAGAAAAATCACCCTCTTTTCAAATCAACCTCTTTGTCGGGAAGTATTTGTTTGCTTAGATTTTTTTTTTTAAACCAGGCTGTCTGGCTAGGCACTGTATTCTTAAAATATTATGGGGAGAGTTGCAAAAGTAGTTTTTGTTTTTATTGGTTTTACTTTCAGAAATTTGCAGGCAGTTAAACAGGAAAACTTTTTTTTTCAATTATTTGAATGTATTGGGGGTGGGGGGGGGAGGATTGACTGCAATACTTTTAAAGCTTGAATACAATTAATCAGGGGGACCGCAGACTTTTGAAATGAGGAATCTTTTGCACCCATACTATTTTATTGTGATTGGAACCCACCATACCAAATCTTCTTTAATTTGTTTTGAAAACAGGCAACCTGTGGGTCGCCAGCCTTAAAACCCTGCTTTGTTTTGTTTATTCAGGCTGGGGTGAAGGCTTAAACGGGGTGGCCCTGTGCAGTGTGTTTTCCTAATAGCAGAAACGGATCTCTCTTAAAAAAAAAAAAAAAAAAAAAAAAACCTACAGCTTTCAGATGGAGTAACTCTCGACGTTCCTGGTTAGGTTAAAACTATTCATTTATTCATTCATTATCTTACTCTCCTCCCCCCCCCCCCCGTGTGTGTGTGTGTGTGTGTGTGTGTGTGTGTGTGTGCACGTATCCCCCGCTGAGCTGCCACCCACAAAGAAGGCTGAAAAGGAAAAAGGCAGAAAAGAAAGCCGCTGATCCTCTGGGCCTCCCCCCAGCAAAGAATGGCTGGGGGCGGGGCTTGGAGGGGCCAGCTTGGCCTCTGGAGGTTGGCATCCCTGGGGGAGGCCTGAGTCCTTCCGCTCCGTTGAAACTCACCTGGGGCTCATCTTGGCACAGAAGCTGCAAGTCCGGGCACGGCACCCTCTGGGATCTCACTACCCTCACCTCCTCTGGACATTCCAGACGCTCAGCGGTGGGTCACAGTTGGGATCTAGATGTCCTGAGTGTGCCTATCTTTTGCGTACCCCCTTTTCCTTTTTCCTTTTTCCTTTTCCTTTCTCCTTTCCCTGTTCTCCCCTCTTGAAGCCATTTTCTATTCCCCTACCAAACTATTGTCCACTTCCTGGACAGCAGCCCTGGGGTGCTTTCTCTAACACACCCAGCAGGCCTAATTGCAAAAGAAAGAAAGAAGGAAGGCAGGGGCAGGGGGAGTATGGGGGTGGGCAGAAAACAAAAAATCCGAACCTCCTACCCGGACCCTTGAGCGCACCACAAACTAGCACACCTCAGCAGCTAAGCAGTAGGCTGAAGCAGGTAAGTGGGCAGTGTCAGCCCACCAGTTTGTTTCAGGAGACCTTCGCCCTTCGCCCTTCGACTTTGGCAGGCGTCGATCCCTGCAAATCAAGTAAGCAAAGTGCCTCTACACACGTCTTTGCGCTTAGTTTTATTTTTCACTTAAAAGTTTTTATTTGGGAAAGATTTTTTGAAAGTAAGCATTAATGCCGCGGCTATCATTTTTTTCCAACAGTTCCTTCTCCATCCTCTAGATAAATCTAGAACCATGGAGCGTTCTATGATTCTAAAGAAGTGATTTTCTGTGGAGTGGCAGCCATTTTTCTTTTAAATGGCGGTCGCCGCCTATTTGATTGGGGGAGCTGGTGGCGTTCCTTTGGTTAGGTAAGCTGTCCATTCCTTGTGAGCTTCTTTCACCTTCAAAAGAGTTTGGGTCCATCGTTTTTTTAAGACACACTCCCGAATAGCCAGGGCTTGGGGATTTATCCTTCTCCTTTCCGTCCCTTATCTTCTATACACCGATTTTTTTTTTCTTTGCAAAGAAGGGGGAGGGGTTAGGCACCACACTAGGGGGTAAAATAGACTAGCCAGGCGTTATCCTCCATGTCCTACACCGCTTACTAAAAGGACCTCACATCTCTGGCCATGTTAGCAAACTTATGCTTTCCTTTGATCAAGTCTTCTCACGCGCGACCTGTTGATGACTCGGAGTGGCAGTGCGCGGAGCTCCGTGGAGAAGCCGGTTATGTAAACTGCTTGTGTATTTCACATTATCATCGAGCTATCTGGAGGCAATGTAGATTTTCTAAAGATCTAATGAATAAACAACCAGCAACTGCTGGCGGTGTAATTTACATTGTTAATGCCTACATATGTATAATAAATACGCATTTGTATGCTTTCAAATAAACTCTTTAGTTTTAAACCTGTGGTGGTTTTTTTTTTTTTTCCGAAAAAGTAGGGGTGGGGGGAGTCTTCTTAAGAACGCATGTCATTTCACTTCGCTAGTACAAATGACTGCGAGTTGGAGCCTAAAAGCGGGTCCGCGGTCTAGTTATTTCTCCTACTCGGCGAGGAAGCAAGATCCGCGCAAATGTGACGCGCGCTGGACTCAAGCGGGGGAAAAAAGAGCGTGCGCCCAGTAGCTTGTAGCTTTGCGGGTAGTGTGGCCAGAGCGCTTCCTTGCGGAGTGGAACCCGGGAGAGAGACCAAGGACAGTGTCACCATACCATCCAGACATCTTTCCTTAGCTGTCGCCTTTTCCCAAAGAGAAGCGTCAGCGACCCCGGACTCAGACCGCAACTTGGTTGAGGGATTGGGGATTGTTGATGAGTCGACAACCCCTGGAGAGAAAGTTTCTCCAGGAATTTCCAGATAGATGTTTTCCCGCGTGCCGGTTCCCAGAGAGCATCTGGGACCAGTCTGGGAAAGGCAGGGAGAAAGCAATGGGGTCTTGGGCTACACCACCCGACTCTTTCTCCTGTGGAGGGCAAAGGGCAGCCAGAGCAGGAAGACACCTAGGAGCCACGCCTCCTTGACCACAGGGTTGGGACTCAGCCCCCAGAGCTTGCTTTCTGATACTGTGTACCCTCCCTTGGCCACCTAGGTCAGACCAGGCTTGGGCGTTTGATATCTTTCCCCTCCACCAACCAGGTGCCACTTCCTTAGCGCGCCTGAAGGCAAATGTCTTATCTTGTCCTGGATCTGGAATACATTATTTTAATTAAGTCTTTGGCGGTTTACTTTCCTCTGAGATCTGTTCCACGGTGCAATTAGGAACGTATTGGTGCTAGCTCGTATGAATATTCAGGAGCGTGTCAATTAATTAGCAGACAGAGGAATCTCATTATGGTGCTCAAAACCCTTTTAGTGTTAAGCAGAATTAAGGGGGTATTCGGCAATGCACTGGATTAGTGAATATTTTACTGTGCACTCATTTAACTTCATTATCGCTGCACTTACACTACTCTCTGATTTTATTAATTAAATTGCTCATTAATTTGGCCAAAAAGGATAAAAGTTTTAATGCGCCACCCAATAACTTGGAAAGTAAACTTTCGCCCCGCTTAGACTCCGCTTCCAGAGAGGACCCACGACAACTTGCATGGGCGAGCAGCTCCCTTCTCCTTCCAGTCAGCAGCTTTGAGGAGCTCAGATGCGCCGGCCCTGGACACCGGAGGTGTGTTAAGACGTCTGGGATAAAGAGCCGGGACCACGCGACCACGGGGTAGTTCATTCTCTCACAGCCTTCCTGGATTGGCCAGAACTTCTGTCCTTAAGTATTAAGATAAATAAATTAGTAAATGAATAAGCCTCTTCCTCTGGGGTTGAATAGAGAAGGCGCGATTTGTCCAAATACCACACCTCAACCCCACCCCTCTCCCTGAAAATGCCAGGGAATCAGTGGTCAGCACGCCCAGGAACTTCTGTGCCCCAGGCTAATAACATTTTACCACGCCCAGGAACTTCTGTGCCCCAGGCTAATAACATTTTACCAAGGAGAGCACAAAATGAATCGCTGCTTGAGATCCGGACAGCAATGTCCCCTAAGGTCTGGCGCTCTCAGCTTCTGTGGCTGCTTGGGTCCTCCACCAGAGATTCCCTGGCCCATGTCCGATGGCCACCTTCAGGGACTACCCGAATCCTTCACGTGATCCTTGCACCACCTACACCTCCCTCACCCTACCCCCAAAGGTTAGAAACACAAATATTAAAATTACTTGCACAAAGGGAACCGCTAAAGAGATCTCAAATTAATATGCATGTAAAATTAATTAGCTTCATTTCATGACATCAAAATAAGTACCTGGGAAACAGAACACCTTCTGGGCATTGGGAACATATGCTGGAATTAGAGTTAATTGACTAATTACATAAATTAGGCATTAATTTTGCAACACATCAAGTATAAAAGATATCTCAATTAATTGTGCATAAATTACCAGGTAAAACCGGGCAATTGTTCGATCCATGGTCCGGTTCTCAAACCTCTTTGCTCCTTAAGGTGCCAAAGCCTGGCGGTGTGGCATGCACATTGCTGCGACAGGGCAGGGGCGGAGGTGGGGGGTGCTGTGGGAGCAAGAAGAGCACCTGAAGCAGACTCTGCTCAGGCTGGTGTCCTCGAGGCTAAGATTCCCCCTCCCGCCCCCCCCCCCCACTTCATTAAAACCAATTACATGCAGTTAGATTGATCAGATTTTGTCAGAGATGAAGATGGCCCTACCAGTCCACCTTCCTTCTGTGTATGCACAGTCCCCTCCTGAAGGACTTTGGTGTTTTCTGGTTTGACATTGGCCTGGGATCTCTTTGATTCCATCTGGTCTCCTGCTAAGCGATGCCTGACCCTGGATTTCCCCTGATGGACTGTACACAAGGCTCCCTGATCACTTTAATTCGTCACCCAGGAATCTACGTTCCAGGGTGGGATGCCAAGTGTTCTGAGTCTCTTCAGTTTGGGAATGAGTGTAAGTTAAACCCAAGGAACCCATCCTTCCTCACTTGGGACTGGTTTGTAAGCTCCCTCCTCCTCCCCTCCCACATCCTTTCTTGGGAGCTCAAGGTACACATTTGATATAGTGTGAAATCTCAATCTGATTTTCTATGGACTCCAAGAAGGCTTTAGGGAACACACTAACAAAACCTCCCACAACAAACCACTAGATGTAACATTTGTTTTGCCTTTAAGACAATTACCTTGTTGAGAGGATTATTAATGAACTTGGCATCCTCCATTTTAAATAAAGTAGAGTTATTCCAGGGGAAAGAGGCATTTGTGGGTGTGAAAAGTCTTGGCATGTTGAAACCCAGTGAGAGTCAAGAGTAAAACATCTCAGTGATCACCAATTGTCACAGGGTTGGGTTCTGGTGGGATGAGGACATTATTAAAGGAAGGATATTTCTCAACAACTTTTGTAGCTGTCACCATGTCCTTGGTAATCTGGACAAAACTAGTTTTATTAGAGGCTCTTCCCCTATCCCAGCTCACTGCCTCAACTCACTTCTCCAAAGATCTCCAGCTGGAATTTGTTTTTATTCCAATGCCAACATAGATAGGGAGAGATACCCTGAGAAAGTCTTTTCTTCTCCAATGATATATCCTCACCAAGGTGCTTGGGTGAGAGAGAGCACACAAGGTAGTCCTGACTGCTGATGGGCCAGAGAGAGCCAGGAAAACCCCGAGTTGACTGAAACACACATTCATCTTGATGGAGAGGTTTCCCTTGTAGCCAGATGCAGAAGGTACTTGAGGGAGATACTGACAAGCGGTTAATTGTCAGCAGAACTAAAACGGACACTTTGTTTACAGTGGAGCGTGATTAATGGAGAGTAAATAAAACAGCAGCTCTTTATAAAGTCACCATCCATGTTAAGGGGGTGGGGGGGTGTGGGGGAAGAGCTGGATGTCTGTAGGAATGAAAGAAGTGGCCATCCTGCTGAAAGGGTGGATTTGCCAGACTCTTGAAGCAACAGCTGGCAGTGTTGTGCATCCCAGGGAGGCAAGCTTTCCAGATGGCCTGCTTCTTAAAGAAAAAAAAAATCCCCCAAATTTATAGAGCTGGATTAGAAATATTTTTCTCCCAGTTATCCGAGTTTCCCATTTTTCTTATTAAGACATTACTCTTCCCCCCCCCCCCCACTCCCGCCCCTGTTATTTGTTTCTTAAGAGGTAACTCATTTAATGTGGAATGATTTTCAAAACAAGCCAGACAACGCCGCTGGGGTGCTTTCATTTGCAGGAAGACAATTCTGTCCCCTGGGACTCTAACAAATTGCAGAGCCTACACTCATAGTAAATAGCTTGTAAATAGCTTATGATGGTCCCCATCTTACAAAACAGGGAATGTGTCCTAAGGTTTAAAATCTTTAATAATTATTATCATGGGGGTGTGTGTGGAACAGGTTGAGGTTGGGGCACACTCTGCTATACGAGTGTGAAGGTCAGAAGACAATTTTCAGAAGTCAATTATTTTCTGTCCCGTACAATCCAGGAACAGAACTCAGGTGGCTGGGCTTGGCAGCAAGTGCTTTTATTCACTGAGCCATCGTGTGTATGTGTGTGTGTGTGCATGTGCGTGTGCGTGTGCGTGTGCGTGCGTGTGTGTGTGTGTGTGCGTGTGTGTATTCATTTTGCTTTTATTCCGAATGCTCCATTGTGCCCACCCTCCTCCTTGGCTGAACTGTCACTAGATAAATGAGGGCTGCACGAAAAATGGACATTATTCATATTTAATACAAAGCCCAGTGAAGTTCAAACAGTGGTTCTAAGGCACTTGGAAATACCTCTGGGTGGGGAGTTTCATCTCAGCATTCAAAAGCCAGCCAGCCAACCAAACAAACAAACAAATGAAAAGACAGAAAACAAACAAACAAACAAAAAACAAAACAAAATCCCACAAACAACAACAATGACGATAGAAAGACTGTTGGGTTACCATCATTTCAATTAGATTCTCATAGACTGTGCTATATAAAAAGCCCACAGCAGGAATGACATGCAAGACTTGTTTAGAATGTTAGAAAAATGCCTTCCTTCCTCCACCTCTCTCTTGAGAAAAGAATTTGTTGAGGAAAGATTTCAGTATTTCCCTGGTCCCCAGACAGAACCCTGACTGTCCTGGAACTTGCTCTGTAGACCAGGAGATTTTTTTTTTAACTACACGAGCTTTAACAGATGGAGAGAGAAACAAAGGAGGGGCATCAGCCCCCCACCTCCAGGGGGCACAGGCTTCTGGAGAGAGAGAAAGCTTACTTTGGGGACTTGTTGCTAAAACTGTTTCCAGGATTGTTTGAAACAAACAAACAAAAAGCCAGAATCATTTTGGTGAGAGGAAGGGGGAGAGAAAGGGGGACAGAGGAAAAGAGAAGAGGAAGAGGAAGAAGGGAAGGGAAAAGAGAAGAAACTATTTTAACCTGTTTAGACCTCGACTTTTCTACAAACTGACAGTTTTCTTCTGCCTTGGGCTTTTGTGTGCTCAATTCTGAAGGTGTCAAGCTAATTCCCCCTTTCTCCTTTGTAACCTCCAGTGTAACTTTCACAGGGAAGTTAGCAGATCAAAATGTCCCTCACTGATGCAGAGCCAGCTGCAGCTGGGGCTCTGGGTCCCAAGAGGAGTTGCCTCCATGGTTGATGCTAACATGGCTTTGATGGTCATCTGCTCTGAGGGTGTCTGTCAGGGAACCTAAAGCCTGGAATTCATAGGCTAAAGGCTTTCAGGAGACCTCAGGAGGTGGGCATCTTGCTAGGCCTCTTTCTGCTCTTCCCCCTCTTATTTTTCTCTTCTCTTTCTTCTATAAACATTTCTGAGGGCCGACTCATCTCTGCCATTAAGTAGCAAACTTGTCATTTCAGAATATTAAATCTCAATTGGTAAAAGAAAATACCCAAGACATCAGCATCAGCTCCTTAGACTGCAGGGTTTCATGTGGTTAAGCTTTGAGATAAAAAAGAAAAGATATATTTGCCTTCGCTCCCTCGCCCTCTCCCCCTTTGTGTGTGTGTGTGTGTGTGTGCGTGCATGTGTGTATAAGTGTTTTCCCTGTGTACATGTATGGCCATCACATGTGTGCCATACATTCGGAGGTCAGAAGATGGTGTCAGATCCCGAGAAGTAGAGTTACAGATGGTGGAAAGACACTGCAGGTGCTGGGGATGTAACCAGGTTCTTTGCCAAAAGAAACAAGTGCTTTTAGCAGTTAAACCATCTCTCCAATACAAGTTTTGAGAACTTAAAGACACCCTGGGTTCCACATCCACAAATTCAATCAGATGGGAAGCATGAAGAAACAGCTGCTGCCTAAACAATACAGTGTCCAGACTATTCACATTGAATTTATGATGTACTGGCTGTCACAAGAAATGTGGGAAGGCAGATCATCCAGGAAGGTGTGCATAGGCTACACACAAGCACACTTCCATTTTTCTTTAAAAAAGAGATGCATTACTTTTAAAATTATGTGCATGCATCTCTCTCTCTCTCTCTCTCTCTCTCTCTCTCTCTCTCTCTATATATATATATATATATATATATATATATATATATAATAGATATAGATATATATGTAATAAATATAGATATAGATATCTCCTGATTTCCTGGTGTGTATGGGTGCCTGCAGAGGCCAGGAAATGGCATCAGCTCCCCTTGAGCTGGAGTTGCAGAGTTGAGAGCCGCCTACCATGGGTACTGGAAACCTAACCCAAGTCCACTTCAAGAGCAATATGCACTGAACAACTTGAACCAGCTAACCAATTCTCCAACCCAACTTCATTTTATTCATTTATTTATTCATGTATATATTTATTTGAGACAGGGTCTCCTATGTAACCCTGGTTGTCTTGGAGCTTCCTATGTAGACCAGGCTGACCTCGAACTCACAGAGATCCTCCTGCCTCTGCCTCACTACTGCTGCAGTTAAAGGTGTGCACCGCCATGCTAAGATTTTGTTTTATTTAAACTTGAGCATCTGCAGATTTCTGATGTCTGTGGGGGATCTGGGATCCAGTCTCTAGCAAGTATACAGTAGCTCACAGAGAGTGAACTGTGAATAAAAATGACTTCTAGCTGTGGAGTCTTCTAGAAGTGCAGTTCTGGGACCTCAGTTTTCTCTGAAAATTGGCATAGGTTTGGAAAGATCACAGCTGCCTCCATAGCACATCTCTTTTAAAGATTGCTTACACTTTACTTGTGTTCAGTTGAGTGTTCCAGAAGTTTCATAAAATAATTTAATGCAAAAACAGGTAGGAGAGTGCATCTCCTTCTATTGGGCCATTTGCAAGGGTATAAAATGAGGCATTTGTCTCCATGTTTTGTTCTGGAAAACATGTTTGTCTTTCATTAAGACATATTATTACTTACACTAAAATCCAGTGAGATTGTTATTATTGTAAGGTAAATTAAGTTCAACTTAATTTTTAAAAAATAATTATTTTTTTTTAGATGGGCTCTCCCTATATAACCCTGGGTAGCCTAGAACTCACTAGGTAGACCAGGCTGGCCTTGAACTAATAGAAAGCTTCCTGCATCTGCTTCCCAAGTGATAGAGCTGAAGACGTGCTACTGCAGTGGCACTGTATTTAAGGGTTTTTGTTTTTGTTTTTGTTTATGTTGGAGATGATCTCAGGTGGCAGAGCTTGGGTAGCATGCACAAAGCCATGGGTATTTGATTCCATTTTATCTCTGCTACCCCCCCATCAGCTATCCTGATTTCCTTTCCCCTTACTGCCGCCTGTTTTCAAATGACACCGAGTTACTTATGTATGCTCCCGCTGCCCCTTGCCCTTCTTGAACTGTTGTTATAATACATTTTACCTCTCTCTATACTCTGAACTCCTCCAGACTTAGCCACGACCTTTGCTTAAAGTAGCCAATTATTTCAAAAGATTTAAAGATGAAAACAAATGTCCTGCTCTCTATTCCTTTGTATGGATACAAATCTCTGCCAGGTGCCACGTTCCTCGTCTTTGAAAGAATGCCTTTGGAACACCTTTAGCACATCTCATCTCTTAGTTCACATCTTCACACCATGGAATCTCTCAACTTCTGTTTGCCCGACAGAAGGTTTTTGTTTACTTGAAGTTTGAACTATCTTTTCCTTCAGTATAGAATTCTAGATGATCTCTCTCTCTCTCTCTCTCTCTCTCTCAGTACTTTGAAATGTGTGCTCCATTCTTTTGGGTTGCATGGAGGCACTGACTGTTCTTCCAAAGGACTAGGGTTCAAATGCCAGCACCCACATGGCAGCTCACAACTGCCTGTAACTTCAAGATCTAACACTTTCACATAGACATGATATAATAATAGTAGTAATAATAATAATAATATAATTACTATCATGCAGGCAAAACACCAATGTACATAAAATATAGGTAAGCAAATAAAAAAGTAAAAAAGTCCCCATAATTCTTATTTTTGTTCCTCACTATACAGTGCATACAATGCATACCTTTGGCAGCTTCTAAGATTTGATAGGTTTTGCTTCTATAATTCTCTCTTTCTCTCTCTGCATGTCTCTGTGTCTCTCTATCTCTGTCTGTCTCTCTCTTGTGTGTACGCGTGCATGTGTGCATGTGCACACACAACTCACGGTTCATGTGTGAGGCTGGAAGACAGTTTGTGAGAATGAACTCTCTCTTTTCACCAGGTAGGATCTGGGGATTGAACTGAGGTCGCCCGGCTTGGAGGCAAGCTCCCTTTCCTGTGGAGCCATCTCGCCAGCACCTAGAACTTCTCGCTACCTCTGCTTTGAGGAGGGTGGGTGTTGTGTGCTGAGCATTGCTTGAGGTTGTCCTAGCTGAGGGTCACTGAGCTCCTTCACTCAAATTTTGACCATATTTTTCATAAAATTAGAAAAAAAATGAGCTACTATTAATTTTCCTTTCCTTCTGTAAGTCTCCTTCTTATATTGGCCTGACTCATATTGTCCACAGGTGGCTCACATCAGCAGCCATACTGGGTTCCTACATCTTCACATTCCTGATTCTTTCCCTGCAGAACTTTTTATACTCTTAACCCTATCTAGTATATTTTCCTAATATCCTATTTTCCATTTCTAGAAGTTTCATTTAGGTCTTTTGGTCTCATCTATGCTAACTAATCATATTTCATTTCTAGATCTGTTTTATTGAATGATTTATCCTCCCAGTTACAGCCTAACCATATCTACCTATCCCCTCTCTATAATATCTATATGGTTTTTTCTTTTGCATGTCTTATTAATTACTCTTCTTGTTGTTATGACAACAAAATATCCATCAGAAGCAACCTAAGGAAGGAAGGGTTTATTTTGGTTCACAGTTGGCTTTTTTCTGACATGAGATTAGGTTATTTGAATTTTTATGGCTTGTTCATAGCACTGTTAGCCCCACTCTGAAGATGTGGCTCCCCGTGCATCACAAGCCTCGCTTCTGGTGGTAAAAGGAACCTGTTCCTAAGTTCACATGCACACAGGGCCTTCTCTGTTTACCCCTTCCCAGTGGTGCATTCCTGGACTCACTAGCATCTCTGTCTTACCTCAGGCCTCTGGGATAACCTCTGCAGACCTCCCTTAACTCAGCTTAAACTCCTGTGTGATCTCAGCAAAAGGGCACCTCTAGAGTTGGTTGTGATTCTTTCTTCTTGCCTCTAACTGCTCTCTAGACAGTTAGCTAGAGCAATTAATTGTCAGGCAGGGGCTCATCTGATTGCATTGCTTAGGGACCACAATCCTCCTCTGCTTGAAAGAGTTTTTAAATGTTTTGTTTTGTTTTGTTTTGTTTTGTTTTGTTTTGTTTTGCATGGGTTTCTGGTGGCTTATAGAGGGAAGGCAATTTCTGCAGCAGGTAATTTTTCATGGGTGTATCAGTCAGAGTTTCCAAGAAGAACTGAACAGATAGAGTACACATTCATGCACACACACACACACACACACACACTCACACTCACACTTTATTAATTCAGCTGACATTGAAATAGTAACAACAGTTGAATCACACATCAGAGGCTTAAAAAAAATCCAGTAATTGCTCAGTCCATGGGGCTGAATGCCTTGGCAGTGCCAGCCGTGCACTGCAAACCTGGAGAGTTCTGGCAAGCGCCAGTGCTCAGTCAAAGATGAAGCTTGGAAACTCTGGTTTTGATACCAGTGAAGGAACCGTCAGCCACGGCATAAATGAATTTGGTGGCAAGAGGAAGGCCATGTCCCCTTTTATCTGGGCTGCTACCTGAAAGTCATCCACATTTGGGGTGGGTCTTCCCATTTCAATTAAAGCAATCTTCATAACTCTTCAGTTGAGACTCTTTACGGAGGCAGTTCTAACTTAGAGCAGGTTAACATTACAATTAGCTATTGCAATGGACTAAAGCTGAATTCAATCTATCTGTGAATATAATTTATTGTGCAAGAGCATTTCTGGGTAAAATAATTCCTTTCTAGGCAGTTAATAAAAAAAAACTTCATTTTTCTCTATTTTGATGTGGTACAGGCCTCCTTAAAGATGAAGTACTCAGTTCTCACTTGGAATGATGAGTTATCAGTGTTTTCTTTATCCCACAGCTGTCACTTTTTGCAGAGTAAACTGTGTGAAAAACAAACAAACAAGCAAACAAACAAACAGTGGGAACTGGAGAGATGGCTCAGAGGTTAAGAGCATTGGCTGCTCTTCCAGAGGTCCTGAGTTCAATTCCCAGCAACCACATGCCATGTATAATGGCAACCACAGCCATGTATGTGGGTCCCATGCCTTCTTCTGGCATGCAGGCATACACGCGGTAGAGCCCTCACATAATACAATAAATAAATAAATCTTTTTTTAAAAAAAGCAATTTCTGGAGAGATGACTCAGCCATTAAGAGCACTGGCTGCTCTTTCAAAAGATCTAGGCTTGACTCTCAGCACCCACAAAACAGTTCACAGCTGTCTTTAATTTTCAACCATGAGCTTTTCTACCCATGTTCCAGTTCTCAAAATAAAAACCTGGTAATTATTATTTATGAATAAATGCCTAGGGCATAAACTAAGACTTGCTCCTCAACTGGCTGGTAACTTAATCCATTTATTCTATTCTACGAGTGCCTCGTGACTGGTTACCTCTCCTCAGTTCCATGCATCTGTCTCTTTAGAGCTTGGGGCGAATCTCTTCCCATGTCTGACTCTATCCCAAAGTTCCTCTCTCCCTACCGGAATTCCCACCTCCTATTTCCTGCCTCGGCTAATAGGCCACCAGCTTTTGACAGGTGATGCTTCCATACAGTAATCCCAGTACCGGGGACCTAGTACCCTCTTCTGCCCAGCAATATATGTTACTAGAATCCCGGAAATGATCTTTTTGGCACTCTTCTCCACCAAGGCAGGATATCTTTCAGAAACCAGAGCTCACCATTAGGATATTGTAGTGAGGCAGCTTGCCCCAGAGAGATCTCCTGTCTGCCTCTTTGAACGCTTCAGTTACAGGCAGGCTACCATATCTGTCCATCTTTTCAATGTGGGTGATGGAGCTCTGAACTCTCATGCTTGCAGAACAAGTGTTTTATCCACTGCGACATCTTGTAAAGTATGGGCAGCTCCTTTATAAGAATCAAAGCAGCAATCCTGAGAACCAGAAATGCTTACGTGTGGCTGGTATTAGAATGAGCACCTCCCACTTCAGTGGAGAACATTCTGTACCTCCTAGCAATCACATTCCAGTCTCTTACTTCTCCCCAAACAGGTGGTAAATATTTGTGATTTTCTTTCTCTGAATTAGTCCAATCTGTTGTAATAAATTGAGTTTCAATGTTTTGTAGAGCTTTTGAAGATTAATTGGAGAGGTGAGGGTTTGTGGAATTAGAAACATATTAAGTTAAATGTGCTCAAATATTTCTTTCCACTTATAAGTACTTATTCAAAATAATTACTTTCATTTTCTGTTGCCAGGGAGAAAAACTTTTCCTTTGTGCACTTCCTTGTCCTTGAATAGAAAAAGGTTTTCCTAGAATAGCTATCATGTCCTGTTGTCGTGTCTGTCTTTAGAGAGAAACATATTTGGATATGTCATTACTGGAGAAAGCCTCCATTATGTTGTGTTTTTAAAGTATCTTAATAATGAAGATCGGTATAATCAGTCCAGTTTGGCCATGATTGTAAACTTGTAAGGCAGCTACAGGAAAGGTAGCTAGAATCCGTTCATCTACGTAATTCCTTGGGACTTTATTCTTTTCTCTGGGAAAAAACAACCCCCCAAATAATAATAATAATAATAATAATAATAATAATAATAATCTTTTCAGTTGCCATCATGCTTGAGATCATTAAAATGCTCATTGCAGAGACTGGTGAGATAGGCTCCATGACAAAAGGTGCTTGCTGCCAAGCCTGAGAATCTGAGTTCAATCCCCAGGTTCTTCATAGTAAAAGGAGATTACCAAATCTTTAAGTTGTTCCCTAGCCTCGTGTATGCACTCTAACACATGCTTGCATGAGCACATAATATGCTAGGTGTTCTCTCTGTCTCTGTCTCTCTGTCTTTCTGTCTCTGTCTCTCTGTGTCTCTGTCTCTCTGTCTCTCACTCTCTCTCACACACACAGTAAATCATGAAATGCCTGAATAAATTGCCTATTTTTGTGTTCCTATTTTTCTTTTTCTTCTTCTTCTTCTTCTTCTTCTTCTTCTTCTTCTTCTTCTTCTTCTTCTTCTTCTTCTTCTTCTTCTTTTTCAAAGATTTATTTATTATATCTTAAGTACTCTGTAGCTGACTTCAGACACACCAGAAGAGGGCGTCAGATTTCATTACAGGCTGTTGTGAGCCACCATGTGGGTGCTGGGATTTGAACTCAGGATCTCTGGAAGAGCAGTCAGTGCTCTTAACCGCTGAGCCATCTCTACAGCTCCCCTATGTTTCTTAATTGTCAAAATGAGACTGACTATCCACATATGATATTGAACTTGAAAAAAATCATGGCTTTTAATTTTCTTTTCATTTATATCATATTTAGGCTATATAAAGCTTCACTTTAGGGTTTTTATATCAGGGGATACATACAGAGTTTTCCCCTTTTTGTTGTATAATAAACAACAAAAGACAAATCATAGTGTTATGATGACAGCAGCCTCATTGTGTTCTTTGTTATACGTTTAAAAATGGGTTTCCAGTTTCTTAGTTCCTTAGGGATTTATTATGAAAGGCAACATAAAATTTTATATATTATCTTTGCCTGGATGTACATCCGTGTGCTCATATGTGTTCTTGTTGCCCAAGGAGGCCAAACGAGGGGGTCAGATATGCTAGAACTGGAATTACAGATGGCTGTGTGCTGCCCTTGGGGTGCTCAGGAATCAGATCCTGGTCTTCTGCATGAGCAGCCAATGCTCTAGCTCCAAACATTCCATTCTGAACTTCACGTCAAAGTTCTCAATGTGTATAAGGTGGATATTATGATGATACGATTAAAATGAAAGTGATTTCCTTCGAGGTTCTCCAGAGAAAGACTGAGACCTACACCTTGGGATGTAGGGAGGAGTCTGATATCAACAGGAGGCTTTGCTATTGACACATCCTGCTAATTGAGTTCGTTCTCTCTATTGGCTTTGGATGGCATTAATCTTTTCATTTGCAAAGATTACAGCTCTAAAGATATTACCTTCCTGAGCTGATCACAGGCGCTGTGTGACACTGTAGCACCACAGGCTGGATGCTGAACATTTATTGACTCTTGCTTTAGGAGATGAGATGATCCCCAGAATTTCTTTCTTGCAAAATTACTCGAAATATAGTCCTTAAATGTGATCAGCTGGCAGCACAGCAGGACATTTGTAAAAAGATTACTCAATATTGCTTTGCTCACAGTCTTTGCTAGGATGAATATAGTTGATGCAATTATTCATCTATTAGCCAGGTATGGATGTTAATCATTCCTATAAAAATTTTATTTTTAACAAAAATCTGCCATACCAAAGGCTTTGTTTTCTTTTCTTAGGAATTGTGCTTTGTGTACATGTCTACAGAAGAAATCTTGGAGGTCTTAATGATGAGTAAGCCCATACGTTTATTACACAGAAGAAATTTGACCATTCCAGCATCTCCAGAAAGGATGGAATTGAATCACTAAAATTTGGAATTCTGGTGTGGTGTGGTGTGGTGCCACATGCCTTTAATGCCAGTGGTCGAGAAGAAGAGGCAAGTAGATCTCTGAATTCCAAGCAACTGGATCTACAGAATGAGTTCCAGGCTAGTTCCAAGAGTTATTTCATAGACCCTGTCTCAAGAACAAAACCAAACAAAGCAAAACAATATTTAAATCCCTTCATCAAGAATAACACAATTTGAAGACACTTCATTAGTCCTCAAATGTGCGCGCATACGTGTGTCTGTGTGTGTGTCTCTGTGTGTGTGTGTGTGTAATGTGCATGTGTGGTGTGTGAGTGCTCGAGTGTGTCTGTGTGTGCATGAAGGCCAGAAAAGGGGTTTGACCTGCTCCATTACTCTTTACCCCGTTCTTTTGAAACAGGGTCTCTCACTGAACCTGTAGCTAGCCTGACAGCCAGGAGGTCCCAGTCATCTGTCCACCTCTGCTCTTCACCATGCTGGGTTACAAGCATACAGCCAATACCTAGCTTTTTCTGTGGGTGCTGAAAACTCCGGTCTTCATGTATGCACAGCAAGGGCTCCTGCTACTCAGCCACATCATCAGCTCCTCAGTTTCCCTGTTAAACACCAACAGGACCGCCAAAGTCTCTGCTACTGTTGCAGAGAGTTACTCCAAGTCAAAAACGGACCCAACTCATAAGTACAGCACCCTTCGATTAAATACACAGCCCATTGATTTCTAGGAGAGTCATAAACATCTATAGGAGTAGAATTTGACATTAAATCTCTTCAGTTGATTCAACAATTAAGGTTTTAGCTATATTTATGTGCCACCATATCCACCAAATAGCTCCTAGGATGAGTGTATTTTATGTCTTGAATCATCAGGGCTATTAAAACTGCTCTCTCATTTTCTACACAAATATTCCTATGTAGCTGGCTGAATACAAAGACCACTGGCTATCTAGAAAACTAAGTTTATTAATTTTTCTTGGCTCTGATAGATGACTTTAAACTGGGGAAGGCTCCTTTTTAAAAGTCCATTGTTCCCCAAACATCAGTTAAAGGAGCACCCAGTATCAACCTCTAACTTGCACACACACACACACACACACACACACACACACACACACACGTCTATTAACTTGTGTCCCCTTCAATAGCACAGAGACTAAAATTAAGATAATACAGAAAATATGAGCATGGCCCTGAGCAAGAATAAGACAAATTCATGATGCAATAAAAATCCTCTCATCTAAATAGGAGCTAAGCTGAGCTTCGGACTTAGAAGATAGTTGAAAAAACAGTCATAATGCTTCAGGTTAATAATTCTCTCTCTCTCTCTCTCTCTCTCTCTCTCTCTCTCTCTCTCTCTCTCTCCCTCCCTCCCTCCCTCCCTCCCTCCCTCCCTCCCTCCCTCTGTGTGTGTGTGCATGCAAGCATTTGAGACAGAGAATCATATAGAACTTTGATATTGTCCATATTACTAAACCTACAGCTCACTGACTAGGTTAGGCTGGCTGGCTACTGAGCTTCAGGGATCTTCCAGTCTCTGCTCCCCTAGTGTCAGGGTTCCTGGTGCCCTTAACGTGGGTGCTGGGTATCTGAACTCAGCTCCACATGCTGGTACACCAGACACCTGTTCATCCTAACCATCTTTCTAGCCCTTGACATACATACATACATACATACATACATACATACATACATACATATGTATGTATATATAGTCAGATATGGTGACACATGCTTGTAATCTCAGCACTTGAGAGGTTAAGGCAGGAGAATCCCAATATAGAGCAAGTTTGTTTCCACAAACAAATCATAAGTGAAGAAACCCACTGTTGTCATTTATCAGCTGTTAGAAGTCGGAGGCTACTCATTTTTATTCACACTAAATTCCCGATCCAGCAGGAGGTGCTTAGTGGTTGTCCGGCACAATTAAATAAAGAGCATGGGCTGTCTCTGCTATCTTCAGTGGCCAGGCTTTTACCAGATCCTGGTATCCCATGGTTGTACCCACCTTCTGCTCTGATAGAAATGCCACTAAGGACCTCACCGTGGAAAGGAAACACTGCTGAATCTGAAGGAATTTGGTGCAGACAGTTGGTCATGCAGGAGTCACAGTGTGAGAAAAGCACAAGGCAAAGGAGATTGGGAACAGAGGGAAGACACCCCGAGGCAGAAGGGAGCAAAAGAAGTGGCTGGCAGTCCCGATGGAAGCTGACACCACATAAGACCTGGATGGTAGACACTACTGCAAAGGTGATGGTGCAAAGGCTGGCCAGAAGGCAGAGAAGAAAAGGAGGGGTGTTCAGGCTTCCCCCCTTCCTCCTGCCTCTTGGTCTTCTGCCAGCAAAGCCCTGCAAAATGCCTGCTGACAGGATGGCACAGGGAGGGTAGCCTGTATCCCTCTTCTGCTGCTGTAGCTCCCCGCCATCCAGGACCCATAGTGGTGACAACCAGAGAGCAATGAGTATCAGACAGGCTGACTCAGTGCTCAAGGCAGACACCTTTGGATGTGCCAGGTTCTTTCTCATCTGTCCCTGACTTTTACCCCTAGTCACCCCTTCCCCACTGTGGATATTTGACCAGCATTCTTCCATACCGTGAGACCCTTTCATGGGCCACCTGATAACTTAAGACTGAGCTGCCCCGAGTTTTACATGCTGCTTGTATGGCTCAGGGAATAGACAGGGACCTTCCTCCAGAGCTCAACCACCAGCCTCAAAGATGAGTATACCCCAAGAGCCCACGAAGGAGCTGCTTGATTCTAGATGGAGAGAGCCATGGGATCTTGTGGCCCAGGGTATTTCCAAGCATTTGGTTTTAGTCTTTGTGTGTGTGTGTGTGTGTGTGTGTGTGTGTGTGTGAGAGAGAGAGAGAGAGAGAGAGAGAGAGAGAGAGAGAGAGAGAGAGAGAGATGTGTACATACATTTGTGTGTGCATGCATAGGTACACACATTCCACACTGTGTGTGTGTGAAGGTAAGACGATAGCTTGGGTGTCAGTCTTTGCTCTCCATCTTAAGACAGGGTCTCTCGTTGCTCGCAGATGCCAACACAAGGCTAGCTTTCCAGCAAGCTCTTGGAGATTTTTCTGTCTCTGCTTATCACTTCCCGATATAAATGGTGGGACCACAGACTCAGCTACCACATGGCTTTACATGGCGTCTGAGGATCTGAATTCAGGCCCTCGAGCTGGCTTGGCAAATGCCTTCCTCATTGAGCCATCCTCCCTGCCCAGCTTCCAAGCTTTTGATAGTGAGGTTTGAAAAGCATCTCCATCCATGAAATCCCAGGCTTACTCTTTCCACTGAGCGTTCTTCCCCCGCCCTCCTGGTGACTTATGAGTCACTGGTAATAGTTTAATTCCTGTTGAAAAATAAACACAAACTACAACTTAACACATATCATTATTACTGTCCCTTGATTCCTTTGCCAGGGTATGTGCTGTGATCTTGACAGTAACTCAGTGCTGTTGAGGCAAGGGTGTAGCACTAGCCTCATTGGTCCATCCATATCAGACATTAAAGTGAGAATGTTGACTTTCACAACTGGAAGCTTACAGAATGTTATCCGAGGACTAGATGCTCAGAGACACTGAGTTCAGGAGTATCCGGATCGACTGTGAACTTGGTTTCTCAAGGAAAACTCCTGGTTCTCCATCTGGCTTTGATGAATGGCAGAATGCTTCTCATTTCCCCCCTACATTTTAAACCTTTGATTTCCTCCCAATAACAGCACCTGAGTTTCCCTCATTACATCTGTCTACTTGCTAATGTTTTTAGCATTTTCCCTTTCATCAGCACTTGGCTACAAGCTGAAGTTTAGATGAATAGATGCCAGCTTACTTCCAGTTGCTTCCTGATGGGCTCTGGGTGGCACGGTGCAGCAGACACCCCCAATAAGGAGAGGCCTGAACTCTCTGCAGTTCATTGGTCCCATATGGATTCGAGCAGCTGGAAGGATGGATGTGCTACCTGAGGCCAGCTATTGTGTCGCCAACCGTGACTCCCACTTGCTGACCCTAGTCTAATGCATTGCACTGGAAGGGATGCGGATCGCGCCTTCCTCTTTGTGATGGATGGTGTTGTTTAAAACTGATGGTCTTGTAAACCATCATTGAGCTTCCATGTCTCACAGATGTGAGCGAGGCAGATAGTCAATAAATAATGCCATGTTCTTCAGGGATGTGTGCTGCTCTCCACCCTGTGGACCAGATTGTCCTGCCGACAGGTTTGTGGTTTGCTTGGACCAGGAAAGAAATAGCTTCCAGAAAAAGAAAAATGTTTCTGGCTGGTAATATTCTAGGCAAAAATGTTTCTCTCTCTCTCTCTCTCTCTCTCTCTCTCTCTCTCTCTCTCTCTCTCTCTCACACACACACACACACACACACACACACACACACACATTTTGTTACTTATTTTTTGTTAATAAATGTGTCTTGGTATATGTGTGGAGGCCAGAGGACAGCTTGTAGGAATGAGTTCTTGTCTTCTACTTCGTGTTTGAGGCAACATCACTCTCACTGCTTCTGCCCAACTGAGTTGTTTACTCCAGAATATCTGGCCCATGAGACTTCCCGGCTATTCTCCCGTCTCTACTTCCACCTCACTGAAGGAGTGGAAGGCGTGCTACCATTACTGATGTGCATCATTGCATTCGAGTTTATGTGGGCTCCAGGTGCCACGCTCAGGCCTTCAGTGCTTTTCCTTGCTGAGCCATTTCACTGACCCCACAGATGTGTTTCTTAGTGGCGATGACTTTTAAGGTGGCTCTTCCATTTTAAAGATGTGATTCCCGGGTGGGCTCTTGGGATCATCCGTACCACCCCCATCCCTTGCTAACCTGTAGGTACAGGTTGATGGTGAAGCCTGAGAGACAACGGACACCTTACTGAATTAGATTCGCTGTTCAGACTCTGCTGGAGGACTCTACTTTTCAAAAGGTGAGGTTTCTTCTTGTGTAAGAGTAGGTGAAGCATCAGAGAGTTGTAAAGAATGAGGGTCATGATACAGTTTCCAATGTTTACACCAACCACGCAGCCCCGAAGCCCTGAATCTGTGCTCCCTGAACAACCTCTGACTTCAACTTACCTTCACTCTGAAGTATCCCATCTCACAGGGCAGGAGATTGTGTGGGCATAAGTTGGATAACACACCAAGATAGTTTAAGGGCGTTCTCTAGAACCACTTTCCAACAGTTTTCTTTGGTCTCCCCTCCAATGTCAACTTTCCTGTAGGTAGAGCCACATTTTTCCTGATATTTTTAAATAGTCTGCAGTACAATGCTAGAGATATACTTAACACCATCTCTTTCCAGATGACTCTAGTACACTGAGTCGCTCAATTACAAAGGCACCCGGAAAGCCATGGAGTAGTGTGTTGTGAATGCAGTAGGGTCATATGTTTGAATGTCTGGTCCCTGTTTGTTGGTTCTGTTTAGGAAAATTGTGGAGATTATATGAGATGGAGCCTCCTTGGAGGAAGTGGGTCATTAGGGGTGAGTCTTGGGGTTCTATAGCTCCACGCCACTTCCTGTTCCTAGTCTACCTGCTTCCTAACTGGGGGTGCAATTATAATTGGCAATCTTTGGCTGCTGCCTCCAGACCATTTCTCCCATGATGGACTGTACCTCAAACTGTGAGCCAGACTTCGTCTAGAAGTTGTGTGTTGTCATTTCTCCATCTCCACTGTACCTGAGGACATTTGCTATGTCATTTATATTAGGGAAATATGCACATGTTTATATCCATCTTGTTTTCTCTCTTCCCACACTCTAGTTAGATAAATCTTGCATTCCTGATGTGATATTTGGCTCAGAACCTGGTACCTGGTTTATCCTTCAAATTTTCATCCTGTTGACATTTTTGTGCTGGTTTCAGAGGAAATCCCTCAATTTAGTCATCGGGCTTTGGCATGAGACATTGGCATGCCGCGCTGGCATGCCCTTTCTGATATAACCCTTTTCTACGTGTTTTATTTTGGCTTTCATATTCTTAATTTCCAGGAAATCCAAATACTTCTATTTTTTCTTTGTTGTTTGTTTGTTTGCTTGAGATAGGGGCCAACCTGTCTTTGTATTCACAATCCTCCTGCCTCAGTCTTCTGAGTACCAGTATTGCAAGAGTGCACCACAATGCTCATAGCTTTATGTTTCTGATGTCTTGGATCTCACTGAAGATGCAAACTATCCTTTAAAAAATTTCCCTTCCTTTTCATGCATTAATCTGTTCCTTCTGACTTGAGCATAATAAGAAATAAATTGGGTTCATGTCGCATGATTACCAAGCCATACGATAAGAACCTCTCTGTGAGTCCCACTCTTAATTACACCAAGCGCCACCCCTGGGGAGACATGTTCACCTCAGGTGAATGTGGCTGTCCGATTGCTCTGAAATATAATGACTCTGAGATTACTCACTGTTTTTTAATAGAAAAAAAGAACATCGAAATGGGCAATTTTGAACCTACTGAGAGCTGGTCTATCCCTGTAGGATGTAAGTCTTTTGAAGGTTGACAGTCATGTTTTCTCCAATGCTTTATCTGCGGCACTTCCCCCATAATTGCTACCTAACTAATAATATTCGTTAAAAAAAAGAACGAACTGAGGCATGCAATTCCAGATCTGGCACAGGTTGCCATTTGATTTGCATTGAAGGCAGAATTAAAAAAACAAAAACAAAAAACTGTAATATTCTAGTCAAGAGAGGACATTTTTATTCTGTTTTCCATTATTTGCGGCCACACATAGAGTTGAATTTGAGGGAAAGAGCCAGGGGACATATCTGACGTAGCAGGATCCTGGGCACTTTAGATGGTCAGAGGCAGTAGAGCCCTTTCTTTCTCTATTCATGTCTCCCTGACAGCCAGGAGTATGAGGCTAAGACTCTTCCCTCAAGCAGAAAGAGAGAGAGGGAGGGGGAGGGGGAGGGGGAGGGAAAGTCCGTGCTCAGCCTTCACTGGTTACCCTTTCTATTTGTTGAGTCTAGAACCCTTGCCACGGGTGGTGCTCCCCATACTCAGGGGAATCCTCCTCTTCTCAGTTAATTCCCCTGTAAAATCCTCCAGGAATTCTTGTTTGTTTGTGTTTGTTTTTAAGACGGGGTTTCTCTGTGTAGCCCTGGCTGTCCTGGAATGCACTCTGTAGACCAGGTTGACTTCAAACTCAAGTGATTGGCCTGCCTCTGCCTTCCAAGTGCTGGGACTAAAGGCCTGGTTCCTCCTGGATTTTTACCCAAAGATGTGCCTCATTAACATCCTTGGAATTTCTTAGAGGTTTTTATTTTTTATGATTTGTTATTTATCTGTGCATCTATGCAAGTGTATGCCATGTGTGTGCAGCGCCTACAGAGAACGGAAGAGTGTGTGGATCTGCTTGAACTGGAGTTAGGAGTGGTTGTGAGCTGCTGTGGGCATGAGTGCGGGCAACTAAACTCTGGTCCTCTGGAAGAGCAGCAAGTGCTCTTAACTGCTGAGCCCTCTCTCCAGCTCACGCCCTACATGCTGTGTAAGCACCCTACCAGTGAATTACACGGCCATTTCTATGGCTTTAAGATTTTATCACACACTTTAAAGTTGGAAGACAATGAATAGCCTGACTACCTTTATAAATAATACAAGAACCCACGACAAGATTATTACCTTTTCGTTTGTTTGTTTGTTTGTTTGTTTTGTTTTTTTCAAGACAGGGTTTCTCTGTATAGCCCTGGCTGTCCTGGAACTCACTCTGTAAACCAGGCTGGCCTCAAACTCAGAAATCTGCCTGCCTCTGCCTCCCAAGTGCTGGGATTAAAGGTGTGCGCCACCACTGCCCGGCTAAACTTTTAACTTGTCATTGTATTGCTCAGAGGTTTGTATGCGATTTAAACCCAACTAAGTTGACATTATTATTTTAAGGGAGTAAATAACTGTATAGTTTACTAGTTTGTCTGATCGGTTTTTTTCTTCTTGCATCTCACATCTTTTCTCTGAGACATTTCTCTTCATACAGAACATCTTTTAGGAATTCCAGTTGTGAGGGGCGGGGGAAGCCCCGATGGGCACTGAGGTGATGCCTCAGCAAACACTAAGTGAGATTACTGCTTTTACAGAGGACTTTTCAGCCCCAGTACCCGCAAGGCAGCGCACAACTGCTGGTAACCCCAGTTTCAGGCGCTCTAATGCCCTCTTCTGGCCGCTCTGGGCATTGCGTTCACATGGCACATAAACTGACAAGTAGGCACATGCTCATACACATAACATTAAAAATATATATAATTAGAACTAAAATTAATTAAATTAAAAACACCATTGGAACCAAAGAAGAAACAAAGGAAGGAAGGAGGAAGGGAGGGAGGGAGGGAGGGAGGGAGGGAGGGAGGGAGGGAGGGAGGAAGGAAGAAAGGAACTTAATTCTAATAGTGAAATTTGTTGATTATAAAGTCTCTTTGTTTTTACATTATTTTATTTATTTTATGTGTGTATTTGTGGTGGGCTTTTTTCCTCCAAATGACCACTTATGAGACTGTATGGTTATGAACTTTGGGTTGGTTTTGTTGTTGTTGTGTGTGTGTGAAAATTGTAAATAAAAAGTTTAATTTCAGAATCCAAGTTCATCATTTATAAATACACTAAAGCATGTCCACTCAAATTCAGACCGAGCCTACACACAGTATTTCAACAAAACATTTTTTCTAAAAGGTCAGAGGCAAATGAGTGATTTTTGTTTCACCCATAATATTTAATTGATTTGAAATGGGAAAATTAAAAACTTTTTTTTTTAGACATCATAAGCAAAAACTTTGGTGTCTGGTAAAGAGTCTGATAGCTGATACTTCATTTTGATGTCCTTGGGATTCTGTAATGCCCCAATGATGGTGGAGGCTTCCCTACCATAGGAAAAAAAACCTTAATGCCTGAGGCTTTTCTCATGACCGCAATAAACAAGCACTTTCCCTGTCATCAGGCTACCTCCTCAAAGTTGAATCTGAGCGACATCTGGTCAAACTGTGAGGGGTCAGTGCGTACTTCTTATGAAATAGATCTACTGTAGAGAGACACAAAAATAAATCAGAGACATGGAGGTTTGATCAACAGGGCACGTGCTGTAAATGTGTCATATCATCTCCTAAGCATGACTTTAAAACTTGGATCCAACTGCAAGGAGCTCATGCTAAGAGGGGTGTCTCTGAGTGAACTGACCATGTCAAACCTGAACACAACTCCTGACCTGGGGACGTTCTCATGACCAACTAGCCACCTGACGGATACTCCATGATACGCCCAAGTTCAGTTTTGTTTTCAAATGCCTGGCTCAGCAATGTAAACAGCTTCCAAAATATTCTCTCTTTGATATACTTTTGGAGCCTGTGGTTAATAGATGTTCAGTCAGGATGACTTAACTTCCACCTCCTATTTACAGATTTCGTTTAACAGCCACACACAAAAGCATTTTGTTGCAATTAAAATATTTAATGGGGGCTGGAGAGATGGCTCAGCAGTTAAGAACACTGACTGCTCTTCCAAAGGTCCCAAGTTCAAATCCCAGCAACCACGTGGTGGCTCACAACCATCCATGATGAGATCTGTTGCCCTCTTCTGGGGTGTCTGAAGACAACTACAGTGTACTTACATATAATAATAAATAAATCTTTAAAAAAAGTATTCAATTAAGACACAGAACCTGATTTGTGGTTTTTACACAACTGAATAAAAACCCTACATAATAAAATTGTTTACATCTTCCTTACATTCTAGTAAAACATATTACTATCCCCTCTTTAAAAAAAAACACTATAGTTTTAAACCTGATCATCCTATTTCATAATTGCCAAGAGTTTGTTTCTAGTGGGCTTCTGGAAACGCACCTTGACACCTGGCCTGAAGGAGGAGTAAGGCACTTGTGGAGATTACGGTGAGAACAGGGAGGTAGCCCCAGATGCCTGGCCTGATGTCCTACAATAGCTAGCACTCAGAAGCCCATTTCCAGTCTGGTGGCTCCATCTTTGAGTTCAATACTGCAAGCACATTAAGGGGAGATTCGCTTTTAAAAAGACAAGCATTTCAAAATGCTCCATCATAAGCCTAGGCTGGCCAAAGCTGCCAGCCTCCCTGGGTGTGCTGAACAGCTTTTCTGAGCGGACTGTACTTGGGGGGCAGCCCAGAAATCGGACTGCTAAGGTAGACAGCCCAGCCCACGATGACCACTTCAGGTTCCAGTAGGTGAGTGGGTCACAGTTGTGTTTCAGCAACTCTTTCTCCAAATAATGCAAGCACCAGGTCTTCAGGTAGCTTCTCTCTCTGACCTCTCTTTATTGGTGCGAGTGACCACAGGCTCGCCTCTGTGTCAGCATCTTTAAGAGGGGACCCTGAGTCACAGCCATTGGAGGTGGCCGTATCCTCTGAAGTAGATTTCAATATTTCTAGCTCCCTGATTAAGTCTTGCCTGTACTGCTCTGCCTCCTCCTCTGTGAACAGGGAAGCTTTGTAGCGAGGGTCCAGCCATGTGGCAAAGATGTGGGGTCATGGAGGGTGGCAGACAGGTGGCTCGCCATGGCTTCTTCCTTCAGGGACTAAACCTTAAGCACTAAACCTTGATTTCTAATTGTATTTTTAGTTGGGGATGGGGTATGTGTGTGTGAGTGTATTTTGCCCATAGAAGCAAGCGATCCTTCTGAAACTGATTACAGGTGGTTGTGAGCCACCAGATGTGGGTGTTGGAGATCCACCTTGGATCTTCGGAAGAGCAATATGGCTGCTCGCTGCTGAGCTATCTCTTTAGCTCCTAGGTTTGTATTTGTTAATTTAAAGTCCTGGGGATATAATTTGTTTATCACAATAGTTCTAAACTATTTATGTGGAGGTTCTAGAGTTTCCTGTATATAAAACTGGATCATCTGCAAATATTATCCCTATTTGCAGAACCTATTGCCCTCATGCTATATCTTTAGACCTCTTTGGGAAAACCTGATATTTTAATACTATTGAGGCTTACATCTGTAGACACAGCTTTTTGTTTGTTTTTGTTTGTTTGTTTGTGTTGTTTTCTTTAGGTATTTAATTTCTCTGATGTCTTGTAGTTTTCAACAAACATATTCTAAACATATCCTGCTAAAATATATCTAGTAAGTAGAATATTTTTATGCCAGAGAAATAGTCTGTGTATATTCAAATTCTGATTGCTTAGAGTGACTTTTAAAGAATACAACAGAGTTTTTCTATCTCAGGGGAACCTGATCAGCTCAGTGGTTCATTCTAAGAATATTTTGTAGATTCTAATGGCATTATCCACTAATGCTGTAAAGAGTCAGCCTACGGCTTAAATGGATTGACCAACCTTCTTCTCTCCGTTTCTCTGCCTCAGACTCTGGGTCTGGCTCAGCTGCTTGCTTAGGCTTAGGACTTTCCTGGGCTGACATAGGGGTTGGTGAGAGTTGCCCCATCTTAAGGCTGCACTGAAGAACCTTCGAGTTCTTTCGAGCAAGGCTGAGCAGGAGCTGTGAGCAATGGACCTGCTCTCTGCCTTCCCCTGGTAGAGAGTTCATTCTGTGAGTACAACAGTAGCAGTAGGAGTTAATTTTCTGACAATTTTACACATGTATACAATGGATCATGGTCATTTCATCCCCAGCATCATCTCTTACTGCACCCCCCACCCCACTCCTGATGACCTCTTTATTCTCAACTATTCTCCCTTCTACTTTCAGGTGTGTGTGTGTGTGTGTGTGTGTGTGTGTGTGTGTGTGTGTTTGTGCAGTCTTTTTGTGTGTTTATGCCTGTATTTGTATGTGTGTTTATGTGTATCTATTTGTGGTTTTTGTATGTGTGGTTTTGTGTGTGTGTTTGTATGTGTTTTTTTATATGTATATTTGTTTGTGGTTTGTGTGTGTGTATTTGTCTGTGGGTTTTTTGTCTGTGTATTTGTCTGTGTGTTTGTGTATGTTTATGAGTGTGTTTATATGTGTTTTCGTGTGTGTATTTGTGGTTTTTATGTGTGTTTATGTGTGTGTATTTATCTGTGGTTTTTGTGTATATGTATTTGTGTGTGTGTTTATGTATGTGTTTTTCTGTGTGTGTTTGTGTTTATGTGTGTTTGTGTGTGTTTGTGTGTTGTTTGTGCACATGTGCAGATGACTGTCCCAATCATCCCCTCTTACCCTCCATCTGGTCCTGATGGCCCATTTCTATTAGAGCTGTGGTGTATTCATGCCTGCAGCAGCCACGCCCTATCCAGAAGACAGCAGTTCCCAGCACTCTTCCAGCTCTTACAACCTTCCCATCCCCCTTCTGTGATGGTCCACAGGCCTTAAGGGCCCCTATTAGTGCTGACCACTTCAAGCAGTTATAGATCTCTGCTCTAACTGTCACCCACTGCTAAAACAGACTTTCTGACCAAGGCCTCGTTGCTTTTATAGGACTCCTTGATCAGCTTAAAGTCTGGTTAAACATGTGCAAAGGTAAGCATTAAGAATGAAGTTTTAAACAGGCGTCTTTTGTCTAAAATAAAGATTTTTTTAATTAATAAACCTAAAATAAAGATTCATGATCTATTTAAAGACCTTTGGATCCTGTTATAGTTACGAGCTGACAATCATGCAGCGTTTTGCTTCCAGATCACTTTCCAAAAAGGCCTCTCACCTCTGATGCACAAAAGGTTCTTGGGTATCTGCGTCACCACTGACAACGGGCAGTACCCAACTCGTATGCTTGCCTACTTGAAGGAAATAAGTAGCCAATCACTGGGGTTTGTCCTACTAGTGACTTTGAGTCTTTCAATACAATCGCCCTTTAAGCCTAAATCTTAATAATTTAGACCTTGCAGATCAGCAGATTTGCTTTTTTATTGGTAACAATGTCTTAGTTGTTTCCACTGTTGCCATGATAAACACCATGGCCAAAGGGAGAAAAGGGTTTATCTGGCTTACAGGTTACAATTCTCATCTTGGGAAACCTGGGCAGGAATTCAAGGCAGGAACCTGAAGCAGGAGCAATGGTGGAGCATTGCTTGCTGGCTGGCTCTCTGGCTCATGTTCAGCTGCCTTCCTGCCTGGGGAATAGTACTGCCCATAGTAGGCTGAGCCATCCTACATCAATCAGTAGTCAAGAGGTTCTCTCTCTCTGGGTTTGCCAAGGTTGCCCCACAACTGCCTAACACTGCTAAGCCAGGCAGGCTTTCTACTGCATGCTTAGTGTTCTAAGTACCAAATGGTCTGTCTCTGGGAGGACGGTGGAGGAAGGAGCTGACATCAAGCAAGTTTCCTCACTTCCTCTCTACTCCTGTCTTCACACAAAGGTTGTTTTTGTACCTCACTGAGTCAACATCTATTCTGATACTTCATTGTTTCCCAACTGAAGCCCACGTTTAAAACAGATACCTCAATCACCATTGTTTGTGAGAACTATAGAACGTGGATCACCGACTGTAATGATTTTGATTTTATTAGAATCGGGTTGCACTAATCTCTGTCTCAGAACACAATTTTGTTCTTAAGTTGCCTGGTATGGTGGAGAGAGGATCTTCTGGGTCTCCAAGGGAAGAGCTTGGCCGTTTCTTATTTCTAGAGAGCATATTATAGCAGACAGTAGATAATCTTTTGTTCCCTCTCATTGTTAATACATCCTGTCTCTTGGTATTTATTACTTAGAAATTCCTTCAGGTCTTGGAAACATTCCACAGTCAGAGACACAATTACTTCTGTAGTAAAATATGAAGAGGGAGAGATGTGATGCCTCACATCAGCTCGGGTCAAGTTTTCCCATATAACAAGCTCCAAGCAAATCAAATTTTTCTGCTAAAGGAATGTAAAAAAGAACAAAAAGATCTGTACACATCTCATTATAGATTCTGGAACTGTAGATGAAGGGTTGGGAATCCAAAGCAGACACTGATGGTAGAGAGATGGGAAAGTTTGGATGGAAGTTAAAGAAAGCTAAAAGGTTTGCCTTAGGAAAAAAAAAATCTTTGCTAGCAAGGACTTGGAAACATCCAGAGGATTGGGATGGAGATGTTTCAACTGAGATAGACACTTGCCTTACATGATTGAAATTTCATTTTCTTGCTTTAGTGAGTTTGCAAAACACATCCGACTCTCAGAGGATGTCGCTGAGGCCCCTGCCAAGGCCTTGGGAGAAAGATGTTCTTGTGAGAGCCCCTGGAGCTTACAATCATTAGCTTGTTGCTAAGTTGGATTCTGGGTGGAAAAAAAGAAAGGTCCTGAAGCAATGGCTCAGAGGCTGCTCTGTCTACCCTCTCCTACAGCGGCGACGGTGTCCTTCGTTAAGGCTTTCTGACATGCCGTACATAGCCGTGTAAAAGCAGGACCATAACATGTGTAAGGCTGGGCACTTTGTCTCTACTCAAATTACATTGAGTAACTGTGTTCCTTTGTCATTCTCTTGACAGCTGCAGAGAGTTTTGCTATGTGAAGGTAGCTATATATAAGCATGATTTAACCTCTTATTCGGCAGATGCTGAAGTTTCTAACACAACAACACTGCAATAAAAGCTAATGATTTTTTTTTTAAGATTTACGTTTACTTTACGTATATGAGTGTTTGCCTGGATATCACAGATGTGCAGAGCCCACGAAGGCCAGAAGAGCATCAGATGGTTCCCTGGAACTGGGGTTACAGATGCCTGGGAGCCACCATGTGGGTCCTGGGAACCAAACCAGGTCCTCTCCAGGAGCAACCAATGTCCTTCACCCCTGAACCATGGCTCCAGCCCCTCATCATTTTTCAAGTTGATTTGTAAAACAAAACAAAATGAAACAATACGAAACACCTTACTGTTACTGTTAACTTTTTAAAATTTTTCTCTGTGATTTGAAAAAAATCCACCCCAGTCTGTCAGAGATGGTTTGTTTCAGATATTGCTGGTGTGAGGTTAGATTCTAATATTCTAACTGCCTTATTCTGGCAAACCAATTTAATCCTTTGTGTCATCACAAGTTTAAAAAATATCAGTGTGGTGGTTAATTTTACTGCTGCACGATGTGCCCAGATGACCCATGACCAAGACATCTAGTCAGATCTTCATGTGTGTGAGGTCATCTCTATGTGAGATTAACACTTAAAATCATTAAATTGAGTAATATGTACTGCACATCATACTGTGGGTGGGCCTCACCTAGTCAGGTGAAGATCTTGTGCTATATAGTTGATACCTGCAATGTCCCCCCCCCCCCCGAAGCTCATTTATTTTTGATTGCTTACTTGGTCCTTGTCCTAGTTAGCTTGAAATACATCAACTTGATACAGCCTTGAATCATCAGAGAAAGGAGCTGTAACTGAAGGTTTTCCCAGATGGCATTTATCTGTGGACATGTATGTGGGAGGTTGTCTTGATTATTAATTGATATCGGAGTGCTCGGACTAGTTATGAGTGGTACTGTTGTCTGGACGGGTGGTCCTTGGCCAGCCCGTAAGCCATCAGGCAGCACTCCTCGATGGTTCCTGTCTATTTCCTTGACTGTAAAGTGAATTCCTTGGTTAGATGTTATATTGTGTGAAGTAGCAAGCAGGACTTCCTTCAAGTTCCTACTTGACTTTCCTCAATGATGGACTGTAACCTAGAAACATAAGCCAAATAAACTCTCTCTTCCCTTAAGTGGTTTATGACCCATAGATTTTATTACAGCAACAGGAAGAAAATCAGGCCAGTCTCCTCCTCGGGCTGCTTCCTGTTCTAAGCAGTTATGAAGCCACAGGGATTCTGGCCCGGCTAGGAAGAACGGGCTGCTGAGGACAGGATGTTAAGGTAATGTCTGCTTTCAGTGCTTGTCTGAGTTCTCTGCTTCCTGACCCACTGCATGGAATTGTCCCTTCTGCTGTGTTCCCCCCCCCCCCCCGCATACACACCTTCCTGAGCCTATACCACAAACCAAATATCCCCCTGAAACCTTGCACCCTAATAAATCTTTCTTCCATTAAGTTGCTTCTGTTGGGTACATTGTCATAATGACAAGAAAAGTAACAAATAGTCTAGACAGACTACATAGAAAGGGATGCCTGCCTGCCTCCTGCCTGAGCTGGGGGGTTGGCCTTTTTCCATCACTAAGACCCAGACTGAAGCATCAGCTCTTCTTGGATCTTGAACCACTGGCTTTGCTTCTAAATTTATACCATGGGCTTTCTTGGCTCTCAGGTCTTCAGGCTCAAAACTCAAAATTCAGAGATTCTCCTTCATCTCGGGCTTGCTGACCACTTGGGATCTCTTAACCTCTGTGACCATGTGTGGTAATCTCTCAATCTCTCTCTCTCTCTCTCTCTCTCTCTCTCTCTCTCTCTCTCTCTCTCTCTCTCTCCTTCCCTCCCTTTCTTTCCTTTCCATCCTCCCTCCAAAAATGTGTGTGAGCACACAATTTGATCAGTGCTTATCGTATAATTTTTAGTATTTATTTTAATTTGTGAGTACCCACACATGTTTGCACTTGCCTGTGGAGGCCAGAAGAGGCCATCAGATCACTTAGAACGGGAGTCACAAACAGTTGTGTGCTGCCTGATGTGGGTGCTGGGAATGGAACTCAGGCACTCTTAACCATGGGGCCTTCTCTCCAGCCCCAACACTTACTGTATGAAACAACTTACACTAATGTGAGACTTTATCATTTATTTGTTTAACCCCCTCAAATGTCTGTCTGTCTCTATTTCTTGTATAGATATGTGCACACATATATATTGTTGGTTCTGAGTCTCTGATAAACATTAATACAATCAGCTACCTTATTTAACTGTTGAAGAAAGGAGTTCATATATGTGACAACTTAGCTGAGTCCTTACACATGAGGTGCATGAGTGAAAGGCTTGGCCCCTAATGAAGTGTTCAGAGGTGGGTGATATTTACATAAACATCCATGTGTTGGGATTTAATATTTTCCTCAAACTATTGCCAATCATCTCCATTTTGTTGATTGAATAACACATGATCTAATCATTCCCTAAAGGCACCATTTTTAAAAAATTTATTCACTTTACATCCTAACTGCTGTCCCCCCTCCCAGTTTCCCCCTCCCACAGTCCTTCCCCCATTCCCTCTCCCTTTCTCTTCTGAGAGAGTGGAGATCCCCCATGAGTATCCCCCTACCCTGGCACGTCAAGTCTCTGAAGGGCTAGACCCTTTTTCTCCCATTGAGGCCAGACAAGACAGCTGAATGGATTCCACAGACAGGCAACAGCATTAGAGATGGCCCCTGCTCCAGTTCAGGACTCACATGAAGACTGAGCTGCACATCTGCTACGTGTGTGTGTGTGTGTGTGTGTGTGTGTGTGTGTGTGTTTAGGTTCAGTCCCTGTATGCTCTTTGGTTAGTGGTTCAGTCTCTGAGAGCCCCCAAGGGTCCAGGTTAGTTAACTCTTCCTGTGGAGTTCCTATCCTCTTCAGGACCCTCAATCCTTACCTCCAACTCTTCCATAAGATTCTCCAAGCGCCATCCAATATTTGCCTGTGGGTCTCTGTATCTGTCTGAGTTAACTGCTGGGTGGAGTCTCTCGGAGGACAGCCATGCTAGGCTCCTGTCTGCAAGCATAACAGAATATCATTAATAGTGTTAGGGATTGGTTCTTGGAACCATGGGATGGGTCTCAAGTTGGACCAATTATTGTTTGCCCATTCCCTCAGTCTCTGTTCCATCCCCCATCCCTGCGTTTCTTATAGGCAGGATAAATTTTGAGTCAAAGTTTTGTGGGTACGTTGGTGTCCCTATTGCTCCACTGGTTACAGGAGGTGACCTCTTCAAGTTCCAAATCCTCACTTCTGTGAGTCTCAGCTAAGCTCATCCCCAATGAGTCTTGGGATTCTCCCCTATTCCAAGTCTCTGGCATGTCCTCAAATTGCTCCCCCTACCAACTGCAGATTTCCATTCATTCTCATGGCCATTTGGCCATCTCCCCTGTCTCTCCCCACATCTAATCCTGAAACCTCCCCTGTTGCCCTCCTCATCCCCTCTCCCACCCAGTTACCTCCCTCCATCTGCCTTCTAGGACTATTTCATTCTCCCCTTCTGAGTGAGATTCAAGCATCCTTGCTTGGGCCTTCCTTCCTGTTTAGCTTATTTGGGTCTGTGGAATGTATTGTGGGTATCCTGTATTTTATGGCTAATATCCACTTATCAGTGAGTACATACCATGCATGTACTTTTGGGACTGGGTTACCTCACTCACGATGCTATTCTCAAGTTACATCCATTTGCCTGCAAAATTCATGATGTCTTTGTTTTTAATAGCTGAATAGTATTCCATTGAGTAGATGTACCACATTTTCTTTATCCATTCTTCAGTTGAGGGACATCTAGGTTGTTTTCATTTTTGGGCTATTATGAATAGAACTGTTATAAACATAGTTGAACAAGTGTATGTTAGAGCATCCTTTGGGTATATATGCCCAGGAGTGGTATAGCTGGTTTTGAGGTAGAACTAGTCTCAGTTTTCTGAGAAACCACCAATTTGATTTCCAAAGTTGTTGTATAAGTTTGCACTCCTAGCAGCAATGGAAGAGTATTCCCCTTGCTCCATATCATTGCCAGAATCTGCTGTCGCCAGAGTTTTTAATCTTAATCATTATGTTGGGAGTAAGGAATCTCAGCATTTTTTTGAGCTCTATACCCTAATTTTTTAATTGGATTATTTGGGTTGTTGGTGGCTTGCCTCTTGAGTTCTTTATAAATTTTGGATATTAGCCCTTTGCCAGATGTAGTGTTGGTAAAGATCCTTTCTCACAGGTGAAGAGCCTTTCTGTAGGCTTCTATTTAGTCCTAATGACAGAGCCCTTTGCTTACAGAAACTTTTCAGTTTCTCGAGATTCCATTTATCAATTGTTGATCTTAGAGCCTGAGCCATTGGTGTTTTGTTCAGGAAGTTGTCTTCTGTATCAGTGAGTTCAAGGTTATTCCCTACTCTGTTCTATTAGATTCAGTATATCTGGTTTTACATTGAGGTCTTTGATCCACTTGGACTTGAGTTTTTTGCAAGGTGATAAATATGGATCCATTTGCATTCTTATACTTGCAGGTTGCCAGTTAAATCAGCACCATTTGTTGAGGATGCTTTCTTTCTTTTTTTTCCTATCATATGGTTTTAGCTTCCTTGTCAAAAGTCAAGTGTCCATATCTGTGTCGGTTTATTTCAGGGTCTTCAATTTGATTCTATGGACAGACCTGTCTATTTCCATATCAACATCATGCATTTTTTATTACATTTGCTCAGTAGTACAGCTTGAGGTTCAGAGATGGTGATGCCTGCAGAAGTTCTTTTATTGTTCAGGATTGTTTTAGCTATTCTGGGTTTTTTTGTTTCTCCATACAAAGTTGAGAATTGCTCTGTATAGGTCTGTAAAGAATCATGTTGGAAATTTGACAGCAATTGCATTGAATCTGTAAATTGCTTTTAGTGAGATGACAAATGAAATGGAGAGAAACTTAAAGCAATTTCATTAAAATCAGGAATAAGACAAGGCTGTCCCCTCTCCCTATTTGTTCAATCTAGCACTGGCAGTACTAGCTAGTGCAATAAGACAACTAAAGGGGGTCAAGGGGATACAAATTTGAAAGGAAAAAGTCAAGGTATCATTATTCTCAGATGATAGGATAGTTTACATAAGCAACACCAAAAATTCTACCAGAGAACTCCTACAGCTGATAAACACCTTTAGCAAAGTGGCTGATACAAAATTAACTAAACAAACAAAAAAACCCAAAAAACAAAAAAACCAGTAGCCTTCCTGTATGCAAATGATAAATGGACCTAGAAGGAAATTAGGGAAACAACCCCCTTTATAATACCCACAAATAATATAAAATATCTTGGTGTAACTCTAACCAAGCAAGTGAAAGACCTATATAACAAGAACTTCAAGTCGCCAAAGAAAGAAACTGAGGAAGATATCCGAAGATGGAAAGATCTCCCCAGCTCATGGATTAACATAGTGACAAGGACCATTGTTAAGAAAATTAAATTTAGCCTAAAGGAGGGAAAGAATTTCTTCTCTAAAAATTAAACTTTGCATCTGCATCCGGACATAAGCATGATCAAAACTAAGCTCTCTTCAGTGAAGCAACCTGCCCACGTGAAATGCAAGACAGTAAATCTGAGCGATGCCCCGAGAGCCCTTTAGTAGTTAAACATAATCCAGGCAAACAAAGACAGGAGAAAGGTATTGATTTCATGTCACAGAAATGTGTGTGGCACAAGCCTTGAATAATGATCCCAGGGCCCTTTTTGGTGTGATCGGGCAAGCCCGTGTTTAACGACGTGAGAGCTCCTTTCTCTAAGGTCGATCGTATGTGCTTAACCTCTAGGCTCCCGAGTGGCCGACTGCCCCACTGGTTTATGGAGTGGAAGCCAAGGAGATTGGGGATTTAGAGCACCGATGACTTGATCTTTCAGGCTCTCGCTGTGTTACCCACGGATGGCAACAAATCCATTGCAGGCTGCAGCAGAGCCCTTCCAGGAGGCATAGCAGGCGGGCTCTCCTTTTAGACTTACTCCCCTGAGGTTCAGAGCCCATGGTCACCTTTGGAAAATGGACTTGATCTCCTATCTGTGAGAGAAAGTGGTCTGCTCTAATTGAGATTCCCGTCTCCTCCCCTGCAAACAGCTCTGAAGGCAAACTCCTGAGGTCTTCATATCTCCTCAGTTTTTGTTTCCTTTCTGGGAAATTTCCTCTTTGTGTATTTTCCAAAGTCGTTTTTATAAAATACTAGGCCGGAGGCAGAGAAGTTTGCTCATCAGCTGCTGAAGTCTGCTGACCCATGTTTGATCCCCTGAACCCACACACATGTGGACAGAGAAAACTGACTCTACATGATGTCCTCTGACCGCTACACACACATTCTGTGCATGTGTGTGCCCTCTTCAACACACACACACACACACACACACACACACACACACACACACACACATAATAAATGAATAAAAATGTTAGGCCTTTGAGCCATGCTACTAGAAAAGGAAGAAGGAATGGCTACCAGCAGAGAGGTTAATGCATCAGAGGTACAGAATGCTCCACTTTGAGACTCCCGGCATGCATCAAAAATAAAAACTCAGGTCTGTCACCAGAAAAGGGTACTTGAAGCCAGTACCATGACACAAATGTATGTGGCCTCTACCTTTGCCTACATTGAAATGTTCACCCCAAGGTAATGATGTTAGGAGGTGGGTCTCTGAGAAGTGGTTAGGTCATGAGGTCTTGTCTTCATAAACGACATTAGCGACCTTATAAAGGTGATTGGCTCCCTCTCTCAAAGGAGGTAAGTTCGGGTTGTATAGCTGCAGATGGGTTTGGAAGGAAGGCTGGTCTGAGGCAGCAGGCTCTGCCCAGACACCGAGCCTATCAACACCTGGATCCTGAACCTTCAGCCTCCACAACCAGGAGAAGTAAAGTTTCATGTTTGTATGTCACCCAGCCGGTGGTATCTTGTTATAGGAGCCCAAACAAACTAAAAAATCTAGGATTTTCATCTTATACTTCACCTCCTTTCTGATTTGTTTTTCATTTGTTAGCTTAATTGATTTTTGAGTTAGAATTTTGCTGGGTAGCCCAGGCTAGCCTCAAACTTGCAGTCATACTGCCTCAGTCTCTCAAGTACTGAGATATAGGTCTATGCCACCACACCTAGCTCCTAGCTTATTTTTTAAAAGCAGCTGACATTTATTCCTCCAGATGCCAAACTCTGGCTTAAGTACGTGCTGTAAAATTACATATGAAGAAAAAGTATTTAACCATAAGACATAACCAAAATATCAGGGGACAAAATACAACCTTAATGCCAAGAGCTTGGTATTTCCACGTTGTCAGCATGAAATTAATTCTGCCCTGTACTGACTTCTTGCAGAGAAGTTAGTCAAGCAGAGAAATTTGACAGTTCTAGGGCAGCAGGATGGTAATCAAAGCATCAGAATGGTTCCACGTCTCATAGGTAAGCAAACAGAGAAACCGAGGCTTAGAAAATCTGGAGAGGTGGACAGGGCACCAGCATGGACCCTTCTAAGCATAGGGACCCAGGCTTGGACCTTTTGTACTGCACACTGGTCCTCTTCTTTGCCAAAGGTCGGTGTGCTAGCTGGAGTTTTCTAGAAGTGAATCTCATATCTGTGCACCACACTGTATCTACCGCACTTAAGAGACACTATTCCTGAAGAGACAGGAGAGAGGAGCCCTGCTGCTTCTAGAAGCCTCCCTTGTACTACGACAGAGTGCTGTCACATCTTCAGACCTGCTCTGGTCAGCTAGCATCACTAGCAGAGCAGCCCATACTCAGGTGTAGTAGTCAGTGCTCTCCAGAGGAATAGAATAGAGGATGAATAGATGAACATATATATGCAGAAAACTCTGAGATAGTAACAATGGCCGGAGTACACCTGAGAGTCTGCCAGTTGCTGGCTCTCAAGGCTGGGTGCTCAGAAGTCCAAACCTGTCACAGAAAGCCCAAAGAGTTCCTGGGGTGATGCTAGTCCTCAGTCAATGATGGATGTTTTGGAAACACAAGGTTCTGATATGAGTACGGAACCATCACCATCATCATTACCAGCAGCAGCAACAACAACAACAACATCAAGATGAATTAACTCAGAGATAAGAGCCAAGGCCAATCAAGCAAAAAGTAAGCAACCTTCCTTCTGCCTTGTCCCCTTTAATCAAGGCTGCCACCAGAAGGTGCCACCCACATTTGGGGTGGATCCTCCCATCTCAATTAAGACCAGTAAGACAATTCCTCAAGCGAGGTCCCTTACTCAGGTGACTCTAATTTGTAGCAAGTTGGCATTAAAACCAACCAACACACTGAGAGATGAATGGGACTCACGTCTGGGGACAACAGCCATTTCTAAGGAGATGAAAAGATTTCTGCAATGAAGTGACACAGTCATATTATTGCCTTTCTTTTTATTTGTAGATGTTACCAGTTACATCAGGACCATTTCTAGAATAAACCCCGTTCAGTCCTGGAACATATTTTTGATACTCTAGAGGACTGGCTTCGCTGAAAACATACTTTTCATTTCTACATTTAACTTGCTGACTGAGAGAGGGCTGTAGCTTTCTATTTTTAGTTTTTATTTGATTGAAGTGTTTAAACCTAAATGAATTTATGCCACACATTGAATTATGGACAATTAGCTGTTGTTCCTCAAGGAGAACACAGAGTTCCCCTGTGCCACACTTTAGTTCCAGTTAAAGTAATAGATTTTTAGTCCTTGTTGCTTTGTTTTCTGGGATAACTGGTTGATCTGAGTTGTCTTGTAAAGCAGTTTCTTCTGCTTACTTAAAAAAATTAAGCCGAGCTAGGCGTGGTGGCGCATACCTTTAATTCCAGCATTCAGGAGGCAGAGGCAGGTGGGTTTCTGAGTTCGAGGCCAGCCTGGTCTACAAAGTGAGTTCCAGGACAGTCAGGGCTATACAGAGAAACCCTGTCTCAAACAAAACAAAACAAAACAAAACAAAACAAAACAAAACAAAACAAAGCAAAGCAAAGCAAAGCAAAGCAAAGCAAAGCAACGCAAAACAAACCAAAAACCAAAAACCAAAAAAAAAAAAAAAAAAAAAGCTTCATCAAGCATAATTTACATATCACAAATCCAGTCACTTTTGTGCAATTTTTCAGTAAATAATTCTATGGCTTTTAGTAATTATAGGTCAATTTTGATCAGTTTTAAAAATAAATATATTTATTCTTTAAAAATTTCACATATACATATATATATATGATCTCTATTCCCTACTCCCCTACTACCTACCCCAGCTACACCCTGGGAGCCCCATATATGTATCTCCCAACAATGTTTGTTTGTTTATTTGTTTGTACACAGTGTCTCTCTACATAGCCCTGGCTGTCCTAGAACTTGCTACCTAGATCATGTTGGGCTAGAACTCACAGAGATCCACCTGCCTTTGCCTGGGATTAGAGGCATGCACCACCATACCTGGTTCCATTTTTTTTTTTAATTAATTAAACCACTGAGTCCAGTCAGTGCTGTCAACATGTACATAGTATGGGTCCATCATCTGCAACACACCCTAAAGAAAATGAATCTTCTACCCTCAGTGGCCATCAGCTGCCATCAGCTTTTCAGCTAGGGCTGCGCCCCCGGGAGCCCTTCTCCTCCAGGCTGAAATGTTGTCAGCTTTTGAAACAATATATTCACTTCCTTCAGAACGTGAGTCAAGTCCATAGACTTACTCAAAATATTTTCTTGTCTTTCAGGGCAACCAGAAGGGCTGGGGACCTTGGTAAAGGCATGAGGAGAAGTGTTAAGGACATGTTTGTTTAACAAAACAGCTGATCAAGGACACTGCTTACCCTGGAAGTCCGGAGTTCCCAGGTGTGTTCCTTCTTTATATCTGTGTCATCAGGGTTTCCTGCCAAGTTTCTAATCCTCCTGCCTCCAGCTCCTGAGGGATGAGGTTACAGGCTTCTGTCACCATATCCTGTAATGCAGAGCTGCGAATAGTATCATAGTATATAACTTTTTGTTTTTAGCATCTATCTAAATAGTATCGTTTCTCAGATTCAACCATGTTGTGTATTCCTCTTTATCACGGAACACTTTTCTTGTGTATAGATGTGACACAATTTACTGGTCCACTTATCCTTTAAAGGGGATTTACAGCTAATGATAATTATTTATGTCATTGATAAAGGCTACAGGTTCATGTGTATACACGTACTTCTCTTGAGTTCAGTACCTTGGAGTAGAATTTCTTAGTTGAGGAGTAAGTGTTTACCTAAATAAGGAATTGCAGGTTTGGAGAGGTGGCTCAGTGGCTAAGAGCACTTGTTGCTCTTGCAGGAGACCCAGCTTTAATTCATGGCACCCACAAAGTGGCTCATAACAGTCTGTTAACTCCATTCCCAGGGAATCTGATGCCCTCTTTTGGCCTCCTTAGGTACCACATGAATGTGGTGTATTTACATAGATTCAGGCAGACACTCACACTCATAAAATAAAACCAGGCACTACAGATTCCTCTATTTAAAAACAGACAAGAACAACTAGAGTAGGTCTCCATTTGCTGTTTGTTGTGGGACTGGTCTGATGTAGATGGACTTTCTCAGTTCCAGTTTGTCTGGGAAATATTCACCTTTATTTTTGAGGAATATTTTTTCTGAGAATAATATTCTTGGTTGATTTTTTTTCCCAATGCTTTGACTATAGTTTTTCACTCTCTTCTTGCCTGTAAGTTTTCCACTGAATTGCCTACTGTAAGCCTAGTGGGCAGACAATATATGACTCGATGCTCTTTGCTGTCTTGAGAGTTCTTCCTTCTATCCTGTACTTTTTGATCTCTTTCAGTTGAATCTAGTTTGGAGCCCCTACGGTTTTTGTTTTGTTTCATTTTGTTTTATTTTTTTTTTTAATCTTCGCATCTGTATCCTTTTGAAGACTAGGGAAGCTTCCAGCCACTATTTTCTAAAATAGGCTTTCAATATCTTTTCCCATTTCTTTATTTCTTAGAATTTGAATTATGCAATCCACCAGATAGTGTCAGAGGGCTAGAGTTGTCCCACTTCCTCCCTACCTCTGCTCCATGGTTTTTTTTTGTTTTCAGATTCTTTAACAACTGTTTTGGTGAGAGTGGTGGTATTTCATGTTTTCCATTGGATGGATGGACGGATGGATGGATGAACTGTTAGATGTATTGTTGGATGGATGGATAGAGTGTGTGTATGCATGTGTGTGTGCATGTGTATGCATATATATGTATGAGTGTGTGCAGTGGTACTCCCAAATGTGGAAGACAGAAGTTGATGTTGGCATGTCTCTCCTTAGTCATTCCCTACCTTGTAACTTGTTTGTTTGTTTGGTCAGTTGGTTTGGTTTCTCATGTTTTAAGACATTGTTTATCACTGAACCCAGATTCTACCATTTGGCCTAGACTGCCAGCAATCTCCAGACTTTACCCGTCTCCCTTCCCAATGCTGAGTCACAGGCACTCATGCTCATCATTGAGCCTGCTTTGCAAGTGGGTTCTGGGAATCCAGCCTTATGCTCATGCAGTAAGCATCTTCCTCAATGAGCCCCGTCCTCTCTTCTCATTTGTATTTCCTAATAACTCATTTGTTATGATACCTCCTTTTTTCATGTGATCTGTTCAAATTTTTACCCATTAAAAACAAAACAAAACAAACAAATAAACAAAAAACACCGTGTTGGAAAGATGGCTCAGCAGTTAAGAGCACTGACTGCTCTTCCAGAGGTCCTGAGTTCAATTCCCAGAAACCACATGGTGGCTCACAACCACTTATACAGGGATCTGATGCCGTCTTCTGGTGTGTCTGAAGACAGCAACAGTGTACTCAAATACATACAATAAATAATTCTTTTTTTAAAAAAAGACACCACTTTTATAATTGAGTTATAAAAACACGGCCAGAATATTTGTTTTGTGAATATTTTTTCCAGTTTGGTTTTATTACTGAGACTTTGTAGAAACACACATTTTCAACATTGTTAAGGTGTTTCAGTTTTTTTCTACTTTGTTTAGTACATTTGATATTAAAACTAAGACATCTTTGACTAACCAAGGTCATATGTTTCTTCTAGAAATTTTATAGTTGTGGTTTTTGCATTTATGCCTATGACTCATTGAAAGTTGAGTTTTATATCTAGATCAAGGTTAATTTTTTAGCATCCAATCAAATCTAATTGTTTGAACAGACAGTTCTTTCTCTTTGAATTGCCTTGGCACTTCTGATGGTTACCAATTACCTGTATCTTCGTGGGCCTTTTTCTAGAGTTTCCGTTCTGTTCCATTCGTCAGCATGTCTACTCTCTTAGTGGGGTTTTCTCCTGATGCTGTGATGCAAGGTCCTGACCAAAGCAACTGAAGGGAGACAGGGCTTATTTCAGGTCACAGGTCAAGGGTAAAGTTCATCATGGTGGTGAAGTCAGAGCAGGTGGGAAAGTGTGTGTGTGTGTGTGTGTGTGTGTGTGTGTGTGTGTGTGTATCTATGTCTGTGTCTGTGTGTGTATATACGTGTGTACACATGTGTGTGTGTCTGTGTGTGTGTGTATGTGTATGCATTTTGAAATTTCAAAGCTGACTGAAATGATCTAAAGCAAAGGGGGGGGGGTCAAGAAGCTTCTGGTAATAACGATAGTTACAGCCAGAGACCAGGTAGTGCTCAGAGACTCTCCAGAAAGACTCGAGTCCCCTTGTCTAGGCTGGCTGTCAGTGTGGGACATTGTGCCTGACCCTGGTGTGCTCTAGAGTCAGCCGCCTTTTTCTTCTCAGTACAGGTTTCACAAGGGAGGCTGGGAGACAGCTCAGTGACTAAGCATCTGCCCTGCAAGTGTGAAGACCAAAGTTCTTACTCCAGAACCCATGTATATGCTAAGTGGATGAGGCAGTCTGCCGGTAATGTCAGCCTGGAAAGAAGGAGGGAGACAAGGGATCTGCAGAGCAGGCTGGCTGCTGAGACTGCGCATGTCTGCATGCACTGGGTTTGAGTAAGAGACCTTGTTTCATTAAATATGGTAGGACAATCTAGGATGACTCTTTACATTAACCTCAGACCTTCACATGCACATAGATACACACACACACACACACACACACACACACACCACATACACCACAATGCACCACACACACACTCCACACACTCATACCCCACATACACCACACACACATACTCCATACACTCCACACATACACACACCACATAAACCACATATAAACCACACACATGCACACACACATACACTACAGACACAAATACACACAGACCTCATAACACACATAAAGACACACACACACCGCATACACCACACATACACCTCCCACACTCCCACCCACACTCCACACACTCACACCCCACATACACCACACATATACTCCATACATTACACACACACACACACACACACACACACACACACACACCACATATACCACAAATAAACCACACACATGCGCACACACACATACTACAAACACAAATACACACAGTCTTCATAACACACACATACACCACACACACACACATACACACACACACCCCACATATACCACAAATAAACCACACACATGCACACACACATACACTACAAACACAAATACACACAGACTTCATAACACACACACATACAGCACACACACATACACCCTCCACATACACACAACACCCACACCTCACAGCCATACACATCACACACGCACGCACACACACACACACACACACACACACACACACAAATAGAAAGAAACTACAATAAGATCAACACAGGAAATACTTCACATACGGTACTCTCCATGGTGGTTCTTGTTCTTCATGAGCAGTACAGAGCTCTGAATAAAGATTCAAGTTACACAGCCTGCCCCAAACTTATTTGACTGTGGATCCCTCTTTAGTCCAAACTCCCCTGATATCCAAGCATTATCCTTTGCTGTGAAAGGAGGCTGGGGAAGCACCCTTGAAAATATTGCCACCGATAATTCTACAGTCTTTCTCTTCTTTCAATATCAGAACATTATTAAAATGAAATAATTACATCAGAGCCGGCCTGTTGCTTCATGATGGTGTGAGCCATGCCTCGTGCTTTGTCTTTGACATAGAGAGAAGCTTCGGGTTTAAATGCCTTAATGCCTTGTGTTCTGTCTCAGAACTGATGAACAAAACATTCTTCACAGCACAGAGTATTGAACAAAGCAGGCTGGGTGATTACTCCCATATGCTTTCTCTCATCTTTGCTGGCTCTTCAAACTCCGGCTTTGCCCTGGTATACTGCATAACATCCTGAGATCAGCTACAGCTACAGCTACAGCTACAGCTACAGCTACAGCTACAGCTATAGCTATACATCGGAAGACATAGCTCCATGCTTATGTGTTCCAGCAGCGATCATTGTGATGGGATAAATATAATATAGGCATTTATTTTTCAAAGAGAAGAAACTTCGTAGTAATTAACAGCACACAGTTAGATGAGCAACACTCCAATCAAGGCAGCTTGCAGCCAGAGACAGCTGAAGTAGTTGATTGTTTGGTTTGGTTTGGTTTGGTTTGGTTTGGTTTTTGAGGTAACAGCATCGCTGATCGGCCTGGAGGCAGAGGTGTAGCATTTAGGGGACGTGTGGCCAGGAAGCAGCTCCACAGCCTGCCTCTGTAATTAAAAGTATAAATGTTTCAAGTCGAATACATCCTATTAGTAAGATTTTAGGAAACAAAAATTTAATTTATTCACATTCGATATGGTCTGTAAATGCCACCATTATGGTCCTTCCGCTGGCCTTTGATTAGCTATGGATTAATAAAACTTTTATACCTCCTTTGTCAGCCTCATTGCGAATGCTGTTTTTGCATACTGTTACTATTAAATAAATGAATTAGTGTCCAGAAATGTGTCATGCATATTACCTACCAGCAGGAAGCATGATACAGTGGTCAGCTCCCCAGGAGCCTCATAAATCCAGTGTGCTCCGGAACTTGCTCACGTGGACCTATTAAAAGCCTGGTGATTTACTGGAGCCATATTTGTGCTTAACAATGGAATTTTAGTTAATTCAAAACAATGTAAATCACCTCCAATTACAGTATTTGAATATTCACCGTTGCTTCAGAGAACATGGACTTTACTAGGCAGGTTTGGGTAACTTGTGTGCAATGCAGCCCAGTCCTGGAAAGCCGTGTTTATCTGAAGTAGCTTGTTAACTTTCTGCCTAAGCAATTTAGGGAAAAATCTGGAAAGGGGGAAAGCAGGAACACGGCCTTGGATGCTTTTTCTGGCTGGAGTGCCCAGGTGTGTGCCATAACTGCCCCAGTGTGGCTGTTCACTGAGCTGGAGATGGGGTGATATTACCAGAGTCTTGAGGCTCTGTTGTGCTGTGGTTAGGTGTTCTCAAATCTATGCAGGTCGCTTCTTGATGACACCACAGTAGCCAATCCATCCCTGAGGGTACAGTGCTGACTGGAGACAGTCTCAGGTTTGAAACTGGTCTTGTTCTTGAGGTCTCAGAGGGTCTTTCCGGGGAAAACAGATGACGAACCGTCAGCTGGCTGCAGAGGTTGTGTTCTTCAGTGTTGGGCCTTGAGAGTGGGTAGTTGCGGTGGCTCCCTAACCTCCCCGGGGTTGCAGGAGTGGAATTATTCCCGGTTAGGGTGAACTTCCTGCAAGTCTCTTCTGTCTGCTCTGGATGTCTAGCTTTCTTGACCTTTAACCTAGTCTGAAATGGGTAGATTTGTATTTAGGGAAATTTGAAACCTGGAGGAAATGCCTACTTTGGGCTGTGTGTGTGTGTGTGTGTGTGTGTGTCTGTGAGTGACTGTGTATGTGTGTGTGTTTGTGTGTGAGTATGTGTGTGACTGTTTATGTATGTATTTGCATGTGTATATATGTTTGTTTGTGTATACGTGCATGTGTGTGCGTGTGTGTGTGTGTGTGTGTGTGTGTGTGTGTGTGTGTCTATACATGCACCAGATTCTATTTAGGTCAGACAACAAACGGAGTGTGTCCTCACTTCCTAGCTTGTTTGAACAGAGTCCCTTGCCACTTCTGTGTAAGTCAAGCTCTCCTTTCAGTTCCCACCTTCCCATCGCAGTGCTGGGGTCACTAACTCTTGAACTGCTATCACTGGCTCCCACCAGGCTCCAGGGCTCTGAGCTCAGGACACCAGGCTTGTAGGGAAGTTTTCCTACCCACTGAGCTGAGTCTCCAACCCGGAAAGCCAGCTTGCGTAATTTTCGTTCAGTACCACCACTGGCTTTAGTCAGTGAACATGGTCAGTGGCTCTGTATTTGTCTGCCGTGAATGCTGCATCTTCCAAGTCATGTGTTCCATGGTGAGTGATGTCCCCTGACTGAACCCAACTGTACACACCTTCTGAGGGAGCAACAGGCTAATATGCAGTTTGTTGTCCTATGGCCAAATGAAGTCAGACATAAAATAAATACAAGGTGGTCACAGCCCTGCTCCTTTTCTCTCCTGGCACACACGGATGATATGAGGAAATGGCTCTTCCACTGGTCCGCACTCGGCCACAGACTGCCGCTGGCTTCCTGCTCTAGTTTCGTGTAACAGCGTGATTCTCCACTGGTTTCCTTTGATCTCTGTCAGTCACCCATCTTCCTTTCATCCGAGGAGGGATACATGAGTATAGTTTAGAAAATATTAAATTACTAACCAGTCTCCCTCCATTCTGTCCCAGCTTCCTTCTCCAGATGGACTGCATCCATATGCAAGTATGCACCACGTACCCCACACGCAACAGAATAACAGCCACATTTCAGCCTCTCCGAAGTCAAAGAGGGCCTTGAGAGACGGCTGAGCACTTAAGAGTGCTTCCTGCTTCTACACCCACATGGCAGTTCACAACTGCCATGACTCCAGTTCCAAGGGAGCTGTTAACTCTCTCTGACCACTGTGGGCTCCTGCACATATACACACGTTCAGGCATTCTCCCTCTCCCTCCCTCTCCTCCTCCTTCTCTCCCCCCCACCCCCACGTTCTTTCTTTCCCTCTACCTCCCTCTCTTCCTCTCTCTCTATCTCTCTCATCTAAAACCCAAACATTTCCCAAATATTTGCACAGCACACACAACTACCTGGCATACTTACATAGTCTCTCATAGTCTCTCTTTTTCTCCCAGATGTGCTCTCTCTCTCTCTCTCTCTCTCTCTCTCTCTCTCTCTCACACACACACACACACACACACACACACACACACACACACTTACATACTCACACTAAATATTTAGAAGAAAACAAGGAATTAATGAGCTGGGCACAGTAGCACACACCTATAATCCCAGTACTTAGGAGACTGGAGCAGGAGGGTTGAGAGATTGAAGCAATGCCAGTCTACACAGCAAGGCCCTGCTTTTATTTAAGCTAATAATATAGCCACATTGTTCCATAGCAGTATACATGCATATTACCTGCCTGTTTCTTCTCTCTTCCTTCCCTCCTCCCCCACTTCCTTCTTCCTGTGGTGCAGTGCACTGAACCCAAGGACGTTTTACACATGGCTAAGGAAGTATCCTACCACAGCATACAGCATGTCCAGGTCTTCAGTTTTTCTTAATACCTGAACAGAGCATTGTGAAGTGCAAGTCTGCCCCCTATCATTTCACCAGTCTCCTGTTGCTTTGAGCCCCGTGCAGTTCTAGCCAGTGTTACACAGAGCATCCTTCCTTAGTCTTCTTGGTGCACACACACTAGTGTAGCTGCAGGATGTGACAGGTGGAGGCTAAATTCCTAGACATTGACTTCCTGGGTCGACTTGTTATAGAAATTGCAAAACTGTTTTTTGAAAAAGGTTTGAACTAATTTACCCGCCTTTCAATAATATGAAAATGCTGCTTACCCCACGCTCTCGGTGTTCTATGTGGAGGTTTTAAAAATGAATGTGTGTTAATTATACAAAGTAAGGGGCTTTGTTACAAGAGTTACATACACACAGTCAGTGCTCTTTGGTCATTAGTGTAGTTTCATCCCCCTCTTTTCTATGCTTCCTCCTGTGTTGACTTTTAATTTGGAGTCATAAAGATGTTTTAAAGCTTCATGTAATATCCTAAACAAAGGAACTCACTTCTCTTCAAGTTACTGACCTCTTGTGGAGGCTGCTTCAGAACCACAGATCTGCACAACAATAGGGATAGAATGCTGGAAGGCATTGTCTTGATTATTATGAAAAGATTCAGCCCCACTGTGGGTGGCATCATTCCCTAGGCAGGATGTCCTAAACTGTATACAAGTGGAAAACCTGAGCTGAATACAAGCATGTGTATGTCCATTTCTCTCTGCTCTTGACTATGGATGTGCTGTGACCAGCTCTTTGAAGTCCCTGCCTTGAATTTCTGACCATGATGAACTGTAACCTCAAATTGTAAGCTAAAATAAACCCTTTCTCCCCTAAGTCGCTTTTTGTCCGGGTATTTTTATCACAGTAACCCAAATGAAGGACAGAATCCAATCCTGTTTTCCTCACTCCCCATGTGTGAATATCTTCCCATGACCGGGACCATGCATGCAACCCTAACCCCATCATTCTCAAATGGAAGCTTCCATGAAATGGAATGAGCATCAATTTCAAGTTCATCCAGCTTGGGTTCAATTCCTTGTTCTAAAATGCATTGTCTTTTGGCAATTGAGTTGACCTCTTTGAGTCTCAGAATTCTCATCTATAAAACAGTGTTGGCATATACATTCACAGCATTTACATGAGTACCTTGCAGAGTGTCTGTCATATGGAGCTGGAGAGGTGGCTCAGTGGTTAAGAGCACTCGTTGCTCTTGCAAAGACTCGACTTTGGGTCCCAGCAAATGTATCTTGTGGCTTCAAGATCACCTGAAACTCCAGTTCCAGAGATCCAAAATCCTCTTTTGACTTCTGTGGGCACCCAACCACACATCTCCATAAATAAATAATAAAACACACATGCACATACACACACACACACACACACACATACACACACACATATGTAGTAAGGAATTATGGTGGTATTTACCTTTATAAGATGAAATATTTGAAAAGTGAATTTGTCTGTTATTTATGGAAACACTTCATTTACTGAACAAAGGTATTCCTAAATTTAATAAACCTGAATTCTAGTTGGGTGATTATAGCCCTGTCTTTAATAGTCAGAGTATAAATTAGAAAGATGCTCAATACTTTAAGGTGACCTTATAAAATTTTTCTCAGACACTTGGAAATTTAGGACATGAATATTAAAATCAGTTAGCTCACTAACCCTCTACTGAGAGCTACTGCTAAAGCTATGTGTTTATTTATGTAGCTCAAGCTGGCATAGAACTCACTATGTAACCCAGCTGGTTTCAAACATGTGGCAATCCTCCTGCCTCAGCCTCTCTGATACCAGAATCTCCTATACTCAGTAATATTATTTTTTCCCACTTTTTTACCTCTCTGTGGATTCCTGAGCATATAGCTCAACACTAGAAGCTCAGTTTGATCCAAGGAGAGTGTGCTGTCTATCAAACACCCCCTCTGGGGTAAATAAAAGTGTTTCATTCTGTTTAAAGACTTAGATTGTAATTGGAAGTATCATGCATGTGACACTGTGAAGCCAACCTCGCTTATAACAGCTGAACAGCATCATTTTCTGTAAGAATTCTTTGTTTCTAGGAACCTAAAGCATCTCACCATTCCTGCAATACCAATAAATAATGAATGGAAACATAAAACAGCTGCAACTCTCCTAGTGGGTGAATCTGAACACTTTCCCGACTTTTCCACTGAGCCCCAGGTCATTTACGGCTCCATAATGAGACCTGCCAGCTTGTCATTTCACATGCCTCAAACTTAACAAGTCCAAACAGAACCCTTCCTCCCCACCCACAGCTCCCCCTCCCATCTTAGTGATTGACACCTCTACCCTGTAGGTGCTTCAGCAAGAAACTCAGGGTCCCCACCTCCTTTCTCTTTCTTATTTAGAAACCTAACAAATTGGATTATTTCTGCACCACAAATATCCCAGTTTCTATGTAACTCCATCCCCTTGACATCAAGTCTAGGTTTAGCCATGGGACAGGATTATGACAAGTCACTCTCTCAGGGACCTCTCTGTTTCCTGTGGAGATCACTTTCCAGCCATGTACCTGGTAAATAGCAAAGTATTTCCTCTTCAGTGGTATCTCATTGCATTTAGGACAAATTTCAAAATCTTCAGTTTGGCCTCCTAGACTATTTCCCACCCTATTAAAATTTCATTTTCGACATGCTTATTCCCCTAGCCAGCATCCCTGGCCTCCTTCAGTTTGTTGAGCTCTACTGAGCTCTTCACGGTGTGGACTCTTAGCACACACTGTCCCATACACCTTTAACCCCCTTTCTCTTGTCCTTTGTCACATCTGTTCATGGTTTAGACCTCAGTGTCCATGTCACCCCAGCATCCTCCCCTGAGCTCTAGGTCAAAAATACCCACCTTAGCCTTTCTCAGAAAGCTTTAATTTTGCTACCCAGTCACTATAACAATCATCTATTTGTTTACATAATCCTTTGTTCCATGCCTGTCTCCCCACTAGAATATAAGCTCCCTGAGGATGTCATTGGGGCTGTTTGGCTTATCATTGCAATCTCAGGAGCACATGCCTGGTCACTAACATTTTCTGATATTTGATGATGGGTGAGTGGATGGATGGATGGATGGATGGATGGATGGATGGATGGATGGATGGAAGGATGGATAGATGAGTGGGTGGATGGATGGATGGATGGATGGATGAGTGGATGGATGAGTGGATGGATGAGTGGATGGATGAATGGATAGATGAATGAATTAATATTTCTTTACTGATTCTAGGATCAGAGCATGTTTGCACAAACACATGAAGCAGAGGAAAGAAACTCCTAGTGATTTTTTTCTAGCATTTTCTTTCTCAATAGGCCTTGCTCATCTTCAGAAGGCACTGTCACTGCATGTGACCGGTTGATAGGCTTCCTGGGACACACCCACTTTCCCATCCACTTGTCCAGAGTCCATTTTAGTTTAGAGCCTGTTTGCACACCATCATCCTGAGGTCACAGGGGCTTATTATTCTCTGTTCTGAACTCTTGTGCTCCTTACAACCTGATTTACTCAGGTCTGGAATACTCCAAAAGCTCAGGCCTTGAAACCCCATAGACCAGCCAACCCTGAAACATTCAGGAATGGTGCACACACTTCACTCCAGAGCAATAGCATAGCAGGATGAACAGGATCAGCTAACCCAAAGTCATGAAGAAATAATGTCACCGGTCGGGCCTGATGGTCCACACCTTAAATCCCAGCACTTAACATGCAGAGACAGGCAGAATCTGTGTGTTCAAGGCCAGCCTTGTCTATGGAATAAGTTCTAGGTCAGCCTAGGATACACAAAGACACCCTATCTCCAAAAAAAAAAAAAAACCCTAATGATGATGATGATGATGATAAAGTGTGCTTGAAGTAATGTTTACTTCCTTTAATAATCAATCCTATTACTTACTAAATCCCCTAATGAATATTTGCCTGTTAAGATCCTGTGTGTGAAGAACTGTGTTCCTGAGCTAAACCTGACAGTTCCTGTTCTCACAAAGACTTATGGTCCCAACAATAAAAGCACAGTCACACCAGATGGTGGGGACATCCCCAAGATAGACCATAGAACCTGAACCAGACCAAAAGTGCACTACTGGTGGCCCATACCACCAACAATGCCATTTTGCTTGCTAGATTACTGAGTTTGAAGTAATATTAGGCATATCGGCGATTGGTAGCTGATGTTATCCGCTACACATGTCTCCTGGGTTGTCTGATTTCACACAGCTGTGTTGCACTCTTCCATTCCAGTGAATCTCTGCTCTGTTTTGTCTAATGTGCCTCATCCAGGCAGAGGCATGATACAAAATATTAGGTATCTCACACAGCTTTTGTTGAATACATATTTGTTGATGCATCCGATGGTAAAAAATTTAAGGAAGTATTTCTTAAAAGACACACATCGTTTCTTGAATGACTTTGGGTTGGTGAGCTGTGTCCTTCCTTGTGTCATTGTTCTGGTCTGAGTTTCAAGGGCTACACTTTAGGAATATTCCATGCCACATGAGTGGCTCGTCCCATACAAGTGTGCAAGCTTGCTCAGCTCCAGAATAAGCAGTCAATGGCTACTCTCCAAGCCTTGCCATGGTCTTTCCCCCAGAGCCCAAGTATTTTGGGGGGGGCAGTCTGGTGATAGGTACAACCTCAAGTCCATGTCCATGAGCCTTGTTTCAGAGCCTTTTCATGATGGCTGGGTGCCCAGCAGGAAGGGCTCTGTACCCCGCTACCCACATCTTTCTGACTTCCCGTCTCTGCACAGCGCTCCTGCAGCTGATGTGAGCACACTGCCTCCTGACTAGTCCAGGTTTTAAAGACTCTGCAGGTACACCCCTCATATTCAGCTTTATTTTCTCTCCCACCTTTCGTTACTCTTTAGCTTGTAATTAGCCATTTCCCCCGCCCCTCACAGATTTAAAGGCTGCTTATTTGAAATTCATCAGCGAGTGGCTCCCATGAGAGTTATTCTCGATTACAAGTTGAAGACTAATTGTATGGTGATGGCCGTGGCTGGAAGACTCCTCGACAGCAATCACGTCGAAATTAACTCTTGCTTCTGACTAAACACTAAGTCAAGGCTTTAAAATGGGCCATGATTCACAGTAGCAAATATACCACTTGGTGTTCTGGGGAGTGATACTTACATAGTAGTTTTAAAAATTCCTTTGTCTTTTCTTTTGAACTCTGGACTACTTTTAAAATTCACATAATGGAAAAAGCACAGGTTGTTACCTTTACCATGAAAGTTTGTCAAGTAAAATTATTTTTTTGTGTGTAACTATTGCTACATTTTTGTTCTTAAGATGAAATTGCTGGAAAGCTTAATGTACAAGTCTCACATGGACATGCAGTATTTTTAAATGATATTTTTGCGGATTTTTTTTGAGAATTTCATATGTACATACAATATGTTTTGATCATATTCACCGCCCCCTTCCCTGTCTTGTAATCCCTGCCTGGATCTACCCTGTACCCCCCTCCCAATGGGATGTCCACATATGTACATATATGTATCTGTATACATGTATATGTGCATGTGTATGTATATATGCAGCTGAGTCCAGTTTTTGATGCTCATATACCCAGGTCCTCATGTCAGCAAGGCAAGACTTTACCAAATGAGTCTTCTCCCCAGCCTGATCTCCTTTATTTTGCATTTCTACACTGCCATTGCCACAGGAAGCACTAGAAGAAAGGCAGCAAGCTTTGGAGAGCTGTTTAGAAGTTTACCTGGGGTGATGGAAATACACACCATTGTGCTCACACAGAAAGGAAGGCCCAGCATAAATAGAGGCAGGGGTAGAATATATGGGAGCCACTGGACACATGGCATCCCCAGACAGGAACTGAGGGTCCATCTCTATGCAGCCACTATTTTCAGGGCACCCTACAAAAGATTTGAAGCAGAGACTTCTATGTTTGACAAATATTAAGCACAGTTAAGAAGTGACATTAGAAAATACATTTTGTCTTCTAGCTAGATAAAAAGACAAGACAAGCTCATCTTGAGCCAGGCATGGTGGTATACACCTTTAGTCTCAGCACTTGGGAGGCAGAAGTAGAGGCAGGTGAGTTTGAGGCTAACTTCGTCTACATAGCAATTCCAGGATAGCCAAAACTATACAAAGAGACTCTGTCTCAAAAAAACAGAGAGAGAAAGAGAGAGAGAGAGAGAGAGAGAGAGAGAGAGAGAGAGAGAGAAAGAAGAAGAAGAAGAAGAAGAAGAAGAAGAAGAAGAAGAAGAAGAAGAAGAAGAAGAAGAAGAAGAAGAAGAAGGAGGAGGAGGAAGAGGAGGAGGAGGAGGAGGAGGAAGGAGAGGGAGAGGGAGAGGGAGAGGGAGAGGGAGAGGAGGGAAGGACAGAGAGAGGGAGAAAGAGAGAGGGAGAGGGAGAGATATCAACCTAGCTATGATTTTAAGTATAAATTAAAAGGTAATGTTAAAGTTGTCTTAACATCTTCTTTTGATCTTTTCCAAGTGCTGAAGATAAAGGAAGTCAAGAATTGGTCTTCCCAGTAAGACAGGTGGAGGACTGAGCTCATTTGGCTTGCTGTTTTTATCTCTGTGCTGAAAGACAAGGACATACCTGCCTTGCCTGGAGCTTCTGGTTACAGCTGTGTGCTGGCCTTACAACAGGCTGGCCTTAAAGACAGACCAGGTCCTAAGGGCAAACCAAAAGGAGGTAGGCAAGAGACAGTAAGAAGCAAACACTTTACCTTGTGAAGTTAAGATTTAGGTCTGGAAATAGATCCCCTACCCCCAGGGCTCTCTCTGGTCCCCTGCTGGTCCTCTCTTCCTGCTTCTCCCTCAGATCACCTTCCTAGATCCTGCCACTCCAGAGTGACTCCTAAAGACTGGAAAGGGAAAGAGGAGTTAGCAGAGATGGAAGTGGAGGTCCAACCCCAGCCTTGAACTGACTGTGACCCATACAGAGCTGCCAGACAGTGAGGCAGAACCTCTCCTGCCTGGGCTCCTCTGCCCCAGCGCCAAATGGCTTCGTATGCTTATGCCTCAAATGGAGCTGCATCTGAATGCTATGTCTGCCGCTCACTATGTACAGATGACTGGAAAACTGCAGAAGAGCAGGCAAGTCACCCAGAACTCTGCACAGAGATGAAGACAGTTCGAAATATTGATACTTCAATTTCCCATCTGTCGTTTTTCATTCTGTTGATTTTGCATTTAGCTCAGGCTTGACTCAAACTCTGCAGCCATGGGTGAGTTGACTTCCTGATCCTTCTTGTCTACAGTTCTAAGGCGCAGGAATTACAGGCATGGTCCAACACACCTAGCTTCTGCTTTTCCTCTGCATAAACTGCATTTTTCTCATAGCATATCAGAGGCTAGAGATGAAGTTTAAGCTTAACCTTATAATATCTATTTTTTATGTTCATGTAAATTTATAGATATATTTAACATAACTATGTCATTTCACATGATGATACTAATAATTATGTGTGTACATATTTGTATTTTTATAGATATATTAAGTGGCTGTATGAGGAAAAGCTCCAGATACATGATGTTTCATTTAGTGTAACTCAGGCTAGTACTAATGTTACAACTAATACTTCATCAACAAATACGTTTTAGGTGTTTAAGATAATGTCTTCACAGTGAACTCCCAGAAGTAGTGACAACTGGGTCAAAGAGCTAAATCTTTTGTGAATGCGTGAGCACACATGCGTGTGTGTGTGTGTGTGTGTGTGTGTGTGTGTGTGTGTGTGTGTGTGTGTATAAGAGAGAGAGAGAGAGAGAGAGAGAGAGAGAGAGAGAGAGAGAGAGCATGTGTGTGAGTCTCTTCCTCCCTGGCAGTGGAATTACACATACTGCCACATCAATAGGTGTTTGCTTGTTTGTTTGTGTGTGTGTGTGTGTGTGTGTGTGTGTGTGTGTGTGTGTGTGTAAGAGAGAGAGAGCAAGAGAGCGAGCATGTGTGTGAGTCTCTCCCTCCCTGGCAGTGGAATTACACATACTGCCACATCAATAGGTGTTTGTTTGTTTGTTTGTTTGTTTTTAATGTGGGGTCTGGGGATTCAAACTCAAGTTGGTACATTTGGGTGCAAGCATTTTACCAATTAATTGCATTTCCTTCTGAGCCCCTAGTCTAAACTTAAGGCTTCTTGTGCCCATTTCTAAAGTTCCCCAGACAGTTCAAGGGAGACACAAGCTGGGTGTGGCTCGAGCATCTTCCTCCCAGAAGTGCTTTCCTGGGAGACAGAAACCTTTTGTGGGACTCACAAGGTTCTCACCAGTTCCAAGGGGAGGTTTTTCTCTCTCAGCTGGGCTGAGATCAAATACCTGTAAACACTTCCACATGCTGAAAATGACCCACTCTGAGCATCCCTCCTGCAGAAATGCAGCCTGCTTCACGCATCCTCAAGACAAAGTAGCCACCTAGCACCTGCTAAGAATTTGCTTGTGCAACAAGATTTCTCTAGAACTGTCTTCCTAATGTCAGAAATGGTGGTTTTTAAATTTTAGGCAATATACATTAAAGAAAAAAATTTTAACTGTCCTAGATAACTGGAAATAGGCCTTCTATGAAAGAACTATCTATATTCACCTATATACTTACCATGTATGTATATAATAGAATCATATACACACAACCAGACTTAAATCAACATAATGACCATGCTTGTCCGTCTTTGATAAAGGATGTTTAATAGCTCTCTTCTCAACACACACCCACACCCCCTCCCCCCCCCCCACACACACACCATTTTCAGTTACACTCCCTTTAAACAGGAGTATTTCCTGCTGTTACCATGGAAACAAAGGCTCCCTCCCCACCCACTTGCAACATTACATGCTGATGAACAGAAGTACTGAAAGTGGTGATGAACGGAAGTATTCAATTCTTCCACAAATGAGTCTATCTGTCTTGCTGCTGTCTTCCTCCGTTTGCCTTCCAGATTACTCAAAGCCATTTGAATTCCCAGTTTAGAGAATCCCTGGTGGATGGTCCACTGTTTCCAGAAGCACAGGGAACATCTGTGAAGAGAGTCACGAGCATCTTTGGCTATGGTGCTGTGCCAGTCTGATCCTGCAAGGCTTGCTTTCAGAATGCAGGCCAGCGCACGAGCTTGGACCAGCAGGCAGCAGAGGCAAGTAGTAGCTTGTTGTGACGCATATTCTTAGGACATCCTGGCCTCACTAAGTGCCCACTGGGTGGTTTGTAGCCCTGTTAAGAATAGACTAGTGGCGGGCTGGTGAGATGGCTCAGTGGGTAAGAGCACCCGACTGCTCTTCTGAAGGTCAGGAGTTCAAATCCTAACAACCACATGGTGGCTCACAACCATCCATAACAAGATCTGACTCCCTCTTCTGGAGTGTCTGAGGACAGCTACAGTGTACTTACATATAATAAATAAATAAATAAATGAATAAATAAATCTTAAAAAAAAAAGAATAGACCAGTGGCAACTGAAAGGGCAGTGAACATGCTAAAATACTGTAATCAGAGTTCTAGGGCATTGTTTTTCTCCTAACTCAGCATTTAGAGAAGTCACCCCTAACCCTGAAATGCTATTCACACAGAAATCTTCAAATAAAACATACTGTACCAAACGACAAAGGGGTACAGACAGGTGGATAGTTGTTCTAGAAGTGTTCAAATGTTTCTGCCTTCTTACTTACATGTTCCCAAGTACAACTAACACATTACACGTAGAGCCTCCAACATGCATGTTAGTGAAAAGTATAGAGAGCCATCCTTCTTCCCTAATCCATGTGGGCAAGCAGAACTGGTCAGATACCTCCGATGTCTCTTAGCTAGGGTCCTGATCATATGCATAAACAGGCCTTTCACAGAGTGGGTGGCTGATTCGCTCATTTTTGATTGATAATTAGGACTGGAAAAGAACAGATCAACACAAGCCACAAGGGCACAAACATCTGGGACACCTTTTAATGAGATACCCCAAACTCTCTTCAGTGGTAATTGCACAACAAGCACCAAGTAGCTTTCACAGTTGTTCTTGCAAATGATACAAATTAGCACCCAAGATGGGAAGTGTACAGACTGTAGGATGCTGGGGGAGTTCAGCAGGGCTCTCGGTAACTTGGACAAATATATGTATTAACCTAGATACGTCCCTGGCATATTGTTTGGGGACTGCCATTCAGGGGAAAAGATAGTCAGGACTCTGAGTCTCACTGCTGTTTGCACTTGGGGCTCCCCCGTGCGTCAGTTCCACTGTGAGGCCGTTTCCCTTCTCCACAGAAGGAATCCCTTAACAATTTCACACAAATGCCCTGAGAATTTTTAAATACGCAAGATACTTAAAATTTGCAGCCTAAACCCCTCTCCTCATTAGGAAATGTAGAGAGCGTACAGACAACTGGAAGGTTTTGTGAGTCTTTGGTTTGACCTACGATGTCCAGAGAAGCCATGTAGCTGATTGCAGCCCTCACTTCCCAGATCCAAGCTTCTCTATGGAGACACTGAGAAGGAACTTCAGAGCAGAAAGTCGGAGTTTGTTTTGTTTCTTTCCCGCCCCCCCCCCCCAATTCTGTCTTAGTCCAGTGCAATGCCGGAAGAGGCCTCTCGTTCAGGCAAACGAAATATATTAGGCAGCAGTAAGAGGACTTCATTAAAAAAAAAAGTCATCAACGGATGAGAAGGGAGCAATGGCAGGGGACCTGAAGCCCATGTCTCCCCTCCGGACTGGCTCTTTTCCTCTTCAGGGTATTTCTGGCACACTATGGAAGTGTTTAGGGGAGAGTGATTCTCTGTGGGACAGTGAGGGTTCTGACTCTTGAATGTGTGTGCTGCATACGTTGTGCATGCACATAGTTAAGTCAGAAGCAGCAGTCAGGCGTCTTTGCATGTTGCTTGCCGCTTTTTTTTTAAAGGTTCTATTTTAGTTTCTGTGTGTGTGTGTGTGTGTGTGTGTGTGTGTGTGTGTGTGTGTATGTGTGTGTATGTGTGTGTGTGTGTACATACATGTATGTGGGTAACCATGGAGGCCAAAGGAGGGACTCAGATTCCCCAGGAGCTATTCTTACGGGTGGCTGTGAGTCACACGATGCGGGTTGGGAAGGAAACCCTGATCCTCTTGCAGAGCAGCTTGCTCACCACTGTGCTCTCTCTCCACCTTAGTTTTTGAGAAATGGACAACCAGTGAACCTGGGACTCTGTTTGGGCTAAACTGACTGGCCTATGAGTTCCAAGGATTCTGCTGGCTTCATTCCCCACCCCCACCCCACCCCCGCAGCACCCCTCCCACTCCTACCCCCTGCAAGTGCTGCCACTGTGGGTGTATGCTTTCAAGCCCTGCTTTTACTTGAGTGCTGGGGAACAAACTCAATTTCTCACATTTTCATGGCTGGGCCATCTCCCCTTCCCACATCCCCATGAGAATGACCTAGAGTTAGAGTTAGCATAGTACCTGTTGTGAGCCACTTTACAGAAGAGATGCTCAGGAACCTTGCAGGACACACCCCACCAGCAGGCTGCCCCACATACCACAAAGAAACAGGCTAGATCAGACTCATTTAGAAACTAACAATAATTACTTGGGGGGGTGGGGGTGGGGATTTAATTCCTTCTTTTTGGAATTCTCCAGAATACAGAACGATTTGAGACGAATACGTTTTAGGCACCTCATCTTTTACCTGTGGGGAATTCATAGCAAATTAAGAGCTTATTGAAGCTAATTGCCAAGGTGTACCTCTTTCCTAGCCAAGGAAACAAGCGCACACAGCTTGTCACACATAGCGGGAAATGAGCAGTAGCGTGCTGTGGGCCTGCGAAACCCTTCAGAAGAGATCTGAGGACTTGGAACCATCTGACTGAAGAGGAAGCATGGCCATTGCCTAGTGAGCGCTGGGCTCTGGCTTCAGCAAAATAAGTAAACAAACCTCCCCACCACAAACAAAAACCATCGGGAATAGGCAAATCTTGTGACTTTTCCCCCAACCAATCCCCCTCCCCTAAAACCAGAAATTAAATAATGGAAAAATAATGTAGAACAATATCCAACCAGGAAATATATAGCCAAAAGTGTTTAAATGAGCACAGAAGGCAGCCAGAGAGACGGAGGAGTTCTTGTTGTTCTGGATAATCTTTGGTTTTTTCAAAAATATATATATATTGTGTGTGCATGTGTCCATGTGTGCATGCAAAAATCATGGTGCACAGGATGTCAGGGGATAACTTTGGAAGTTAGTTCTCGTCTTCCATCTTGTTTTGAGTCAGGGTCTCTCTGGATTCCACCACACTATATACTCCAGGCTAGCTGCCTGAAGGCTTCCTAGTGATGCCTCTGTCTCTGCCTCCCACCTTGATGGAATAGAACTACAGATACAAACCACAACAGTCAACATTTTACGTGAGTCCTAGGGATGAAACTCATGTGGTCAGGCTTCCACCACAAACACTGTTAGCCACTGAGTCATCTTCTCAGACCTAGAGACTCTTAGGGAGGCAAGTGTGTTCTTCCATTTGCATCTGCCTTCCGGTCTTTTCTTATCTTTAGACAGGGTCCCAATACAAGACCTAGAGTAGCCTCAAACTCTTGAGTTGCGACAGAGAATAAATGAACTGGAAGAAAATATGCCAGGACACCATGGAGGCCATAAATCTCCATGGGTGAGTGTGTGCTAAGGGGAATTCAGCATTATATGTGCAACAAGAAAGCAGGTTCCCCTTTTCTAAGCTGATAAATTGGTTATCATGGTTTGTGAAGATCAGCAAATCGAAGTGTGGGTTCTCAGGTTTTGCTTGTACACCCCTCTTCCCAACCTCTGTCTCAAGGTCACTTAGATAAAAATCAGAGGCCGTTCGTTCAGTTTGACTGTTTAGTCATTAGTTACCCACTACTTTTGCTTAAATTAAATGTGGGGGTCAGAGGACAATTTGCAGGAGTCTGTTCTCTCTTTCTACCCTGCGAGTCCTGGGGATGGAGCTCTGGCCACCAGGCCTGGTGCCAGTGCCTTTAACCCCTAAGCTTATTTTCTGCTTTGTTTATAATCGTCTCAGAAGGCATTTGGAGCACCATTCTCCCAATGTTCTCAATCCAGGAAATATTTCAGTTAGCAGCACAATTCAGGGATCCCAAGACATCCAAATAATGACATTTAAAAAGATATTGAGCTAGGGTGTGGAAAATTCTAAGACGATAACAGGGAGTGGCTTAGTAAGCAGAAATCTGAGCGAAGGAAAAGACCACACATGATCCTCCTCCTTATCTATACCATACCAGGGAGAGATTCTAAATCGACAGTTTTAGTCCACACAGAATCTATGGAACTTACCATGTACGGTGAATCCACATGGGGCAAGCTTTAAAAGAATTTTTACCTTGTCAAATTCACTGGGTCAAAAACCCAGTTAACAGAAATTAAAAAAAGAAAGAAAGAAAGAAAGAAAGAAAGAAAGAAAGAAAGAAAAAGTCCTTCAAACCGTAGGGCATCATAGGAGCTCTGTCTTCTTAATTTACACAGACACATTATCTTCAAAATTTTTATGATAGTAGTAAAAGTTTATTCCAGGAAAAGTGTTTTTGTTTGTTTTGTTTTTAATCCTTTGGTGATTAAGATTTGAAATATCAAAAACAGCATTAAATTAAAATCTGAACAATGCTACAGTAGAGATCTTAGAGGCAGGTCGTTTAGGAAGAGAAATGACAAATACTTTCAAAACATGAACAGCGCAAAGTGCTAGAGATGACGGAGACAATATTATAGTCGGGCTGGCTGCCTCCCCCGGAACCCAGCTGGGCACCCACAGACCTCTGTCTGTCTGGAAAACTCACCACCGTTGTCTTCCAGGGCGAACTCCTGCTTGTGTGGATTTTTTATTAACTCTAGGTTTGAATTAGAATTCCCTATCTTACAGCTTGGAGCCAAACTCTGTTTACAAAACAGTATTTACACTTGACTAATTTTGCAGATCAAACTAATTAAATCAATTAAACTGGTGATTAACCAAATGAAGGCTGATTGCAAAAATTAGTGGGTTTATTTTGGAGGACTGGAAGTCGGCTAATTACTGCGGTGATTGCTTGAACCTGGAGTCCTCTAAACGTGGTATAAATGGAAGCCTCACAGTGAATTAGACTGGGAATTCATTACAGTTTAAAGCACTGTTAATACGATCAGTCTGTTCCTCCTTGGGGAAAATTGCCTCTCCCTGTGTGTTGTATATTGTTAAACAGTCACTTGGGCTATACGCCTTTTGTGACACAGCCCAACACAACGGACAATGAAATGAAGTAGTTTTTACAGCAATAAATACCAGTACCTTCCCACTGTTAGTGCACATAAACGCTGACGAGCTTGTTAGAAGGTGAATTATGATTCAGTGTGTCGAGTCATACTGGAAGGACCATTGGGACAGGGATAGGGATGTGGGCAGATGGGATGGGCATGCAGGTTCACGTAGGAAACTGTGTGTACATAGAATTATGTGTTAAGGCTCTGCCTGCCTTCCAGGAGCCCAGGTCATGTCATTGCTGCTGATCCTTGGCATATTTCATGCAACAGCACACACAGGAGCATGGCTAACCTCTCAGAATTGGAGTTTAACACACCCCAGGACAGGATATGACAATCAAGCTGCTACCACAGTCCCTGGTGTTTTTCCAGAGACACCTGAGTCTGTTTCCTGTAATGGCGACTGCTGGTGGGCCCTCACTGGATGCTTCTTCTCCATTTTCTCAGGCAGGTGTGTTAGTAACAGAGCATTTATGTCCATATGTAATACACTCTACTAATTGGTTCTTAAAGCATATCATGTTAACAAAACGTGAGCTCAGCTGAGTATGCGGTCCACATTTTTTTGCCGATCTAAAGATCGTTGACCTTTCGTTACTCTGTCTCACCTTCATGTTAGATTTATGAGATGGTATTTACAGTAAGGAAAAGAAGATCTCACATCCCAGCCAAAGATATGGGTAAGTGTAGGAACCAGATGATGGCTTTAAGCAAAGCCTTAAAGGGAAGCAACAACCTACATCTGTAGACACATCTTAATCCTCAGCAGTGTATCCCCTTCAGAGATGGGAGGGGGAGCTAATTTTCCCAGTTAATCAATGAACGAGTCCTGACATTTGCTTTCTTGCATGTTGCAGGTTCATAACAAGAAACACCTTATCCCTACAGGAAATCCCACAACCTTTAGCAATGACTATTCATTGCCATTTGATAAGTAGTACCCCCCTGTGCGCCAGGGGCTAGAGAGTGCAAATTTGAACAAATTAAGACCACAGACTGCGTTTTAATAAGGACAAGGAAGGCACATCTGAAGAGTTCCCGTCTGGAGGAAGAATGCACTTTCCTGGTTAGGAGAAGCAGCGGGACACAGGGGCCAGACCGCTCAGGGCTTTGAGGAGATGCTGAAGTTAACCAGAAATGCTTTGTGTTGCCGTTCCTGTTGAAACGTTTCTGAGATTGCTTCTACATGCTGCAGGAGGTTTTGAAATGCTGCACTAGATCTCTTAAGAACAGATGTATTCAAGCAACTGTCCAGACCAACTGACAGAGGAGAGTCAGGCATCCTGAAAGGGGCTGGGAAGTTTATGAAGATGGGTTAGACTTAGTCTGCACAGCCTGGGGATCCTGGATGAGAACTGACTTATGACAATATCAGCAAAAGAAAAAAAAAATAAATCCACAGTGTTATAGCTACAGAACAGTGATGGGAGTGACGGCCCAGGGGCATGGACCAAATCAAGCATCGTGCTTGAGCTCTTAGACAAGCTTGGACTGCAAGCTCTTGCACTTCCTACGGTCAGGTCCGTACAGCTGTTCTACGTAAGCATAAATGTATTTATGCAAGTGTAATGTATCATCATCAGTCAGGCTGGAACATCTGCAGTGCTCCAGTGTGTGACCCTTTTTCTCCGAGTTGTAACCACACCATCCTTAGCAAGTTAGCCTTTTGGCTTAGAAATTTAGACAGCTTTCCGGTGATAGGTTATTAGAGAGGGGTGCAATTTTAAAGACAAAACTAGAAATGCCATGATCACTTCACTTGGCTTTCTTTGTGTCTGTCTTAATCTCAACCTTGGAAAACACTAAAGTCCGTGGAGGAAGTGGAACAGACTGGCTCAGAACACCAGAGAAGCAGGCTCACTTCTGATCAGGAGTATCCCATCACCGTGGATAAGTCATTCAGGTTTCCTGCATTTCTGTGAAGTGTGGAAATAGCTGGAAAGGTAGAGGGCTACTCATCATCAAAGATGCTTCCATGTCCTTTTAATATTTCTGTTACATATTAAACCATGTTTCACATGCAGACTCTTGAACACTGGATACTCCTTTGCCAAAGATGTTTAATATAAATCTACACAGCATTTTAGCATCCCTGGCATAATTATCACTCTGTTCCATGTGAAGGCCTGGCATGCTTGTGGCAGTGACATTGCCAATCAGGTGAAGATATTGGGGTATGACTATAGCAAAGAACTAGTCTCACACTCCTGGATGGGTTCAGGCTCAAACTAGGACTCAATCCAATATATGTTCTTCTCCCTCCACTCCTTAGACACACACACACACACACACACACACACACACACACCTTCACTTCACCGTGACTCTGGTTACTTTATTTTTGAAAAAAATTTTTAAAAGAGAACTTTTATGAAGACACTACTACCCACTGGGATCGAAGAACAAAGACTTTCCCCTTTAATCATTTTATTCTGAAACAATCTTATATTTAAAGAAGAATTGCTAAGAGCTGCAGTGGCTACCTCTCTCTCAGTTTCTCAGGGTTTAACAACATCTCATAGTTTTCTTTCTCTTGATGTAACAAAACACCATGATCAAATGCAACATAGGAAGGAAAGGGTCCATTTCACCTTGCAGGTCACATGACCAAAAGCAACACAGGGAGGTTAGGGCTCATCTTGCAGGTTACAGTCCAACATGAAGAGAAGTTGAGGCCTGTATCTCAAGGCAAGACCTAGAGGCAGAACCCATGGAGGAATCCCACTTACTGGCATGCTCGGCATGGCTTACTTAGCCTGACCTAATCCATGACCACCTGCTTGTGGGTGGCATTGCCCACAGTCGGTTGGACACTCTCTCATCCATCATTAATCAAGAAAATACCCCCACAGCCTTGGTGAGAGCCCAGTCTGATGGAGTCATGGTCTCAATTAAGGTTCCCTCTTCTTGGTTCCCTCTTTCAACTAGCTTGTGTCAAGTTGAAAACAAGTCAGCCAGAACACTACGATAATTTGTGAAAATGAAGAAATCTATTTGTTTTAATATTATTAATTAACTGACATAATCAGCTTGGATTTCATAAATTAAATGTTTAATAAACAAACTAGAGTTAGTTAATAAGTGGGAATATTATGAGACCCAAGACCGAATGACAAATGGAGTCAATGTATATGACAGGGGCTGCCTACTTCTCATGCCAGCCCCTGCTACTCTAGAGAAGAGAGTCAAGGTCACAGAAGCCTAATGATGAAATGCCTGGGAGTCCCAGGCACACAGTAAGTCAAATGCTTAGGCTCAGGAACCTGACACCAGGTGGCCAACCGACAACACATCTCAGATCTTGTCATTTTGGGAAAAGAGGTCCACAATGGTCATTCATCATTTTCAAAGTACATCCTTTTCGGGAAGATATTGCAATATTATTCAAAATGTGCCAATGTGGGCAGGATATCCCAAGAGTAATTGTGAGTTATGAGGTCATGAGGACCTCATTGCAAACTATTTGCAAAACTTAATTGGGGTAATAAATAAACTAAGCATGTAAATTAGATTGAAGACTACAGTGTGAGTTAGACGGAAGCCGTTAGCCTGCTAACTCAAAATGTCTTCCTCCAGTTCTGGAATGCTCGCGGAGTTCCCTGTTAATTGAGAGAGTATGAACTCCAGATATCCCATAGCTTCACCAAAAACAAGACAGAACAAAAGTAAACAAATAAACAAACAAACAAGCACCTTGGAAATAAAGCCACTTAGTGAGATCCATCTGACAGAGATGCGTGATTATTTTCTATTACCGGATATTTAGTAATTTGTCAGAATACAGACTACCTTTCACAGCCAAACCCACCTGCCCCTTGGAGTGTGAACTCATCTTAGCCAATGCACTGAGAAGCAAATGCAGATGAAAAAAGGAAGGAAGGAAGGAAGGAAGGAAGGAAGGAAGGAAGGGAGGGAGGGAGGGAGGGAGGGAGGGAGGGAGGGAAGGGGACCCACACATATATACAGAGGGGGGGAGGGATGGAAGGAGGAAGAGGAAGAAGCCATTTCCAGTCAATGAAAACAAATGTATCAGCAGGCTGAAATAAAACTATCTCTTCTTCCTTGCTTGCTATGCTGTGTATGTGTGTGTGTGTGTGTGTGTGTGTGTGTTGTCACATTCACACCTGTGCTCACACATGTTCTTGTGTGTGTGCATGTGTACAGGTACCCATGCTCAAGTGTCTGTGTGGGTGTGGAGGCCAGGGGTCAACCTTGGGTGTCATTCCTCAGGACACTATTCCTCTTGGTTTGGAAGACACAGTTTTTCACTGGCCTGGAGCTCATCAAACAAGCTTGACTGGTCAGCCAGCAAGGACAAGGATCCACCTATATTGGCCTTCCCAGTGCTGGGATGGAAAACCCACGCCACCATGCCTGGCTTTGGTATATTGTTGGGCCATACTTGGCCCTGGTTTGGGCCTTGAGGACAAACCTGAGCCTGGCAGTTTTGAAAACTGTCTCAGTCACTTCCATACTGGAGTGACACAGCACGACCTGCCTAAGCCTGCCTTTGCCTAGCTACTGCTGACTACTGTAGAATAACTTTGTTGGCTCTGTCAGTCACCCCATACCCTCCTATCTTCACTTCCATTTTCTCTTCCCCTACTTCCTTACCCTCCTCTACTTCCTATTTTTCTCTTTCTTTTTAAATCAGGTGGGTCAAAACAACTGCAGCCCTCACTATTGCTCAGATGGTTGAAGAATGAGTTAAAGAGGTCTCCTGCGGGTAAATATAAATATACAGAAAATGAGAACAGCACACACACACAGCACCACATCTAAACATGTCACCTAAATCAGGTCTTTACAGCAGCTTCAAAAAAAAAAAAAAAAAACCCAGTTGATTGAAGGAATACAAATGCCTCTCTGTGGTGGCTTGAGATGCCACTTGATATAGCCCATTTTCTAGACTCTAATTATTCCATTTGTAGACATGAATGCCATTTAGATATGAGCTAATTCAGCATGCTAACTCAATTAAATTCATACTGACTTGGATTTATGAAACATCAATGGGTTCTTGGTGAGACCAATGGGACCAGGGGTGATTCATCCCCAAGTCTCCCCGACATGGCCTCTCAGGAGCTCAATTAAACATGCCAGCCATGAGGATGTTTTTAAGCTAGAATGGTTCACAATTAAAATGAGGGAAAAAAAAAGAAGAGAGTTCCGTGTTCCTTCGTGCACACAGAAAAGAAAACCCTGGGACAGACTGTGCAGACGGAAGAAAGACTTTAGGTTACATGTTGTCTGTGTGCACAGAAAGGCAACTTTCCCCCCTGGGCTCCAGAGCATCTGTGTGGCCTGAGTCAGTCACCAAGCCATGTGGCAAAGGCCACATTGTAATGTGTCACTTACAAGGCACTCAGAAAGCGTTGATTAAACTAAATTGCTCGATTCAGCTTGGAGCCTGAGTCTGTTCCTCGATTCTGAATGCTGCAAGGTAAATACCCAATACCAATCAGATCTGTAAAAATCAGAAATCCCTAATCATTGGAAAGCATGCTAGTTGTAACTTTGGTCTAAAACTGCAAGCCATGTCTTGGAAATGGGAGACTTGTAGCAGGACAGGCCCCCTCATCACAGAACTTGCAAACAGTAGCCTTTTAAAAGAAATGGTATTTCTTTAAAATACCTAGAGACAGCTTGGGAAGGCAGACAGACTCCTAGCAGTTGGAATATCTGTGCCTGGAAGAATCTGGCCTCACGCTTATCTTCTTCAGTAGGGCAGTGTTTAATAACTGGAGGACTCGCTGGCCCGTAGCCTCCAGCCTGGCATGGGGGACATAATTAGAAATGTTGCTTTGTTTGCCTTTGAACACCTGCACCCAAGAGGGAGAAAAATAAGCCAAGCCCCATGGTGTGTATATCTGTAATCCCAGCCATGGGGAAGAGAAGGGTGCCAAAGACTGCTCACAGGCCGGCCAGGCAAACTAGTGAGCTCCAGGTTGAGGGAGAGACCCTGTCTCAAAAAATAACAATAGTATGGAAAGCAATAGAAGAAGATACATGAAAACATTGTCTGCTCTTTGCATGCATACACGTGTGTGTTGACACACATACAAACGCAGGTGACCACATATGCAAACACACACATAATACTATTTTAATTTATGCAACAATGTAATAAGCTTGAACTTATTTTGTCATTGACATAAACATTCTGGTTATATGTGTTTTCTATTTTCATTCTCCTGAATCAAGTCTTAGGGAGGAGAGAGACTACATTTGTTCTTCTAAGACTTACAGGAGCAACCATACAAGGCAGAAAGAGTCAATGTTGATGTACCTCTCTTCATCCATATTAGCTTAGTGGCCTCATATACAACATCCCAGGGGACATTAGTGGTGAAACATTGTAGCAAATGGTAATGTTACTCTTTGAATCCGAAACAGACCAGACCTCCAGGCTTAGGTTTTGACTGTTCCATCCCCCACCCACCTGATAGTTGTGTTTTGAAAACTGTGGAGCCTTGAAAAAGTGGAGCCCAGCCCACAAAAATAGATCACTGAGGTAAGCCTTTGATGGTGATAGACCAATCCTAGGTCTGGTTTAGCTCCCTGTCATCCCCAGCAAATGCTTTGACTGCCAGAGTCTTTCCATCCTGCCCTCTCCACTATGAATGGCTGAAATCTTCTGAAACCAAAAGCCAAAATAAACCTTTCCTCCTGAACTTTGCTTCTTTTGGGTGTTCTCTTACAGTAACACGAGAGTAGTCAATACAGGAAGCACCTGGTAATTACACGATGTAATAAGGGGATTGAGAAATTGCTCAGTGGCTAAGAACACCTGTTGCCCTTGTAAAGTACTGAGTTTTGGTTCCCAGCACTCACGTGGTGGTTCATAGCCACCTGTAACTCCAGTACCAAGGGACCTAACACCCTCTTCTGACTCCGGAGGGTACTAGGTACACACATGATACACATGTGAACATGCAGGCAAACATACATGCACATACAAATAAGATAGATCCTCCTTTATAGTTTTATCATTTGACCCTTAGAGATGATGAAACTGAAAAACTTAGAGATGATGATTCTTAGATATAGGTGATGTAGATGATGAACCTAGATATAGGATCCCAAGTTTGAAGCTCAAAAATCTCTCCCCAAGGCTAGTTACACTTGGGAGAGCTTCAGAAGGCCTGAAGCACAGCAGAATTGATGCTACCCAGTGAGAGAAGCATCTTCCAGCCTGGGTACCTGAATTTCTTCAGTGTCCTGGGAACCTCGGATCTTACCCACTGAGCAATCTTCCCAGCCCTTGAAAATAGAGTTTATTTTTAAAACCACCAGAAATAAATTAGCCTTGAACATAGACTTTAGAGATAATGGACTCTGGAAAGAGAGAGAGAGGGAGAGGGAGGGGGGAGGGGGGAGGGGGGAGGGGGGAAAGGGAGAGGGGAAGGGGAGGGAGAGGGAGCGAGAGAGAGGTGTTTTGATCTATCACATTTATTTCCTTGAATCTCTAACAGTTTCAAAGGAAACTTGGGAAACTCAGTCTCTCACTGAGATTGGAGCTAGGATGGCAGCCAGCAAGTCTTTGTTCCCCACCCATGACACTGGAGCTGAAGACACACATGCAGCCATGTTCCCTGTTTCGTGGGATTTGAACTCATGTCCTCATGCTTACACAGCCAAGGCTCTTACCCCCTGAGCCATCTTCCCAGCCCTGAAAATAGAGTTTATTTGTAAAACCAGAAGAAAGAAATGTGCCCTGAGTTTACTTGTGCTGTATCAATTCATGCTCTATCCTTCCCTGCGGTCTTGCTAGGCCCTCACTGAGGGAACAACTCAGCTTGTCTCATTTCTGTTCCAGGAAACACCATGTGGGCTGGCAAAGGAGACTATCAAAGAGAACTCAGCGGAGGCTCTGTTTTTGCCCTCCTGACCCATTAAATCCAGGTCTGCTGTGGCAGGACACCTTGGGGCCACTCACCCTATTGCTCCATCTGAGCCACACATAGTACCACCCTCAAAAACTGTTGGAGGCATTATATAAAACGATACATATGGAAACCCATATGCCATCTAGCTGTGTTTCCTAAGGTCTGCCCACCATCCCAAACATGTTTCATCATAACAACTGCATCTGTGGATTGCTGCATCTTATGGTGTTTTGCAGAATACACTGGCCAATTAAGAAATTTGAGAAGAGGTCTGTGGAAATTTATGTAATACAATGTTTTACAAACTAGTTGGCCATTACCCATCTTTCATTTAGGACGTCAAAGCTAGGCCAGCAATATTCATTTCACATCGTTTGTCACTGTGCAGGGTCTGTCCCACTCCACCCTCACTCTACTCCATGCCACCATGCTGGCAACAGCCCTCTCTTCCTTTTCTGCAAGCTTTTTCAAATGTTAGCAAAGGAGATCACCAGCAGCCCGGGACTTGTATTTTATAACTTGAGAAGCCAAAACAACAACAACAACAACAACTTTCTTTCCATTAATACTAGAAATAATATTATACCTCAGGTCTTGTTTCCAGTTTCCAAATGGGAAAATAAAACCTGTCTTTGATCAGACCTGGTCTGATCAAATGATATATTTCATTCTAGCTGGGGAAGGGCCAGCTGTGGCTAAGCCCTGTGGACCAAAAGTAGAACAGATAGAGTTGGAGATATCACTTAATGGGTATGATCCTTGCCTAGTGTGGACAAAGCCCTGAATTCTATTCCCAACACTGCTTTAACTGTGAGTGACCATGGGCACCTGCTATCCCAGCATTTGGGACATAGAGGGAGGAAGATCAGAAGTTCAAGGTCATTCTCAGCTACACCATAGTTCAAGACTAGCCTGGGCTACATGAAAAAATAAGGGTGTGTCCCAAACTGGAGTTGTCATAGTGGAGGGATTCTTTCTCCTAGGGTAGAGGCTCATAAACTATAGGATATTTGATACCCACCCCCAAATACACACATACAATGTATTGGAAATACCCATTTCAGGGCCACACACATCCCTCCAAGATTATATCCCACAGATTCCTGGATTGTTTGTTTGTTTGTTTGTTTGTTTACAAACATGCAGGAGCTCTGAATATCACATTTTAAAAAACAAGATAAAATCAAGAAAAACAAACTTCTAGTGGCTGTCAGTCTTTGTTACATTTCAGAATCACCTAAAGTGTGTTTCCCAGGTAAGCTACCAAACTGGCATTTGCCAAGAGAAAAGCTGCAAAGGGTAGTTTGGCTCTCACAGCCTCTGCTCTGGCTCAAATGGGCCAGGGGATCTGCTTAACAGGAAGGGTCTGACTCAGCTGCTTTAGAGTGGGAGAACCAAGATTCTGCCTTGCTAATAAGTTAAATACTGTGGATGCTGCTGCTGCTGCTGCTGCTACTGCAAGCCCAGGGATTGTACAATGAACAGCAAGACACTAGGGTCTGGGGACCATCTGTATATTCACACACTTAAAGGTGATGTCCTTAAGGTTCCATACACCTGCCAGGCTAGCAGAAAAGAACTTCTGTTTGCAGCAAAATTGGTTCTTACTGACAGCTTTCACTTTTTTCTGAGGTATGTGGGGCTCTTCTTGCAAGAAGCCCTTGCAAGCTAGAGCACAGATTCTCATACTTTCCATTTAACTAGCCTTTCAGTGTTCCCAAACCTCGTCTAGACTGGAAAGATAGAGAAATGTGATCGAGGTGTAGAGGGTGGTTTTTAGTGAGATGGGTCATCGCCATCCTGATTTGCCTGGATCATCCTAGTGATGTCTTTGTCTCAGTGACCATGGCAGACATGTAGACCAACCACAGGAACATATATACAGATAAAGGGTCAGCCAGCTTAATCTCGAGAGTCAGGAAAAGCAAGGGCAGAGTTAAGCCTAGAGCTAAGCCTAGAGACTGAATCGCTTGCAAGGTTGGACCTGAGATGAAGCTGAAGGCTGAGAGAAAGCACGTGGACAGAAACAGAGGTGCACACCAATGGCACCATGGCCTCTCTGAAGCTTTCCTGTTCTGAGTGCCACCCTCAATGTGCCCGACATCAGTCACCTCATGTGGTGCCCCACTGGGAAGATCCCTTTGAATGAAGCTGGGTGGTGGGTTCTCAGTAGCTCTGCTAACATGTCTATTTAGCTTAGGGAAATGGAAAAATCAATTTTGACAATTTTTCTAGCTATATCTCTGTCCACGTGTCTTTTTTACTTGTTTTAATTTTTTCTGACAGATATATACTGTATTTAAAGCATATTTCACATCTATTTCCATTTAATATACACAGACATGATTTGTGTATGTCATTGTCCATATTTCCATGATCTATTTTAGTTCGTTTACCTGTTTAACATTCCCCCAACACCTGTCTGCCAGAAGAATGTTAAGCTCTTGCCATGTATCGGAGAACACCACTGAGCCCTGTTCCCTGTTCACATCAGCATCTACTCTAGAAGTAGGGGGCAGGAGCCATTTCAAAAGTAAATGATCCATATTTCCTGGTTACACAAGCACCAGCAGGGGAGGGGGGCATTCCAGAAGGTAAAGATAATAAAAACCATGTCATTACGTAATCACAGGGAAAGACCTCAGCTGACTGGTACTGCAGCAGAGGTCTGATGGAGGCAGGGGAATGACCTGCAGCTACTACACACAGGATGGTGTTTTCCTAAGGGAATAGTGCAAAGGTCTTCAGGGCACCCAGCTGGGACATGAGGACCAGGACAACTGAGAAGTATGGCATTTTTACAGTGGGCTGAAGGAGCTACTGTGGTGGCCATGGATGTGGTCCTGACACCGGAGTAAGGTGGAGAGTGAGTGGTAGTGGGGAGTCTGTGACAGGGTTTGAACAGAAGAGAATTCGTCACTTTAAAGGCTGTGTTGAGAAGTGAGAGGACTGGAGAAGTGAGTCAGAGTTTGAGAGTCATCCCAAAGGACTCATGTTTGGTTCCCAGGACCCAGGGTTGGTGGCTTATGAGCATTGTAGCTCTTGCTGTAGGGAATCTGATCACCTCTTCTGGACTCCCCTGGCCCCTTTTGCTCACACACAGACACTTCTATACACATACTCAAAATTAAACTCTTTTCTTTCAAAAGTAACTATGTTGGGACAAGAACGGTAGCAGTCACCATTACCCAGGCAAGAGTGGGCAGGACTCTGACAAGGGTGGGCCCAGAGCAGCTGTAATCAAAGCGTCTCTGTGGATCCCCCATTGCTGTGTGTAGCTGTTCCCTCCTGGTACCCAGAGAGCTGACATCCCCAGCTACCTGGGTAGACTGTGCAGGAAGCACCACACATACTCCCTCACCCAGGGTTTCCTCTTCATCACTTAAAAAGTGCAGATAGTTATATCTGCCCTGCAGGACCCCAGGGCTCTTGTGGGAACTAAGTGAGGCCACAGTTCTGCAAAGCACACAGCGAAGATAGGCAAGGAAACAATCCAAGGAGAAGCCCCTCTCCCTCCCAGGCAGCTGGGCAGCAATGGCCCGAGCACATAGCGGGTGGGCAGCTTTGGCAGGGAGCAGCCCTTCTGGTGTTTGAGATGTCAACAGCAAAGTCTGCATGCTCTCTTGTGTTCCAGTGACCCTCGGCATCATGACAGACAGTCTAACTATGCTGGGCAATCCATATGCATACATCCATGGAATTGTGAGCTAAGTGGCTCTCTTAATTAGAATTCAGGGGGAACTTTTAGATTTGTAATGGACTAGCCAGCACTAACAGCACTGAATAGTTCATCAAACTTAATCCCATGAGATTACCTGTTTGCTTCTTTGTTTTTAGATTTATTTGTCAAGTGTGTGTATGTGTGCACATGTGTGTCCATGCGTGCATGTGTACACATGCACCAATGGAGGATACCAGAAGAGGGTGTTGGTCCCCTGGAGCTGGAGTTATAGATGGTTGCGAGCTACTGGATATGGATTCTAGGATCAAAATAAAGGTTTCCTGTAAGAGCACCCATTATTCTTTACTGCTGAGTCATCTCTTCAGCCTCCTACTTGTTTCTTGGTTCGAAGAAAAAGAAGAAATGCTTTGCTTGTGACTGGAGCAGCTGAGGTGCACACAGTGATCCTGATGCTCAGGTTTACAGATATAATCATGTGATCATTCTGTGTCATATTGCTTTATCTAATAAGAAACGTCAATTCCCGAGACAGAGTAGTAGGGTGTGGAATGAGACCAAATCACAGTCTCCCACAGCAGAATTGTGAAGAGGGGGAAAAATTATAGGAAAGAAAATGACGAGATAAGAAAGATGGTGGGAAGTTTTCTGGAAGAAATTTGGTTGGGTTTTAAAGGGTGAGTAAGAGCCTGACAGACATAAAGAGAAAACGAAGGGGAGGGGTCTACCTCTTAGTGGCTACCATAAATCTACAATATGGAGGAGCTGATGGGGGTGTGAGACTCTACGCATAAAAGTGTGTCTTAAAATTTAAATCTTTAATATGTCAGACCTTTCCCTAACAATTTATGCAGACCATTCTTCTCTAGGGAAATAAGACCTGACCTGCATATTCTCAGGTGAGGGTCAGAGATGTAGCTCAATTGGTGAAATGCGTGCCTACCATGGGTCATAAGGAGGTGCATGCCTATAACTCCATCACTTGGAAGTGGAGGCAAGAGGATTATGAGTTCAAGGACAGCCGCAGCTACATAGTTTGAAGTCAGCCTGGGCTACACCATCTCAATATACAAAACAAAAATAAATTAAAAAACCAAACAACAAACAAACCCCTCAGATGATTGTTTTACACACACACACACACACACACACACACACACACACACACACACACACGGAAGAGAGTTGCTCAAGAGCTCTAGCAAATGCTTAGTGCCAAACTCGAGAACATTGAAGTAATAAGGCAACCTGCTTTGCAAGCATTCAATCCCCTTTCCCAAAGGCGATCAGGACCAAAGGGACTGCGCTCTCCAACCTCTGTGCACCTGTTCCCACAGGTTCCTGTTCTACCTCACCCTGGGCCTGGCATCCGGCATCTTGTTCCACAAGAGGTTCTGAAAGGTCAGAGTAGCCTCCCAATCACACTCCAGATCCAGGAGCTAAAGGGCCTGGAGTTTGTCCAATTCTGAATCTGGGATTCTCCATCTCATCTTTTCCTACAGAATGGTCAGAGAACAGCACACCACAGCAGTTGTATGCTCAGTGTGGGTATTTTTCTGGATCAGTTATCACAACACTGAAAAGGAGACTACAAGAAGGGCTGTGTGTTTAATACCTAAGGCAGGTGTGTAACTATCCAATGGTGTTTGCTAAATGCTCACTGAGGACATCACACTTACTTCATGGTGTTACATCAAATAGATGGGTGACAACTATGACCTCACTACCTCTGTCCTCTTCCGCCAACTGCCCAATGCCTGATAGATAGACACAGGGCAGAGATGCTGAAATTAGGATCTTCTAGAAAAATCAAGGACCATGTTTACCTTAACAGTTTTCATCTGATAAGACTGAAGCTTAAGAATTTAGAAACTGATGTGGATTTTTAGAAGCCCCCTTACTGTATGTATCCTGGTGATATGTGTATCCAGCTGTACATGCCATTTCCCTGCCAACTTCAGTCACCCTTCCCTTGAAAACCCTCTCTCTATCTCTATCTCTGTCTGTCTCTGTCTCTCTGTGTCTCTGTCTCTCTTTCACTGTCTCTGTCTTTCTCCCTCCCTCCCTCCCTCTCTCCTTCCCTCCCTCTCCCTCTCTCTTTTCTCATCATATCCTCCTATCACAGGACAAAATTGGAACATAATCTTAAACTCGCAGTAGGCTTAGGTCTCATTACACGTCATACATCTTTCTCTTACCTAGTTTTGACTCTCCCAAGCCCTGGAATAACAGGTGAAAACCAACACACCCAGTTTATGTGGTGCTGTGAGTGGAACCCAGGCCTCCATGAAACCTGGGCGAGCACGCTACCAAATGAGCTATAATCTCAGATCTAACTTGTAATTTTAAAGAGAACCCTTGAAAATCAGCATAGTAATACATGCCTACAATCCCAACACCCAGGAGGCTGAGGCAGGAGGATTACTCAGAGTAATGTGAGACCCCTGCCACCCAAAGCCTGCTTTCTTTCAAAGGACTGGCTTTCCATAGGTAGGGGATCTGAATTACAGTGAGTGGTGCCAACCTCAGGTGTAAGGGGCACAATTTAAGCACTGCAATCTTCAAAGGGGCCAGGATCAGCCCCAATCAGAAAGAGAGTCACAGTTTGGAGATAAAGTTGGGCCACCTTTCTAGCCCCAAGGACAGTAGGGAATCTAAACTCAATCTAAATATCTCAGGCTGCTTCCCCGAGAAGATGTGTGTTGTCAAAGGGATTCTGGCCAAAATCAGGGTCCTGTGGTCTCAGGATATGCTGCTGGAGAGACGTTGTCCTTCACGTCCTCTTCCTGGGAAGACTAGGAAGTCTTGTCAGCCTGTTCAGGCTTCTGCCGTTTGCTTTGCCCTACTTGGGGGGATTTCTGCTTCTGGGTGCACTTAAGCAAAGAAAGCAAGAGGCGCAGACCTGCATCAGTAAATTAGCTGTATGGTGAGGAGTCCTTACCAATTGCCTTCAGATGTTAGTTTAAGGGTGTAGATTTTTAAAAAGAAGAGTTTAAAAGAATTTGAAGATTGAGTAAAAGGGGGAACCATAATCAGAATATATTGTATGAAAAAACTTTATCGTCAATAAGAGAAAAAAAATTAAATAAAGGGATGAGGGATATTCACCAGGCCTATTAATAAAACTCTAAAAGCCTGTTGCTTTCTAGCAAAGTGATAAGATACAGGCCAGGGGGTCCTACGGGATAGCTGAGGGGAGTTCTGGCCCTGTGCTTTACAGCCACGTTCACTCTGATGAGCCAAGCAGTTGGAATTTTGAGAAGTTTTGAGTGTTTGTCCTGGTTGAGCTTTCCAAAGCCTCGTGCAGGCTGTAAGTTGCAGGAGTACAAAGTCCCTTTTCTGGGTTGCTTTAACTTCATAATGGGCAATGTGGTCTTCATAAAATGTCTTGTCCTGAGTGTGTCAGGGCTAGACACAAACGCTATGATGTCTGGTTTAAATCCTGGAGATATCTTTTCACTTGTGCTGAGCTGGCCTCCAGATGGGACTGCCTGGCTAGAATGCAGGTTCTAAACACCACTCAGAACATGGAAGGAGAGAAAACAGAGTGTCTACAATAAATATTGCAACCAATTAGGCCTCATCATGGTAATTTCTCTGGTGTTGTAATGTTTGTTTACTGGGGTTTGTGGGGAGAGGGCCGCCCTGAGATGGTAAGGGTTTGGCTCCATTCTGCTGTCACGTGGGAGCGTTACCAATGGAGAAGCTTGCTTCCTTGCCCAGGAGACCTCCATCTTCATCACAAAAGACGCTGAGAGACTTGACCTCGACGCACTGCTTGTCCACATTCTGAGGAGATGCCCATAACATTTCTGAAAAAAACAAACCCACACATTAATATTGCTTATTTTCCAGTGGGGATAAATAAATGAGGGCCTCCAAGCCCTCCTTAGAACAAGCTGGAGTTAAATAACATTGCATGGTTTTTTTTTCATTTTACTGTGATGAATGCATAGCTATTAAATAACCTTTTAAAGGGTTGGTGTAATTATCTGTAAACAGTAATGTTATATAAAAAAAAAGGTCAAGTTGTCCCGCCATTAGGTGTTTATGGATATAAACCAGATTTATGTTTTCATAAAACAGGAGCTGACTAACTAGATTAACTCGCCACAAACTAAACCAACTGTAGTAATATTTAGACACAATAAAATGCTACCAATTAAAACAATTTTATTTTTTTGTGTCATATTGATTCATAGCACACTCAAATGAACCAGAGACCTTAAACTCGGAATGGTTGGCAAAAAAGACATCCACGGCTCCACATTATTACCAACAAGAAGAGCCGTTAAGTGAGAAAGCTGTGCAATAGTATGAATATTTAATTAATAATTAGTCATGTAATTTCTCCTCAGGAATTATTATCCCTCAAACTGGTTTGTGAATTTAATTATTAGCAGGCTTTTTGTTTCCATGTCCCCCTCATTACTGTCAGGATTGATGTAACACAAACTTCATTAAAAATTAAAGCGAGAGTCTTAATTACAAGGCTACCCCGACTGAAGTTAGAATTAGCCAAGCCAGTGATGTGCAAATGAGCGCATTATTTAAGAAGCATGCTGCAAGTACTTATGCTAATGTAGAAGGTTCCAGTAGCAGACCTTTTCGCTGGCAGTTGCATATTCATTAAATGCAGTATGCAAATTTAATGTAGCAGTCTTAGTAATGCGTTGTTAATTTATTCAGATTTATTGAGTACGACTTGTAAAAAAAAAAAGTACAAATTTAATTACTCTATCTAGTAGGGATGATATTAGGAGCTAGCCGGGGTTTAAAATGTTGTGAACTGGATTACTGCAGTTTGACGGAAGACGTGGTATCAAAGGACACAATTTTGATAACTGGGCTTGAAAGAATATTTGATTTACTTATGGAATGATCTAAGAAATCACTGAAATTGCACATGTTCCTTCCCAATAGGGGAGTAAAAAAAAAGTCTCGGCTGTATTAACTTTAGAGTGAGAGCGGAGCTGAGTCCACAGCCTAATGGTCCTAATGACTCTACGGAGACCAGTAAAGGTTATGGATTGAGAGCGGCGGGGAGGAAACTGTCTTTGTGGAAAGTTCATTGGTGGTCGCCCCTGCAATGAGCGACAGGAAGCCTGGCTTCGCTGTCCTGCTAAAGGGAGGGAAGGACTGGGGTGTCCCGGCAGGGCCTTGTCTTCATCTAGGGTGGGTGGAGGGTGGAAGATGGAGGGTCCACCTTCAGGACACAGTGTTCTTTCAAAAGGATGTGTAAACCACCCTCACACTGGGCACCCTGTCCACACTGCCACAGTGGACACTTGGGAACCCACCCTTCGTACACCTTTCATCTCAGTCTCTGGAAACCCGGCAGGGTGGGTTTTCTTATACACACTGTACAGGTGAGGAAACTGAGGCCAAGATGAGAAAAAGAAGGCATACAGAAAACAGAGCCCAAATTTAAGTACAGCTAGTATCCCCACCAAACCAGATTCCCACCTCCTCCCTTCTATCTCCCATTCCTTGGCTCTTCTTCATCCTTTTCCACCCCCCGCCCTTCCACACACCCCACCTTTACCTCTTTGGGGTCGGCACCATTTGGCATCAGCAACCTTTCCCTTTACTTTCAGAAATCTCTTTCTTCTTCCAACTCCCTGCTGTTGTTTCTGTTCTGCCTTCCATTTCTTCATCCTCCCCTCCTTCTCCCTCCCATTCGTTCTGTCTCTCCCTCATTTTTCATATCCCCATCCCCTCTCTCCTTTCTCTCTCTTTCCTCACACCCCTCTTTCCTTCCTTTCCCCCTCCCTCCTCCTCTCCTTTCTATCCCCCCTCCTCTTCCCCTCTCTCTATTCTATTGCACACTCTTCCATTCCGGCTTCACTTCCAGAGACACAGAGATGTGCACACTGAATTTGAAAACCCAAGCGGCTTAACCTCTTTTGCTCTGGAACAACTGCTACAAACAAGCACACAGGTTAAGTTGGAACAGAACTGTGTGTTTGACAAAGCTGCCCATGACCACCTCCCCTCCTGGAACTGGTAGGAAGGAAGGGGACAGGAATGGGCTTCCCAGGTCAGGCTCAGAGAGCAGCATGCCAACAGCTGCGAACTGGAGCCAGCTCTTGAAGCTCTGTGTTCAACTGTGAAGAATTTTATCCTTTTCAACACAAAAATCAGTTCTGCGTATTTTCAATAGAGTTAATATTTTAGTTTGGTTTGGTGGAGCACTGTCTCTAATTGGTTAATATTTTGGAAGGAAACCAATGCCTGCTTTGCCAGCCCAAGGAACGAATAAATTATGGTTATGAGCGACTCTGTGTGCCTAGCCCTCAGCACCCATCTTTGGAGGTACTCCAAGCTCTCTGATATATGCAGGCTGTCCAATCCACACTGATTCACCTGCAGCCCCATCTGCCAATCAGATAAACCCAGCAATAAACCTGAACTGATCACATTGAAAGGTGATGTTTATAAAAAAGAAGTCTTTCTACATAACTGATCAAAATAAAACAAAAGCAAACACGCAAAAAGTCAGTGTGGCTGCTAAGTTCCTTCATTGTCTCCTTCTATCTTATGTCAGGCACAGACCCAAGCTCTAGGAAGGCCTTAGCTTCAGCCACTTCCTTCTCGGCTGCTGCTTATTGATCAGTTTATGCATAACCTTTGGCTTCTTAGATGGCACATGGCACACACACCATCTCCACGTCTGCATGTGTGTATGTGCCATGGAGTCACATACTTGTAGAAGTCAGAGACTGATCTTATCTGTATCTGGGTAGGAGCAGAGGTGTAGTGGCAAATGTGTAACAACAGGCTCTCTTTAAAATGAGACTCTAGGGCTAGGGATGGGGCTTAGACAGTAAAGAGCTGGTCATGTCAGCTCGAAGGCCTGAATTTGATCCTCAGAACAAATATCAAAAGGCCAAGCAAGGTGGCACAGGCGTTTAATCCCAGCCCTGAAGAGGCAGAGAGGAGCAAACCTTTGTGGCTTGCTGTCCAGCCAATCTAGTCAACCTGGCAAGTTCCAGGCCAATGAAGAAACCCTGACTGACACTATCGGGAATTAACACAAGTAGTACACTGGAGGGGAAATTACCAAGGAGACTGAAGCATTGAAAAGACAATCAAACAGAATTATTTTAAATGACATAATTGGTCAATCAAATAAAAGCCACACCCGACATCAGTAACAGACAAGAAAGACAAATTTTAAGGATGGAGGGTGAAGTCAAGATGATGATCCACATAGGCATATGTAAGAGAAACAAATCAAGGAGCATGATATTTCCAAAAAGTCTGGGATACCTTCAAGAGGCCAAATGTGAGAACTTACAGTGTAGAAAAGTACAGGTAAAATCAAATGAAGTTGTAGAAAAAATCTCCCAAGTTTATGGAAAGGGGAAGGCATCCAAATCCAAGAGGCACACAGAACTCCTAACAGACATGAATAGAGAAGGCACTCTTCACGACACAGTACAGTCATGACGGACCAAAACACACAGTAAAGAAGCCCATAAACCTGGAGTGACGGTGCATGGTTGTAATCCTATTGCTTGGGAGGTATAGGGATCAGGAGAGCCTCAGCTACTTAATAAGTTTGAGGCAGCCTGGATACATGAGAATTTATCATAAAAACAATTTGTGGATTTAACCTTATACTTTACAGGAGCTGTGCTCACTTTGGCAGGACCAAATGGGACCTGCAGGTGTGGTTCAGCTACACATCCCAGAGAGAGGAGAGGATTGCAGCTTAGATCTCAGATAGACACCTCCTCATTTTCCCTGTACTTCAGTGTATAGTGTGAATTCTGGAACACTTGAAGATTCCCATGTTTTTTTGTTTTGTTTTGTTTTTTGTTTTTTTGTTTTTTGTTGTTGTTGTTGTGTTGTTGTTCATCTGTGAGTACAGAATCATCTAGAATGAAACTTTCCAGGCCAAAAGAAATGGTAGTGACAGTCAGATCTAGCTGTACAGCAGCCACCATGTCAAGAACTTTATGTAATTCCTCTCATGTCCCCTTGGAACAGTGGCATGAGGTAGTGAAAGAACCTAGTGTGGAAACCCCCACTCAAATCCCGATTCGGCGTGCACCCAAAGAATCACGAAAAGACCGTCTTGATGTAAAAACACGAGGTAGTTTAATGGCGGAGCTCTGGGTCAAAACGTATCTCACGCAGGAGACAGTGGATTCGACCACAAGGCTTGAAAGCTAGGGGTTTTTATAGAAAAGGGTCTGGGGCTGGGGGAGGAATTGGCGCGGTTTTACATGATTGGTTCATTTAAACATCAGCAGGGAGGAATTGGCTCAGTTTCACATGATTGGTTCATTTAAACATCAGCAGACTGTACATGCAGATCGAGGTAACAGCAGAGCATCTGGTTAACATTTAACTTAGGTCAGAAGGGCGAGAGATAGGGAGGCGCTGGGCCAGTCTGGACATTCTTGTATGTCTTCCCTATCTTTATGGCTAGTTGGTTCCTGGGATGACTTTACAGCCGTTGTTCTTTGCTCTAAGCCCCAAAAGCCCTTCTAACTAGCTGCATGAGTCATGGACCTTGAATTTTAATTTTCTTTCAGGAGGAACCATCATTGTCCACACTGTACAGAGAACACCGAGGTGCCAAAGGCTACAGAACTGAGCTGAGACTTTACAGCTGATAAGGAAGAAAAAAAAAAGCAAACAGGGACCTACCAGAATGTTGCTGACAGAAAGCCCAAAGGTTCAAAGCTGCCTGTATGGCATGATGTGACCATTGGTTTGGGGAGCAAGGCTGGCATCAAAATAGCTGTGCTAGTCTTTGCCAACTGGATACGTACGAGCTAGGGTCATCTGGGAAGAGGGAACCTCAATTGAGAAAATGCTTCCATCTAATTGGCCTATAGGGCATTTTATAGATCAGTGATTTATAGGGAAACACTCAGCTCACTCTGGGTGGTGCCTGGGTTGTACAAGAAAGTAGGCTGAGCAAACCACGGGGAGCAAGCCAGACAGCAGCACCCCTTCATTGTCTGCTTTAGTTCCTAACTCTGGATTTCTGTCTTGAGTTTCTTCCCCGACTTCCCTCCATGATGGAGTGTGACCTGCTTTTGAACAGCGTTTTATCCCTGAGACAGAAAAACAAACTAACAGTAGGCCCATTGCATCCCCAAATACCCATGAGGAAAGTACTTACACGAGTCCTTGTTAATTGTGGTCTTTTCCAAAACTACCAAGCTGTTGTAGAACTCTGGAGGACTGAGACAGGGCACCAGTTTGAATTTAACAAGTCTATTGTTCTCAATGGGCAACTCCCAAGAGCCAAAATGTATATGGAAGACAGTGGTCTTATTGTTTATTCTCACCACAGCGGAGGACCTGGTTTCATTCTACCCAGGAACAATCAAAGGAAGATTAACTGGAAAACCAGTAAGTCAAAGTCACATGTGCAAACATACATGTAAGGAGATGTCATGGCTCATATCCAAAATGGTCCCCATAGACAGGGAAATTTGGTCCCCAGCTGGTGGTGATATTTGGAGCGTATCTGGAGTAGGGTTTACTTAGAGGACATAGGTCACTAGTGGCCTCCCTTTGTTGATTATGCCTGGTCTCCACTCTCTGATTCCTGTCCACCATAAAATGAACAATCCCCTCTTCTATGTTCCCACCAACTTGATGTTCTTCCTCATAGCAGATTTGACGGCAGCAGAGCCAATGACTGAAATCTTACAAACCACAAGCTGAAATCAATCAATCAATCAATCAATCAATCAATCCTCTTTCTTTTATAGTGTTCCTATGGAGCATCTTGTCACAGCCATGGTAAAAGTAACCAAACACAGGAGAGGAAAAGTGTTCAGAAATTCAGAGTCTGAAAGAGTTGTGACCAGTAAGGTTCCTTGAGAGACATACATCCACAGTGTTAAATCTTGAATTTGTCCTCCTTTCTCCAGCCTCAATTATCTCATCTGCAGAATGGGGAGAAATGTGAAGAGTAAGTGGGATCTAACCTGGTAGAACCCAGTGTTGAGAGAGTACCATCTCCAGCCCTACACAGTCTGGTTCACATCTTAGCCATGCTGCTTGCTGTCCATGGGCCTTCATGTAAGTTGCCCAATCTCTCCAGGTCTCTGCTGCCTCGTGTGTGAATATAAAAGTGGAACCTGCCCTCCAGGGTGGTTGTGAGGATTTACTGTCGAGCACTTAGCACAGTGTTAGTAGATTGTCAGTATAGTGGTAACTTGGTATCTGGGAAATTCTAATGCACGTGATTCCAACACTTCCTGCCTCCATGCACAAATAATATAGTAGGTTCTAAAAGCTGAGTTCTTGCCCGAGATCATGTGCAACTGTTGCATTGTGTTTCAGTGAGAGGAACAAAGCAGTGGCCACCAGAAAAGGGTTGGTTCAACCTTTGACCCCTATGGCTGTTGATGCTGATGTGGAGGGCACACCCCTTTCCAGCTCCACAGAGGGAACTGTGCACAGTCTGTTCCTTCTCTAGGAGCCCATGTTCATTCACAAAAGGTCCCAGCTCTGAAAGCATTTAATAATAATAATAATAATAATAATAATAATCTCTTTAACCTAACCTTCAAATGTCGGAAATTCTGGAAATTCTGGGGGAAGGATAAATCCACCAGGGAGATGGGTCACTGTGACTTTTCATTCAATAACTAACATTTCTGCTTAAGACCTCTCAGTCATATAGATTTCCTGGTGTCCGTGGTTTCACCTAGCTCATACTCCTGAAATGATGGTGTTAATCATAAATTCTAATTGGAACAGGATCCCCCGCAATCTATTCCTAATGCCTCAGAAAAGCAGACATGTTTCTAGGAATAAATTGAGGTGGATTCTATTCCAATTAACAGTTTGACTCAGTTAAAATGTGGTTAACCCACTGCCGTTCTCAGATCACTGCTCAGCTGGTAGACGGATGGGTGTCACCCAAACATGGCCACCCTTGAAGTACTTCGGACCAGAGTCTGCCTTCTCCCTCCTCCCCCACTCTTGCCCCATATTGGCTTTTGAGGGGCACTGTCTGGGAACTTGTTTAGATCTTTAAATGGACTACACTAGTTAACCAGAAGTATGGGCTGTTTTCACCTTGTTCAGATGGAGTCTATATCAGGTCTTTTTTTTAATGGACTGACAGAGCTGGGAAGCCCAAAATTGATTATAAGATTGGTCAGTAAGCTAGAAACACAGGACTTCTGTATACATTATTTATTTATTTATAGATGTGCTTATTTATTTTTGTGTGTATGCATGATGGGGGCTCACACATGTGCCAGGCCATATGTGTGGCAGTCAGAAGACAACTTCATAGAAACACATCTCTTCTTCCACCTTTATGTGGGATCCAGGGATCAGACTCAGTGACCAGTTTACCACGGAGACATTTCACGGGCCCTGTGTCATAGTCTTGATGCAGAATTTCTTCTTCACTTTTTTGCTCTACAGGCCTTCACTTGATGAGATGACGCTCACCCACATCATTGTGGATAGTCAGCTTTGTATAAAGCCATGTTCATAGCTTCAATGTTAAAGACAACTACATAGCAACATCTAGTCCAGGGCTTGACTAAACAACTGGGCACCGTGTGATTACCAGTCACATAGTCACAGAATATAAATTTAGTAACCAGAAGGCACGTGCCTAGATTTGCGGCCTCTAAAGACGGGAGCAGACATGAAGCATGACTCGGGGCTATCTAGTGACATTTGTCATGTCGGAATGCCTACCACACAACACCCCACATGTAAGGCCCCCAGCTATGTCTTTCCCAAGTCAGGAAAGTATATGCTGTATTGAGCAAAGACAGGACCTTCTTTTTGATGGTGTAGTTATATCATGGAAATTTCTAAGCCTACAGATGTCAAAGCCATAGGTTGCTCTAAAGCAGAAGGTAAATATTTAGGATGGAATGGCCAGCCTCGTGGGCACACTCAAGAGATTCTGACCCAAATAAAGCTGTAGGAGTTCCATTTCCTCTGGGCAAACAGGAGAAAGCGGTGATATGAAATTGATGTGTGTGGAAAGCAGACTGATGGGACATTTACATCTATTTAATTAAGGAACGCGTTGTAACCTCTGTTTGCTTCTCTTTAATTAAGGAATTGCTCATTTTAGAGGAGGTGTCATGCTGGGCCTTCTACTACTTTTGTGATTCAAAGCTCATCTAAGGATGTGTGGGAAATAGTTTGGTGATCTTAGCTTGGTCTCTAATGGTGAGAGCTTCGCATTATAAAGCCAATAAGCAACGTTACCAGACCCGCAGAAAGAGAATCAAGGGACTTATCAAGAAAACGATCTCTTCCAAGCACAGAGGTCATCCATGTAAAGGTATGTTATTCTGCAGTCATTTTGACCAAAATTCAGAAGCACAATAGATTCCTTGTGGAATAACTAGCCATACTTGAAGAGAAATAAAAGGAGCCAAGGAAAATTAATGGAATGCTATGGGCTCTTAAGAGATATAGGATTTATTTAGCACATTAAACAAGCTAAAAATGTCCCTTAACACAAACAATTAGCCATGCCCGCACATGAGCAGGAAGTTAAAGGGAAAAGAAACAAAGAGCCCTGTTTTCACAATACACATTATATACATTTACATACGTGGCGGCGTACATGTTATTGGTATTGATTCTATATTCTTCTCCTCAGAGATATTTCAGACATAAGATGACTCAGTACTCCATTTGACATCTTAGCCACTTTGACATTATCCTGGGAAGTGCCCCTTATGTTCCATGAGTCACAGTTAAGCATAAAAGGACAGTGGATAAAGATACAGTAGATAAAGGAGGTTGTAGGATAGCTAGTAAATCTACGGAGGTGTCCCATGGTGAAAGAGGAGTTTAGAATCTCTATCCAACTTGCTGGATACAGTCATGAAGCTGGAGCCTCCATGTCTATTGAATATCGCTGTTCAGTGTGTGCCAGGGTCTTAGCTGGCTAACGGAGTAAAGTAATTATCTGGATTATACCAGCATTTTGTGGGGTGAGTCTATGTCTATTCATCCCAATAGAGAGAGAGAGCAATGCAGACTAAAGAAAGGATTCTCATCAAACCCACCTCAAACCAGTGAGATTACATATGGGAGCATGAGAGACCTGAATTATTGAAAATCCCTCACACAGCGTGTGTCAGAGCCCAGAAAAGCTGCATCACTGGGTCACTTGAAAAGTGTGCAAGCAACTAAACACTCAAGATCCCCTCTCCTGTAGCAATGTGCCACCAACAGAAGCTCCAGGACCCTCGTGCATCTTGAGTGTTTTATGCCTTCTGTGAGGTGTGTGGTTTTCCCCACCCCACCCCCCCTCCACGTAGGGTTGAAATTTAGAGGAAATATACAGCACAGCCTTCACCCCAGTGTCCTCCTACCATCTCCAGACAGCATACGCAGAGTTTAAAATACAGATTTGTCCTTTATAAGGTCAAACCAGAAGATGGGGCAACACCACTGCTCAAAATATTGTCCTGGTTGCCAGATCTTTATATGTGTGTCTAGATTTTAACTACTCTAGAGCAGGGACCACAGCTGCAACCTGTGAGAGCAACTCCTAAGGCCTTGCCAGCCATTAGCCTGTCATGAGCTAGGATAGAATTAATACAACAGGAATGGGTGAATGCTTTCCGCCTTACAGTTGGTTTCTCCCTTCTTATACTCTCCATACACCCTTTCACTTCCGGACTGCCCTGTTGTGCATGGGTCTGATGCTGTTCTTGTGAACCAATCCCCTAATGGATAAAGGAGCCAATCACTGGGTGAGTAGGCAGGATCTCAGGGTTGGATGGAAGAAGAGAGGAAGGAGGAGAGAGTTGGCACTTTAATGAAACCTTTCTTCATGTGTTTGCCCCAGCAAAACTCCATCCACCCAATGTTGCAAAGAACATTTAAGTTTTCACTTCACCCCAAAAAGGCACAGCCCCATATGCGTGACAGCTGCCCCACAGTGGACTCTCAGTGATGGGGCTTGGTGATAGATTCAATGCTGGGATGGGACAAGCATGCCTGTAAAGGGAGTTTCCTAGATTGCGTTCACAGAAGTCAGAAGACTTACCTTAATGATGACACGGTTCCATGATCTTGGTGTAAAGGAAAAAGCAAGCTAAGTAATGCAAAAAGACCCTCACTCACAAAGACCACAGAGACCGCCACCATCGCTGCAAAATGCGTGAGGATTTTTATTGATCCAACATGCTGGGGACTTCCCTCTCAGCATGCATGCCAGAGGAGAGACCCAGAACAAGGAAAGAACACACTTTTTATACCTTTGTAAGGGGCAGATCTGAGCAACAGGCTTCTCATTGGTATAGCAAGTAACCCTTTCAGGCATTGGTTGGTTTGTATAGTGACTAAGTAACCCTTTGGCCTAGTGACTCACTTGGCTTGCCTCCATGGTGGGTTATTATGAGTTGATCAGCAAAGTAATAGTACATTTTGAACTTATGGATCAGCTATTAACGTCACAGCTATTAACGCCAGGGAGATTCTAGGGACAAGGTCAGGGTGGCTTATGGTCTTTGTCAGAATTCAGTGTGGGGCAGGGGGCAGGAGAATTGCTAATCTTGTTATGGTTATTTCTCTGAGAACAGCTAACATTGTTTTGGCAACAATATTAGGCTCAGTCATTTTGACCGCTAAAACTATGTTTTTACATTTGTTTAGTCAGCCAGCTTCCTTATCTGGCTCTGCACTTGCCCTGATAATACAGTTTGGAAAGTCCTTTTCGAAGGGGGAAGGTACTGAGTGGTCTTGAATTCATTTTGGATATTACAGTACCAGCATTCTTCCTGACTGCAGATACAATGTGACCAGCCACCTCCTGTTTCTGCCACCATAATGATGGGATTCCCAGTACTATCAAATATCTGTTGAATAAACAGTTGAATGACTTGATGCTTGGAACACAGTGTTTTACCATGGAATCTAACTCACACCATGAATGCAGGTCAGCACTTCTGACCACACAGGCGTTTGTAGAAACACCTCATGGAGGAGGACTTGAATTTGAATGCAGTTATCATCTCAAGACTTGTGAGTAGAAGGCCAGCTCAAGATGGAGACCAGAAAGGCTGCCTAGCAGAAGCCCTTATGATTTTGTCTGGAGAATAGTGGAGGTTAAGAGGACCAAAGATGAATAATGGAAGAAGAGAGGATGCAGCATTTTCCAACCCATGAGTCTCTGAGGTGTTTTGTTTTGTTTTGTTTTGTTTTGTTTTGTTTTCCAGAACCTGTTACCCAGGGACACTGGGGCAGACACAGAAAGAATGAAGAGATATAACTAAGATTCAGTTACCAACCAAGAAGAACTTAAAGTTCAACAGTGGAGTTCATTGAAAAGGGAAGTACATGACAGCAATGCAGACTGGCATGCCATAAGGGGGTGGAAGCAAAGAGCAGTGAAGCATAAAGCATGAATGGCTGGGAAGGTCCAGGAAGCTTCCATGGGGGGTCATCTTGGGAAGAGAGAGAGGCTAACTGCCTCATGTTTCTGGTGTCCTGACTTCCTTGCTGTTCAAGTGTCCCCTGGAGCTAAGCTGAAATATACCATGCCCTCCTTAAGTGGCTCTCTGTCAGGTATTTGGTCGGAGCAACCATAAAAGTTATCTTGCAACACCATTGGTGGCCCCTCCCCCTTTTTCTTAGCACCCTGATCACAGTTAGGAAGAGCTTCTTTCAAAGTCTATGTCACTTAGCTGCTGTTGTTAGATCAACCAGGAATGACTCAAAGTCAGTTTAAGACCAACTTCATCTCTTCGATGGTGGTGCTGTCACACTTAGTGGAGCAGTTGTCCCTGAAGAGCTATTGAATTCAAAGAGTGTCCATTTCTGGGGCTGGTGCATTCTCTGTACCTGAGGGAATAGAGCCAGTCGGGTGGGGGTGGGTAGCCGTGGTGGCAGTTCTTCCTCCTCCGGGTAATTATCTCTTTGCAGTGAATAATGGGACTTCAGCTTTACGTCTGATTCTTTGATGAAGATGAAACTATTTAATCAGGTTTGGTTGCTCATCTCATCATCTCCTCACATCACACCCTTCTCGAAGAGTTCATTAGCTGGAAGAAAAATTGATGACCTCGTTAGTTCTGCACATTGGTTCACTTAGGACAAATTGGAGTTTGAGGATGTTGCTTGACTCTGCCATGGACTGGGGGACAAGCATTCACTTCTGAACTGTTTGGATAAACCATGCCCTTGATGTCTTAGGTGGCAAGGTTGCCTGGCAAATGTCTGATAGAGTTTTTTTTCTCATGGAAACACTCCTTTCGGTGCGAGGGCAGGTTTGCCTTCCATCATCTCTTCCAATATGTTATCCACATAATACACTTCTGTGAATTGAGTTTGTCACCCTCCATGACTTGCTTTGTGTCCTCATCCTCTCTTTATCTAGAAAGCATTCTATGATATCACCCAAGTCACTGCTGGGACTTCAATAAAAGGCCCAGGGTCAGGGGGACAAATCAGGACCATGGACAGTACCACAAATCGTTCAAGCTATGACAGGTACTGCATGCAGACTCTTATATGCTTGGATCCACAGAAGCAAAATCTATGGTGAAATTTGGCACTGTCTAGGTGAAATGATCAGAGTTGTCTACACAACAACCAGGTGAGGCTAGATGATAGTGATCTCTTACACGCATTCACGCGACCGGCCAGGAAGAACGCAACAAACCGGAATCTTCTGCGGCAAAGCTTTATTGCTTACATCTTTAGGAGCCAGAGCGCAAGAGCGCAAGAGTGCAAGAGAGCAGCGCTTTATTGCTTACATCTTCAGGAGCAAGAAGCAAGAGCCAGAGCAAGAGAGAGAATGGCGAAACCCCGTCCCTTTTTAAGGAGAATTATTCTCCGCCTAGGACGTATTACTCCCTGATTGGCTGCAGCCCATCGGCCGAGTTGTCGTCACGGGAAAGGCAGAGCACATGGGGTGGAAAACTACCCTTGGCACATGCGCAGATTATTTGTTTACCACTTAGAACACAGGATGTCAGCGCCATCTTGCAACGGCGAATGTGAGGGCGGCTTCCCACAGTGATCTTAGGACAGGTAGGAGATTCATGATGTTGGAAAATGTTCCATCTACTCCTCTATTATTCATCTTTGGTCCCCTCTAATCTCACCCTATTCTCCAGAAAAGAATCATAAGGGCTTCTGCTAGACAGCCTTTCTGGTCTTCATCTTATGGCCATTCCCTCATCTTTGTGTTTTTCTTTCTCAAATGCATCATCAATGTTGTACTTGACACAGCATGACCGTCCATTGACATGTAGAATTCTCCTTCCCAGAGAGTACTTGAGGGCATAGAATCTGACCCTCCGCTCTGTATTCTCAGAGCCAAAGGGGATCTTGAGCTCTAGTAGATTATAAACAATTATCTGTCAAGTGAAAGATGCTAGAACATCAGCCATGGTAGAAGGGTGTGGCCACAGAAGGACTGACCATGAACACAACAAGCCTCAAGGCTCCGTGGTGAGTAGACTGATGGCCAAGTTTCAACTCTGACAATACACGCAGAGTAGAGTGTAATTCAGAGAAACTGAGGCAGGAGGCCAATCCCATAGCCTCGAACAGTACTGAAGGCTGGGTTATAAATGAGTGGTTGCTGAAAGTTATTTCATTTGGTGCTGAAAAAGCTAAGGTGATAGAAAAAACTAAGGTGATAGAAAAAAAGCTAAACGATAGAAGGCAGGACTTCAAGAACCTAATAAAGTGTCCATTTCATTATATGCTAAGGAAATACGAAGCAACATTAAAGGTTAAGACACGTGGGGCTGGGAGATACCTTAGTTAGTAAGGCCCTTTCCTTTCCAGCATGAAGGGATATTCATGCAAGAAAACCAGGCATGGCTATCTGTGTTTGTAATCCTGGCACTGAGGAGGTAGGCACAAGAGGATTCCTGAGCATTTTTGGCCAGCCAGTCAGTGAGCTCCACACAAAAATGAGAGACCTTTTTCAAGAAGCAAGGTGGACTCAGGTATGGCAGCACATGCCTTTAGTCCCAGCACCCAGAGGAGGCAAAGCCAGGCTGGATCTCTGTGAGTTCAAAGGCAGACTGGTATATACAGTGAGTTCCAGGCCAGCTAGAGAGCTACATGGTGAAGCCCTGTCTTAAAACAGACAGACAAAGCAAAAACAACAGCAATGAGGTTGAGTGACCAAAGAAGATACAGAACATTGATCTCTGACCGCTGTGTGCTCATACAAAATTGTGCATGCGCATACATAACATGCATGCCAATAAAGATCAGGGGATGTAAGGCAGTGTGTGTTGAACACGGATCACTTTGATGGATATTACAATTTTAATAAGATGCTCGTTGGCTTTATGCCAACATTCATTCAGTAGACTTAGATTGCAAATCATAGACCTTGGTGCTGTTTCCTGTGTGTGGGTGTCCTGAGGTACCCACAGAGGGAGGGCATGGGGCATGGGTTCCTGAGAACAAAGCTGTAGCTTCTCCCAGGCTTGTTACAGAGACACCCCTTTAACACTTAGTACAGAAGCCTGACATCTGGTTGTATAGCTTCCTGGGGAAATTCAAGGACTTATTCAGAGCCAATTAGGCCCACCTGTTCTATCTCCCCCCTAGGAATAAGTTAAAATAAAAGGGTTTCTGTTCTTTTCTAAAGCAGACTCTTCCCCCCCACCCCCCGCCCCATGCCTCTCCCACAGACTGCTCACCCAGCCCAGTCTCCACCTACAAACGTTATGCAGGCAGAAAAGGCTTGCCAATCATGATCCTATTTCTGATAAGCTGACAAGTGGAGGAGACTTATCTAACACACATCTGGGAGCTCTGGCTCATACTTTGATGGATTACGGCAGTTGCACCCCATAGCACCCCAAACCTAAAGCACATCTACATCATTACCTAAAGCAATGATGGTAGACCTTGAGATCTTTCCACCTTGCTTTGGTCATGATGATCTCTTCTGTGAATCTGAGTGTGTGTGTGTGTGTGTGTGTGTGTGTGTGTGTGTGTGTGTATCTGCAGAGTCAATGACAACATGGCTGTTATTCTTCAGGATCCACAGATCCTTGCTTTTTTGAGGTAGGTTCTCTACTGGCCTGGGACTCACCCACCAAATAGGCTAAGCTGGCTGGCCAGTGAGCCTCAGAAACCCACCCACCTGTTTCTATCTCTCCAGTGTTGTGTTTTATAAGAAAGAAAGGGAGGGAGGGAGGGAGGGAGGGAGGGAGGAAGGAAGGAAGGAAGGAAGGAAGGAAGGAAGGAAGGAAGGAAGGAAGGAGGGAAGGAAGGAAGGAAGGACCAGGATATGTGTACTGGCTAGTTTTGTGTGTCAACTTGACACAAGCTGGAGTTATCACAGAGAAAGGAGCCTCCCTTGAGGAAATGCCTCCATGAGATCCAGCTGTAAGGCATTTTCTCAATTAGTGATCAAGTGTAGGAGGACCCATTGTGGGTAGTGTCATCCCTGGGCTGGTAGTCCTGGGTTCTATAAGAAAGCAAGCTGAGCAAGCCAGAGGAAGCAAGCCAGTAAGTAATATCCCTCCATGGCCTCTGCATCAGCTCCTGCTTCCTAACCTGCTTGAGTTCCAGTCCTGACTTCCTTTGGTGATGAATAGCAATGTGGAAGTATAAACTGAATAAACCCTTTCCTCCCCAAACTTGCTTCTTGGTCCTGATGTTGTGCAGGAATAGAAACCCCAATTAAGACAATATGTTTGTAGAGGCTAAGTATGGTGAACTGGAAAGGGGTGCCTCTGCAGGCCCATGCTGAGTTATCCCTCCCCACCGAGGTACCAGCCACATGATGGTATAGTATAGAATAGAGTTTATTAGGGCATGGGGAGAGGAGTTAAAGGGGGAGTAGAGATAGAGAAAGGTAGAGAGAGGGGAGAGAGAAAGAAGGAGGAGGAGGAGGAGGAGGAGGAGAGAGAGAGAGAGAGAGAGAGAGAGAGAGAGAGAGAGAGAGAAAAGAAGAGAAGAGAAGAGAAGAGAAGAGAAGAGAAGAGAAGAGAAGAGAAGAGAAAGAAGGGGAGAGGGGAGAGAAGAGAAGGGGAGAGGGGAGAGGGGAGAGGGGAGAGGGGAGAGGGGAGAGGGGAGAGGGGAGAGGGGAGAGGGGAGAGGGGAGAGGGGAGAGGGGAGAGGGGAGAGGGGAGAGGGGAGAGGGGAGAGGGGAGAGGGGAGAGGGGAGAGGGGAGAGGGGAGGAGAGTAGAGGCTGACCAGGAACACATGGAGAGAGAGAAGGGGAATGGGGAGAGAAGGGACAGAGAGGGTAGGAGAGTAAGAGTGAGGAGGGGGCAAACAGCTCCTTTTATAATGAGTCAGGCACACCTGGCTGTTGCCAGGTAACTGTGGGGCGGAGCCTAGAAGGAATGCTAACACCCAGCTTCTCAGTGGGCTCAAAAAGCACCTGACAATGGACATAACACTTTGTTTAGCAGGGAAAACCCAACTGTAGAAGCAGATTTGTAAGACTTGAAGTGGATACATTTTTGGAGTCAGGTAAAACAAAGTTGGAACAACCTTAACCAAAAAATACAAAATTACAGATAAAAAATAGCAACACAAATACGCATACTTATTTACAATTATGATAGAAATAAAAATAAATAATAAATTTTGTTTGGGCAAATGATACAAGGATCACAAAACCTGAAAAAAAAATACTCATTAGGCCAATTATTATCTGATTAATGTAATTCTATAGTACATACCCCCACATGTTTTCTAGTTGCAAACAATAGTTGTCTTTAAAATATATTTATTTTTACTTATGTGTATTTTTATGTGTGTTTCTGCACAAGTTTATATGCAACATGAGTGTGCAGGTGCCCAAAGAGGTCAGAGGGCACCAAATCTCCCAGAACTGGAGTTACAGGCAGCTGACGTGAGCAGATTCATGTACTCCTAGCCCAGAGCACACTGCTACTTCCTCTGCAGCATCGAATGAACTTTTTTTCCTTTTTTCTTTTTTTTTTTTTTTTGTTTTTTTGGTTTTTTGTTTTTTTGTTTTTGGTTTTTCGAGACAGGGTTTCTCTGTATAGCTCTGGATGTCCTGGAACTCACTTTGTAGACCAGGCTGGCCCGAACCAGAAATCCGCCTACCTCTGCCTCCCGAGTGCTGGGATTAAAGGCGTGCGCCACCACACCCGGCTCGAACTTATTTTTCTCTTTATTATTTTCTGAGTTCAAGTGATTCTTTATATTACAAATCCAAATCTCTTTATCTAATATTAATTCTGTTCCCAGGTTTGAGTTTTTTGACAAAGAGTTTCCCAGAATGCACCTTGTGTGTTTCAGGTGTGTATGTGAGTGTGTGTGTGTGTCTGTGTGTGTCTGTGTGTGTGTCTGTGTTTGCATTATTCTGCTGTGGGCTTGGAAGAACTGGATACTCACACTCAGAGACACTGTTTGCACTAATCCTTTATAGTGATCGTTTGTCTATTTTAATCTCTCTGTGGATGGATGATTTAAACAATGAAAGTCAGGACTCTCTGGGCTACAATGGCTGGACAGATACCACAACCCCCAGGTAACTTGCACAGAATGAACGGCCATGGTTTATGTAACTTCGATGTCCAGGTTAACGCCTGAGTTCAAACCCAGTTGATCCAAGGGCTTAGAAGATGGCAGTGTCTTTCTCTCCAGTCTCTCCCAGCTGCATGGCTTTCAGCGTGTTGACCTTACTCTTCTTCCATAGAGGGGCAGTAAGGAGCACAGCAGACAGCCATTGCAGGATTATGTTGTCATACCTATAATATAAGAGGAAGGGCATGACCTGCCTTACCTGATGTGTTCTGATAAGTATCTTGGAGTGACTGGGATTCACTTTGTCCTGGTCACAGACCCTAGGCTTACAGTCTTCTCTTGAACACATTGCTATGCTAAATCATGGGGGTGGGGCAAGGGAGTCAGGCATGATCTTTGCATTCACTCCTTAACTCTTATCATTGGAATAGGATGCTTTCCCTCTAACATACAGGGAGGTAGGTATCCTAGATACAGGGGTAGCACAATAACTGATAGAAATGGTCTCCACTAGCTTTACATTCTCCCTGGCTTCCCAAGATCACAACAATCATCCCACCAGTACAGAGGTCACTTAAAGCTAGCCTGCATCCAGCACCTTTGATATTATAGAGTATTTGTATATTTCAGCTCGGATCTTGTTGTTGGCCATTTTCACACAAAACACCATCTGAGCCTGAGACTTATATACAGAGCGATAAGAAGAGGGAATGATTCTCAGCAAAGGAGGGAGCTGAATGGCATTGGCGTGATCTCATGGAGTGTTGGAACATGAGTGACCCTTCAAAGCTGCCCCATTGAACTCTAGACCTCTTTTGGTTACCTATTGAACAAAAGATGTCCTGAGGAGTGGCTCTATGGATGACACAGGTCCTGGAGAGGACTCAGCTGTGAGCCATTGAGAGCCAGTGGTCCCAGCAGCTGGAAAAGTGGATTGTGAAGCCCTGAAGGGGAATCTGAGAAGGACCACATCATATCCACTCAGGTCAGTTCCCAAGTAGCAGAAACAAGGCTCGTGCAATCCCAGTGTTTGAATACCAAGAGCAACTATGGAGTAGGTGGGACCTTACTGTGTCACCACTTCATACTTCCTTTTTGTGTGCTTGTATGTGTGCGTGTGTGCACATAAATAAGCAAGAGGTCAATGGCAGGTGTCTTTCAATTGCTTTCCATCTTTTTATTATTTTGAGACAAGACCTCTCACTCTGAACTTGATGCCTGCTGCTGGGCTGGCTGCCAGTAAGTCCCAGGGGTCCCCCTGTCTCTGCCTCTCCAATGCGACCATCCTAGGCAAGCATCAACACATCTGGCTTTTAGGAGGGGACTAGGGATCAACTCCGGTCCTCGGGCTTGGGTATCGAGCACTTAACTGAGCCATCTGCCCAGCTCCACTGTTTCAATAGTTAACTTTAGGCTCTTGTTTCAAATCCTTCTCTCTAATGTGATTGGAACGTTCATGGCTCTTTTAAATTCCATAAGGTAAATCTAAAGTGTCCTATGGAGGGGGATAATGAAACAGAGATTTCAAAGTCATAAATCAGGGTGGACTGTGAGGGCTTTGGGTCATGTTTCTGCCTGGTACGCAGTCTCAGAACCTTGGTGCAGCATAAGAGCTAACTTTCTATGAGTCCCTAAAATCTTGGGCTTCCAGGTAAGAGATGGCCAGAGTACTGAACTCAAAATACCACTGTCCTTAGTATTTCTCCTCCTGACTTTCCTAACAGCCTACTCACCGAGTTCCTGGGAGCCAGGTTGACAGATGTGCTGACTGTGGCTTTGCATCCCTGGTGTAGATCATGGACTCTCTGCCCTCATAGTTTCCTTCCTTGGCCTGCTTACATCTCCTAGTTTTAGATCACTTTGGACACTAATCATCATGTTGTTTCTTTCAAAACAAGAGGCCTCCAAACTCATTCTCTAACATAAAGGCCTGGGATTTTCTCCATCCACAGGCCTGTGTAGACATTCAGGGGTCTTTTGTTTTTGTTTTTGGTTGATTGGGTTTTAGCCAGGTGGCCCATCTGTCTTTGTCCCTGAACCCCCTACAACATTTCTAATGAATCAGGTGATGTCCCATGTAGGCTGAGCCATTTGCATTTTTAAAGCAGACATGGCAACTGGTTCCCCAAGAGTTAGAGCTGGAAAGCTGGATGAGTTTTGCTTGATTATTGTCTTAAAATTGTTATTAACTTACTTTTATATGCATGGGTGCTTTGCCTGCGTGTATGTCTGGATAGCATGTGTGTGCCTGGTACCCATGAAGACCAGAAAAGAATGTCATAGTCCTTGAGACTGAAGTTACTGACAGTTGTGAGCCGTCTGTGGGTGCTGAGAAATTAAACCTAGGTCCTGTAGAAAGCAGCCTTTGTTCTTAAGCATCGAGCCATCTCCCCTGCCCCTGCTTGTCTTTAAAGCGTAGAGCCAGGAGCTGCTATTGTAAAGGACCCAGGTTCAATCCCAAGCACCCACATGACAGGTCACAATCTTCTGTAGCTCTAATCCCAGGGGATCCAGTGACCTCTTCTGGACTTCTCAGGAACCTTGTACACGGGAGATGCATGCACATGCATGCAGGCAAACACTCCTATACATAAAATAAAAGCTCATATATCTTTAAAACTTAAAATCTGGGGATTTCCCCTGTAGTCAAATCTGAATTTCTCCCTTCTCTTAAAAAAAAATCAATAAGACAGGGGGAAGAAAACACAAGAAAAGGGATGCTTAAGCCATGCTCCTATCTGGCCCCACTCAGCTCAAGCTGACCAGCAGCTGCCCCATCTCCCTCCTGTTCCCACACTGGCTAACACCACACTGCTGGCTGCACTCGTTCGTTTCCTGCCTGTATCTGGTAGTTTATAACCCTGGGTTAGCTCAGCTTTCCTGCCAGGTAGTGTCAGGCATCCAGTGCAAGCTTTTGGCAGGAAGGAAGGGTTAAAGGTGGGATATGCTTAAGGGAGGAGTGAAAAGGAAAATCAAGCCCAAGGTCTTCAATGCCATCATGTTTCCCGGTGCAGAGAATTAGGCTTTATCGCCTTTGTCAGCCTCACTGGCAACGTGACATCTGTAGAAGATTGCCCTAGGTTCATTTTCTGTGGCTCTGATAAAAATGACAAAAAGCAACTTTGGGGAGAGAAGATTTATCTGGTTGACAGGTCCAGGTTCTAATCCATCACTGAGGGAAGTCAAGGCGAGAGCTTAAGAAGCTAGTCGCATTATGCTTATGTTTAAGAGGAGAGAGGAAATGGATGCATCCTTGCTTTCTTACTCCATCTCAACTAGCATTCTCTCTCTCTCTCTCTCTCTCTCTCTCTCTCAGATTTATTTATTTATTTATTTATTTATTTATTTATTTAATGTGAGTACACTGTTGCTCTCTTCAAGCACACCAGAAAAGGGCATCAGATCCCATTACAGATCATTGTGAGCCACCATGTGGTTGCTGGAAACAGGACCTCTGGAAGAGCAATCAATGCTCTTAACCACTGATCCATGTCTCCAGCCCTGTATTCTTCTCTCTTTTGAGAATATTTTTCAGGACCCCCTACATAGGGAATGATGCTGCCCACAGTGGGCTGGGTCTTCTTATATGAATTAACAACAAAGACAAGCTTTCATAGACATGCCCAAGGGTTAACCTGAAATAATTCCTCATTACTCTGTTCCCAGATAATTCTTGGTTGTGTCAAGTCAACCGTCAATACTAATTATCACAAATATGTTATGATTTTTGACTGAGATGGTCCAGAGTGAATCAAGAGTTACCTTTTCTCCTTGTTACTTACCTGTTGCCAAGGAAGAGATGTGAGGGAACATCATATGTCCTTTCCTTAGGGGCTGTGGGTACTGCCAGGTAAAAATGTGAGATGAGCCACTAGAGCCTTCAGTTTGAGAGAAGCCACAACATCACAATTTCAGAACCTTTTTCTTTACTGACTGGCAAGGCATGCTCATGGAAACTCCTGGGAGCCTGCATCTGCTAGAACTCTGCTTAGCACTCACAGCAGATGAAGAGAACACGGAGGGGGAAAGAATAACAACCATCCTCTCAGCCAGTCGGTGGTGGCACACCTTTAATGCCAACACTCGGGAGGCAGAGGCAGGGGGATCTACTGTGAGTTTGAGGTGGCCCAGTCTATAGAGTAAGTTCCAGGTCAGCCTGGGCTATAAAGAGAAACAGAACCTTCCTCTCCAGAGCAGCAGAGGAACTATGGAGACAGATCGAATGATCAACAGATTTTTCTCAGTAGTATATGACAGCTTCTCTTACGTCCAACTCTCTGAGTTTGAAAAGGAAAATACCTTCATTTGTGAATGCCCTTGTATGTATGTGTGTTTGGAGGCCAGCAGATAAACACCCTTTTCACTTTTTAATGTTTTATCTTATTTGAGACAGCCTTTCACAACTTCTGAACCTGCCAAGTAAGCCAGGTGGTTGGCCATCTCTCAGCCTGGAGATTTCAAGCGTGATCCATCATGCTTGACTTTTTAAAATCACAGGTACCGGGGCTAGAACTCAGGTCCTTGTGTTTGCAAGGAGAGTAATTTACTGACTGAGCCACCTTCCCAGCCTGTCTTACTGATTTTAAAACCCCCCAAAATCCTTCATCCTGATTGCTAACTTAATCATGCTTGGCAATCAATTATGCTTTCTGACTTCGATAAATAATAGGCTTAAACTAAAGACTTGTGCTCTGTGTGGGAGGTGTCTTCCTCGCTGAATTGAGGGTAGAGCAGCTGAGCCATCCACAGACTTCATTACACTGAGTACTCACCCTGCCCCACAGAGGGTTGGATCTCTGCCCCCCTTCCCGCCCCCCAACACTCGATGCCTCCTCTTGGCACATTACTTCCGGTAACATATACATTTCTTAATTTAATGGGTTCATTAGTCTGTTACAGCTTTCCCATAGCTGGAGCAGACCTGAACAGTGATGAATGGTTTGTCACAAAAATAGCTCAAGGGTAGGTCTTCATAAATGGCAGCCTCACCTTAATCAGGAAGGCCAGAGGGCTGTCAGTGGGGAGGTAAGAGGGAAGGACACTGGGCTCACCAAAGACTTTCTTCCCCTGGGTCTCCTGACTCAGAAACATTAAAAAATCTAATGCGGCTTTATTCTCCATCCTCCTTTAAGCCTTAAACGTCTGTCTTTGGGGCATGGAGTGTAATAGACTAGGGCTTTAGGACCAGTTTCTCTGAGAAGCAGCCGGTGTTCAAGAAGGGCCCTTGACACCATTCTGACTTAATGCTAGACACATCTGCAGCTACTTGGACAAAATTGACATTGTCTGGAGTGCAAAGCAATCGCCTAGCACAGCATTAGGGAGCATTTACTCTTGAGCCGTGCTACCAGACAGCAAATCTTGACCTTTAGGAGTTCAGAGATTAGATTTCAAGGCTGCGGGCGTTGAAGATATTGTTAGGAATTTGTTGCTATTCAAAGCAGATTTCCAGGGTTACCTATGGGTTTAATTCATCGCATCAATCATTTTTTGGAAGGTTCTTTTAAAGCCAAGATAGCTTCAAATAAAAACTAGGATTACTTTCACATTGATTGTCAGTAGTTCGTGAGGAGCACAGGGGACACCCTTGAGATGCTGTTAAAGTCTCTGCATTGGTTCCTTCTCCACCCCTAGTCTGTGGAACTGGAGAGAAAGGGACGTTTCTATGACTGGCATTCAAAGCAGCTGCTGAAAGGTGGGCAGACGACGAGGATCTGGCTGTTCTCCGGTGTGGGTTTCTCAAGCTCTTTAACACATTCATGCACAGAGGGCACACAGGTTAACTCAAAGTGTATCCTTTAAAGCAAGACCTGGTTAAGCCAACAGAGGTTAAATGGAGGCTTATTTCGCTGAGTCCCTCTGCACTGCACCTGGGAGGTGTGTGTGTGTGTGTGTGTGTGTGTGTGTGTGTGTGTGTGTGTGTGTGAATGCACGCACATGTAGGCTTGTCTTCTGCAGAGGTCAGTTTCTCAGCTTTGCCAGCCTTCTTAATCCCAGGGCTGCCTGAAAAAGACTTCTCAGGGGGCCTGGAAAGGAAGTATCACACAGTGGCTAGACTCACACAATGGGCTTCTCCTCTGACATCAGACTTTCACTCTCACCCTATTGACATTGTACACCGTGCAATTACTATGAAATTCCCTCAGCAAAGTTCCTCAATGTATAGCTGATTAAACACATTGAAGGCTCATCTCCATCATATCTTTCCAACTCCCCAAATCTGCTAATTTCTCAAAGAAGGGGCTTGCATTAGATACTTCTCACAACACTTTTGATTATATGGAGTAACACCAAGACAGGAGGGCAACAATTGAAGCATCTAGAACCCGGAGAGGGAGGGCATACAAAAGAGGGGGAGAGATGCTAACCCACAGTAAAGTAACAGAGACCTTTGACATGATGAATATGTAAGCCACTATGATAAGATGGAGTCCAAATAACAGAAGATGCAGCTATTAAAATATATTTAAGAAAGATCTTTCTCTAAAAGCATCAATATTTAAAAGCTCCATTGCTGAAAAGAAGCTTTGCTATGAAGAAAAAAAAACCCATAGGTTCTGGGGAGGGTATTGCTCAGTACTATCTGATTAAATGAGGCTCAGTACTATCTGATTAAGTGAGGTTCTTTTGCAGCAGTTACAGCAAGGCAGTATGCCTTGTTACTGTTGATGTTTCAACGCTTTCACACTTTGTCTGGTGCTCTGTAGACCTTCAGTGGGGAATGGAAATCACTCAAATTCTCTTCTTTTCTATCCAAGTAGAAGACAAGTTCCCCAGGCACTCTCCCTATCATTTGCAGATAAACTCTTAAGTGCTTCATATCCCTGTGAGGTGAGTATTCCTGTCCCCTGGGCAGAGAGAAAAGGTTGGTTTTCCCAGTCCCACAGGAATTTGATGGGGCTTCCACAAGCACCACAGTACTTAGCTGGGGACCTAACTCATCTCTGTCTGACTTGTGTAAAGGTTTACACAAGCACGGGCAGGCCAAAAAGCCCAGCTCCAACATGGCTGTGTAAACTGAGGCACAAGCAAATCATCTCGAAAGAGTTGCAAAGGAAGGGCAGAACAGATGGTCTGCTCTCAGGCCTCTGGCCTGTTACTGAGCCTTTCTCTTGCTGCTGTCGGGGGATGGTGCCTGTATCAATAACCACTGCGAGCTTGCAACTTACCACAAATAAATACGTGAACGTGCACAAATATGTACATGTAAAGAATGATTGTAGACTGCCTTTGCTCTTACAGAAATATATCCATGCATGCATTGTAAAAGTGCCTGAGTGTTGTTAGCAGGCTTCAAAGCATGGTATGTGCTCATACTGTCTCTGGTGAGGACAGCCTTTGTCTAGGGCACACTCTTGGCTAGGCAGTGCATCTCAGGGGAGCGACCAAGTTTCCAGCAGAACGGGAGAGATGGTGATTGAAGCTCTCAGAAGTCAAGGTAAGAGGGCTGATTCTTCACAAGAAAGTCAACCCTGAAGGTGCCAAACCTGAGAAAACTGGACATGGGAAACAGGCTAAGCCTCCATGCTTTGAACACGAGGTGTTAGTAAATGGGCTCTGCGGGGCTCACTTGAAGTTTCTAGATTTTTAAAATCCTTTTTAGTTACAAAGCCATGGTATCTCTATTCCAGAAAATTGGGGGGGGGGAGGAGGGTCAGCAAATACAATGAAAAGACGTCCTTTCATGGAGTTCAACTAAAGATAACATGAAGAATAGATCAAGATAGAGCCTTCCCCATAGAAAAGTGTGAAAAGAAGAACAAAAGGAGGAGGAGGAAGAGGAGGGGGAGGAGAAAGAGGGATCGTGCTATAGAGTCTGTTTTGTAAGAGGCTTGTTTCCCTAACACGGCAGAGTGCTTCCCCTGTTTTGTGTAAAGTGAGCCCGTTATCTTCTGCGGCTCATGAACGTACCGTGCTTCTGTTCATTTTGTTTAATAACTTCCCTACTGTGTTACTGCTGAAGGTCCCTCAACCACAGCAAGATGAAGGGAACCCCTGTCAAGCTACCATCCGACACAGCATCCTTGAGTCTCATCCCAGAGCCTGATGACTTTGAGATACATGAAGGGACAGGCCCTATTGCTTAACTCCAGGGCAGGCTGTAGAGCACATGAGACTATGCATGATGACATACAGAAACAGTTTAAGTCCCTGGCCATGGCCAGTGCTGTCCCTACTCAGGTGAAAACTAAGTTAAGTGGCATAAACAAACAAACAAACAAACAATACAAACAACCTGTCCGGTATCTGCTCTCTAGGGGAACGTCTTTCTCCTCCGTGTTACTCACTACCTCTGCTTGCTCTGCTTGTTCTTTGTTTTCTTTTTAAAAGGTGTGTACCACACCAGGCTTGGCTGATTGATGATTGATTGATTGATTGATTGGTTGGTTGGTTGGTTGATTGATTGATTGATTTTTATTTTATGGGTTTTAGTGTTAGCCTGAATGTACGCACCATCTGAATCACCTGAATGCAATACCCACAAAGGCCAAAAGGGGGCGCAACATCTCACACCCCAAGAGCTGGAGTTGTAGACCACTGTGAGTGTCCCTGTGGATTCTGAGAATAGAGTCTGGAACCTCTGCAACAGCAGTCAGTGCTCTGAACTGCTGAGCCATCTCTCCAGCCATTGCTGTACTCACTAATGCTTCCCACAGAATCGTAGGTGGCTGAGGCCGTCATGACTCATCAAAGGTGAGTCACTCCAACAGTGAGTCACCCCAACAGTGAATCCCAACATTAGGTTTGAACCCTTGGCTTATACCTCACACCTTCACTGGTTATATTATTAGGTGGTTCTAGGAAAGGAGGGGGAAGGAAATAACAAAAAAGTAAGAACAAACGCAGAAACAGACCATAAAGGACAGCTATTTATGGTTCTGGCGGCCTCTGCAGTGGCCCGGAGTAGGTAGGTAGCATCCTTGTTCTGCAGTGTGCAGATCTGAGGCTTGTCTCCACTCCAAGAGCTGGAAGACAAAGACTAGCAATTTTTTTAAGCGTGAGCCTCAGACCCAGAGTCTCAAAAACCTAAGCCATTTCTCTGCATGCTTTTGCAAGCACTCAAAACCCAACTGTGTGTTTTAATGGCATCTATTTCTTGTGAGATTGGCCCCACCCCCAAGCTGACCCTACTTTTCAGGGAGGAGAAGTTCCAGTGTAGGGAATTGACTGGTTCCATCTTCATACCATAGGCAGGTCTAAGTTCCGAAGCTTACTGGGACCAGACAGTGCAGACACAGTACAAAATAGGTAAAGGGAACAAAGACAGTGGTTTCCACTCTCTGAAAGGATGGGTTTCTTAAAGCCAGTTGGGCTGTGTCCCTGGACAGGCAACATGGCTCTGGAGCTCTGGGTAAAGAACACCACTGGCTTCTCTTTGAATTACGTGCTGTCCTTTCATCAACTCTGCCTTGTGAAGTCACAATGTTTCCAGCAGTTTCCTCTCTATGGGCCAGAGGGGGGAAATGAGTTAAATGGTGCTATGGATATGAGATAATATGAAGGAAGCAGATCATATGTATAAAATGGTTAGTTTTCAGTAGGAATGCCGTCAGTGCTGAGTTTCTCTCTCTCTCTCTCTCTCTCTCTCTCTCTCTCTCTCTCTCTCTCTCTCTCTCTGCACCTAAGTTACACTGAAGCGGCCATTAACCCACAGCTCCATAGATCTCTCATCTTAGAAGTCTCAGCTCGGGGAGCATCTATGATTTGGGAGTTTAGAGCAGGGAAGCTTGAGGTTAATGTAAGCAAATATGACGTAAAAATGCTAGGAACCAATCTGGTGTCCTTGGTGTGTCCTTGGGCTAGGCAGCTTTCCTTTAAGACAGTGGCCACAGGTTAGATGTGGGGTCTCTGTGGCCCCATGGACTCACAGCAGTCTCTCAGAATCTGAGATATTTGCTATAGTGATTTCCCCATTCACTCAGTATTCTAGCTGACCTCTGGTCACTAGGTACCTCCTACCTAGAAACCTGGGACCTGCCTTGACATGAATTTTGGTGAACTTGGTCAAGTAGAGGTGACAGCTAAGGATGGTACACACAAGGGACAGATGCCTCATTCACTTACAAGACAGTAGGCTGCCACTCTACTTATACATGGAGTCAAGTCATACAGTCACATGCACATGCCACACACCACACACATATACACATGCACATGTGCATACACACATGCATAAGCATGCACACACGTATACACATGTGTGCAAACATGGGCACGTGTGTTCTTACACACACACACACACACACACACACACACACACACACCTTACTGCCAATGCCCCATCCACAGAGAGAAGCAGACACATGGAACAAACCATATTCCTGAACTAGTGGGCAAGGTTGGCAGATTGGCAGTCTTTGCAAAAACGCAAACTGGCAGCAACCTGTTTTTCACTTGGCTCTCGGACCATTTTGTCCTCTCTCGTCTTTATCAAGTGACATGTGTTTATGGAGTGTCTAGCTGGGAATGATGGATGGTCATATCAATGACACCTGAATGAGAGGAAATGGCTTTCTTGGGCTTGACAAGAACCTTCAATACCCATTGGGTAAGACCCCATAAGACTCCAGACTTTAGCAAAATAATTATCCAATAAATCAATAAGCCAAGTATATGATCCTGTGCTTACTAATGAATCAGACTCAAACTATACCTGCCCCAGCCCATATCACATGCTATTATTTGAGGCTATTCTGTTGTCTGGCTCTAACTCAAGTTGGCATGTTCCTATTGCTCTGTCTCCTCCCAAACTCTGTTTCCCATTTGAAACTTCCATTTTTTACCATTTCCACTCAGTATCTCATGATCATCTAAATTTGATCCTGGCAGCACAGGCAATTTCACACGCAAATATGACCACCGATGTCGAGGTCTCCCTTGGGAGAGCCTGCCACAGGACTTGAGGGTTGTGAAGGGTAACTGGAAGGAGGAGGAGGAGGGATGCTCACTGAAGCATCTACCTGGTCAAGGTCAAGGTCTTGATGAACATGGCAGAAGTGTTAATCACAGCTCCACATCCCCAACCTGGGAACTCTTTGGAGTGAGACAACCAAGATTCTTTTGAAGTTCTCAGCAAACTCGCTGGGTGGCAAAACAGACCTGAGTTGACATATATTTATTTATAGCTTCACATTTATCTTGCTTTATATGAATATTTATACATTTCATTAAAGAAATATTAATACATCTAATTCCAGATGCCACCACATACCCTGCTTGAGTGTTATGTAATTTATGGAAAATGCCCCAGAATACCTTTCTAAAATTCAAACACGCTGAATTCTTAAGCAGCGTGGTCTCAGATTTCCCTTGCCAGAGTGGGTGTGACGATTCTCCTTTTCCCCCCAACCTGTCTTATTATCTGACCTTAATTGCCATTCACAGAAATGATTTTTTTCCTTCATTTTTCTGGAGAGTCCAAATCAGGTGATTTTCTGTATTTCTTTTCTCCTGTTAACCTACATATACTTTAGCTAGCAACACACAAAAATGTGCTCTTATCGTATGTATACTATACCCAACACCTTAACGATTTTTGTAATTAAAAGATGCTGCTATATATTTTTCTTAAATGCTATGTGTTTTTCATCTCTTTAAAAAACAACCTTACTGAGATGTAATTTTGCATATCCTAGTATTCATTTGTTTTGGGGGTATATAAGTCAGTGACTTCGCCATATATTTACAGAGTTGCATGGCCATCATTAAAATCTAGGTTTATATATTTCCTTTATTCCCCTCAAAGAAGCCTCAGGTGACACTGTAGTCACTCTCATTTCCACTTCTGCCCAACACCACTCTCCCGATACACCGGGCATTGTGCACTCAGTTGTCTTCATGGGGAAACTGAGGAAAGCGAGGCATGTAAAAGATGAAGCTGAGCTTTGGCCCACGCCCTTCTGGAACCCAGGCTTTCCCATCTTTCTGAAGCTGCCTGAGGAGCTCAGAGTGGTGTGTCACTGGGGAGGTACAGAAGTAACCATAGCCCCACTGTGGGCGCTGGAGGATGCATGACCCACAAACAGATTGTGACCTTTAGGCTCCAGCCAATGGAGAGCTCCTAAGGGGTCAACAAATCCATGAAATGCCTCCAGCTAAGCCAGGGACTTATTTTAATGACTATATAAGAATGATGTGTCATGAACAGACTAATTGCATATAAAAGGAGTGCATCTGAAGTGGGCAGTGTGTTCCCATAAGCTCTTTAAACGACCCCCAGAGACGCTGTTTGAGCTGCCATTTGCATTATCAATGAAGAAGTGGTTTACTGATCAAGGAGGGAGCATAAGCTCAGTGCTGACTCAAATCCCCCCACATTCCAACATATCAATGGCTAAATTAATGAAATGCTTTCCTAGGTTAATTTCTCTCCTCTTGAAATGTGAAGCTGGTCCTCTGGATGTGAGTGTCCTGGCTAGCAATGCTACCACGACCCAACAACTGATGATATAGTACACATGAACCATGCTGCTTCTGTGCTGTTATTATTATTGATGATAAATACCAACTTCCTTCCTGACTATCCAGAGAAGTCCATTTTCAAAGCCATCCCAGCCATCTGTTCTGCATCACACCCCTCAGTGTCACCTGCATCTCCTGCCTGTCTCACCTACGCATTTACTTTCTATACTTTCATGTCTGAGCTGAAGATAGCCTCAGGATCAGATCTCCTACCCATCATTCATGATGACATTGAAATAACCCAAATCCCAAATACAGGTATTTAGCCCATGGGTTTTGACCCTTGTATAACTTTTGGAGTAACATAACCTGAGGTCTGCAGAGTGGGTTCATCACTCCAGAGAAAACAATACTCCATGCTGTGAGACTGGACCCTGTGACTGCACAGAGCTCACGTGGTAGGGAAACCCAGTGACCCTTTTCTGAACATACTGAGGGGTGATGGAATTACGGGAAGGAAAATTGCCCCAGGAAATGGCTCACTGAGTCAAGCGCCTGCACTTCATGTGTGAGAACCTGAATTCTGATCCCCAGAACCCACATAAAAAGCCAGGCATGAAGCACCACACACGTGCAGTCTCAGCCCTGGGGAGGCAGAGACAGAAGGATCCCTGGGTCTCTCTCAGACTAGCCAGACTAGCTAAGCAGCAAGCTCAGGTTCAAGGAGAGACCCTGTGTCCAAAATGAAGGCAGAGATAAAGGAAGACGTCAGTCTCAGACCTCCACATCTATGTGCACACTCACCTGCATGCAGAAATGCACACGTAGAAAGATTTTAGCAGGCACACATGCTGTACGAACGCACACACACACACACACACACACACACACACAAAACACAGCACAGGGAAGTGGTTGAGATTTCTTACCAATTTCTCTGCTCCCTTGAAATTTGAATAACATGGCCTTGTCCAAGGTCAGAGCTAAAAAGCTGGAGACTAGATAATTGAATAACTTCTTCCTCTAGGTTCTAGGCCTTTTTTAAAAATTCAAACTCTGCTCCTACCATTGGCAGATTCAAGGGTCAAGTAAAAGGCTTGCACTTGAAAACAGTCCAGACCACGGGGTTCTTCACCTTGATCTCTGAGGAGCAATAGTTTTGCAACTAAGCAGTTGTCTATAAACTTAGAATGGTTATGTATAGATTTCTCGACCTTCCTAATACTTTAACCCTTTAATACAGCTCCTCGTGTCGTGGTGACCCCCAGCCATAAAATTATTTTAATTGCTACTTCATAACTGTAATTTTGCTGCTGTTATGAGACACAATGTAAACATCTGATATGCACGACATCTGATATGCGACCCCCAGGCTAAGAACCACGTAGACGTCTGCTTATGCACTTGAGCAGTTTCACTAGGAATATTTTTCTGCTGAGACAGAACATTCCTGTACTGGGGGTGAAACTCAGTGAGCTATCTCACACGCAGATCCTTCCCAGGACAAATTAACCCTGTGGAAACTGTCTCTTCTTGACCTCAGATTGTAAAGCAGAATATACAGACCAAAAAAGAAAAACAACAACAAAAAACAAAACAAACAAACAAACAAAAATCAGGGTTACCAAAATGTTTCATTTGACTCATAGGATTTTAAAAAAGCTTAATAGTTGGCCAAGTCTAAAATATATTTGGAGATTCCATATTAAAGCTATCTTTATTTCTGCTATGTCTTAATGAGCCAAACGTTCTTCATACGGGATCTGTCTTTGCTGGTTATGATATAACCCTCTGGTTCTGTTTTGCTGTCCTTTTAGAAGGGACATACTGACACCAGGTCGCCCCCATTCCAGCTCTTCCTGAGGTCCTAAGCAAGTCTTAGCCCTAGATTCATTGATTCTTGCCACAAAAAAAGCAAACAGAAAGCAATTGGTGCCCTTGGAGATTTATTATAAGGATGCAACAGGACTCTGGTACTTCAGGAAGGAGAACAGAGCTCAGCAGACACCGCAGCATAGGCTTCCTGATATAGTGCAGAAGTGGGACATCCCATGCATTGTGTGGCCATGCCCTTCTCTTCCTCAGCCCTAGAACAGGCAGAACTCTGGACTCTCGCGCTTCTTGGGCATCCATCCACCCCAGTATTCTCTATAAACTGAGCATGAAGATTAGATCAACATATACATGCTTGCGCATCCAACCCACATCACCACCTGAGCTGGTTCATTGAAATAGTCAATTTGACAGGACCTAAAATCACCCCCATGGACAAGCCTCTGGGCATGGCTGTGATAGAGTTTCTAGGTTACATTAATTTAGGCCAGAAGACACACCCTAAAAGCAGGTGTTTGCCATTGCCTACTCGGATTGGGTGCATACAAAGGAAAGAGGAGGCCGGAACAGGAACATCCATCTCTCTTGTGTTCCCAGTCACTGACACGCATGACCAACTACTTTCTGTTCCTGCCACCATTCTTTTCCTGTCAGGATGGGCTGTCTACCCTCAGTCTGTAAGCCAAGATGACTCCTCTTTGTGCAAGTCCCTTCAGTGGTCAGTTATTATGTCAGTAATGAGTAAGGCTACTAGCCCATCGCTCAGCACTTGGCTCTCTTGTCACATCAGCAATTAGGTTGAACCTTGCAAATCCCCTTACAGAACTGGCATCCAAATTAGTTTTAAGAAAGACAGGAAGGAAGGAAGGAAGGAAGGAAGGAAGGAAGGAAGGAAGGAAGGAAGGAAGGAGAGAGGGGGAAGGAAGGAAGGAAGGAAGGAAGGGAGGAAGGAAGGAAGGAAGGAAGGAAGGAAGGAAGGAAGGAAGGAAGGAGAGAGGGGGGAAGGAAGGAAGGAAGGAAGGAAGAAAGGAAGGAAGGAAGGAAGGGAGGGAGGGAGGGAGGGAGGGAGAGAAAGAGAGAGAGAGAGAGAGAGAGAGAGAGAGAGAGAGAGAAAGAGAAAGAGAAAGAGAAAGAGAAAAAGAAAAAGAGAGAGAGAGAGAGAGAGTGAGCAAACAGAATCTTCCCTGTGGGGGAATGGTATAACGTGGGACTCTACAGACAGACCTTTCTGTTGCAGCCTGGACCTTCTGAAAGGTTCCCTGAAGGTGATGTGTTCCCTCAGGATGAAAATGACCACCCTTTGTCACGATGAACTGTGATGCCTTTTGAAAGAAGGGCTGCGAATGTGAGATCAGATTTCAGCTTGGAGCCCAAGGCTTGCAGTGAAGTGTGAACACGGAGAGGTAACAATAGGGGGTGAGATATGCTAAAAGTGTTGCATATGAATTTACATTCAATAAAAAACCCTCCCAGCTATAATTATCACATTTTTGCTAATATTGAGATTCTAGATGTCAGATTTAATATTTGAGTAAACCAATTAAGGAATGTTTCTTCCTCAGCTTTGACAAACAATCTTGCCGAAAGTTTCAAATGTGCTTTTTTAGGTTGATTTTTTTTTCTTTTTCTTTTTCTTTGTTTTTTTTTTTTTTTTTTTTTTTTTTTTGGTCTGTTGATGTCACTTTGTTTTTGAAACCATATCCTGTAGGCCAGGCTGGGCCCCAAACTCACTGTATAACCAAGGATGACCTTGAACGTTTGATGCTCCCCTGGAGGGCTGGGATTATAGGCATATACATTGTCATAGGTATGTGTCATGGTGCCAAGACATTCTAAATGCTAAACATGTATTCTGCCAACTGAGCTACGTCCCCAGTCCCCAAGTATGCTTAAGAAGTAAAGCACCAGGTCAGGGGATGGGGCTGAAACGGGACTAATTGTCATTGTCTATGATGAAATTGCCAGAGTCTCACTCACACCTTTTGCTTCAACTTCTCCAGCCTTTCCATAGCCCCAAACCCACAGCTCTGTTTGCTTTCCTCTAAGTCTTAGCACCTAAGGGTGCGACCCTCAGACTCACCTCTTTAATGTTTGTGCTCGGGTGGATAGGATCGCCTCAGCAGATCAATTCTTTGGCTGTGGTGCCTCCAGACTCAAGTTGTCCTGTTCAGTGGGGCTGTTGTCACATTAAAATGGAGACACGTTTTGGCGTGCGTTACAGAACACGATGGGATCTCCTCTAAGAAGCTCGGGGATCAGAGTGCAGGAAAAAAGATTAATTTCTATGCACCGAGTCATTATAGAGGGAGAAGGAGACACGAAGATTGCTGGAGAGGTTTTCTCATCTAATATCAACACAGAGCTGTGCGCAGAGGACCGTGGGCTCAGGCCTCAGATCTGTCTTTACCTTTAACTCCACATCTAGGTCGTAAGCTTGTTTACACATATTTCAGGTCTCCGAAAGAGCCTCCTTTTCAAAAAGATATCATTTTCCCAGGATTTAGGAACATCTCAAAATATTTTGATTGTTCCTACTCCATAAAAATGCACAGCCACATTTCAGGCTGTATTGAAATAAAAGGGAAAATAACCACCACTCCTTCCCCTCCTCTCCTAATCCAGCCGCTCTGCGATTCTTCTTCATCTTGATATTATACCTGAAGGAATGTATATGTGATCTTCCATTCTGTCTCATTTGTTCCCCGATTTGATGCCACAGACGGTTTTCCAGGCCTTTACATAGATTCTATCATACACATATGCCAATTAATTAAGCTTTTTCTATTGATAAGCATTTGGGAAACCTCCAGTTTGTTCTATACACACAGACACACACACTTGCTGTAAATTGGTAGATAATTATGAAGTTCTTCACTAGATGTAGGTAAACAATTGGTTAGTTTGTGAGATACAGTTTCACTGTGTAATACAAGATGGCCTCAAACGCATGACCCTCCAGGCCTCCACCTGCTGAGGACCAGGACTACAGGCCAATTTAATTAGTGAAACGGACTAATCTGGTTTCTTAGTTTGCTTTTCTGTTGCTGTGATGAACACCATGACCAAAAGCAACTTGGGGAGGAAAGGTTTTATTTCAGCCAAGCTCCTGTCACTAACAGAAGTCATGGCAGGAACTCCAAAGCAGGAACATAAAGGCAGGAACTGAAGTAGAGGCCCTGGAGGAGTGGTGCTTACTGGCTTCCTTTCTGTGGCTTACTCGGCCTGTTTTATTATAACAGGACCAGCTGTCCAGGAGTGGCATAACCCACTATAGGCTGAGCCCTTTAGAATCAGTCATTAATCAAGAAAATCCTCCTACAAACTTGCCTACAGGCCAATATGATGGAGGTATTTTTGTTGTTGTTGTTTTGGTTTTGGTTTTTTTTTTTTTTTGTCCATTTTTTTATTTAGATATTTTCTTTATTTACATTTCAAATGTTTTCCCCTTTTCTGGTTTCCCCTCTGAAAACCCCCTATCCCCTCCCACCCCCTCTTGCTCACCAACCCACCCACTCCTGCTTCCTGGCCCTGGCATTCACCTATACTGGCCATCTTGCTGAAATCAATCTACAGATTCAATGCAATCCCCATCAAAATTCCAACTCAATTCTTCACAGAGTTAGAAAGGGCAATTTGCAAATTTGTCTGGAATAACAAAAAAAAATCTAGGATAGCAAAAACTATTCTTAACAATAAAAGAACCTCTGGTGGAATCACCATTTCTGACCTCAAGCTGTACTACAGAGCAATTGTGATAAAAACTGCATGGTACTGGTACAGTGACAGACAGGTAGATCAATGGAATGGAATTGAAGACCCAGAAATGAACCCACACACCTATGGTCTCTTGATCTTTGACAAAGGAGCTAAAACCATCCAGTGGAAAAAAGACAGCATTTTCAACAAATGGTGCTGGCTCAACTGGTGGTTATCATGTAGAAAAATGTGAATAGATCCATTCTTATCTCCTTGAACAAAGCTCAAGTCCAAGTGGATCAAGGAGGTATGCTCTTAATTGAGACTCCCCTTTCCCTAATGGCTCTAGCTTGTGTCATGTTCATAAAACACTAAGCAGAACAGAGAAAACAAGTTATATAGAGATTCCTATTCCCAGGTCAGCACAGATGGCTAAGCTGATGCCCTATACCAGTTAAAGTCTCTAAGTCACAGTGGACAGCACAAGATGCACTCAGCTTAAAAACCCTGCAGTTGGGGCTGGAGAGATGGCTCAGCAGTTAAGAACATTGACTGCTGTTCCAGAGGTCCTGGATTCAATTCCCAGCAACCACATGGTGGCTCACAATCATCTGTAATGGGATCTGATGTTCCCTTTGTGTGTGTCTGAAGACAGCAACAGTGTATTCATATAAACAAATAAAACAACAACAAAAAAAAAAAACAAAAATATCCTCTGCAGTTCGCAGATGTGGTGTTACACAGCTTTATCCTAGCACTTGGCAGAGGCGGAGGCGGAGGCGGAGGCGGAGGCGGAGGCAGAGGCAGATGGATCTCCTTGAGTTTAAGGCCAATTTGGTCTATATAGAGAGTTCGAGGCCAGCAAAGGCTACAAAGTGAGACCTTTGTCTACAAACAAATCCCTATAGTTAGAAAAGGATAGGAAGTGTTTGGGATGACAAACTCCTTTCTTCTTCTTCTTCTCCTTCTCCTTCTCCTTCTCCTTCTCCTTCTCCTTCTCCTTCTTCTTCTTCCTCTTCTCCTCCTCCTCCTTCTTTTCCTCTTCCTCCTCCTCCCCCTCCTCCTCCTCCTTTCCCTTCCTCCTTCTCCGCTACTTTTCCTTTTTCTGCACAGGCTCATCCTGAAAGAGGAAACTGCACAGTGGCTGTGAGCTACACAGGTAACTGAAAAGTGGGTGTAGGTAAAACAGGCTGGTGCCATCCCTGTAGTCCTTCAGGCTGAGTCAGGAGGATCACTTAAGTCCAGTTTAAGGTCCGTCTGGGCAATATGGCACAATCTAGTCTGAATAAAATAAATAAATAAATGTAAATAAAACCAAAGCATTCAACTCTATTAAACTTAACACACATGCATTCCCTCTCCAGTTGCCCAGGCCCGATATGATTCTCTTTAGCTTGTCTCTTTCCTCCTTATCTCTCCCTCCCTTGAGTTGAGTGAACAAAGGATATTATTTAAAAAAAAAAAAGCAAAACAACAACAACAAAAAACAACCCTGAGTAAATGGTAAATAAAAGTTTTTATAGAACAGACCCACTTTGGAGATTAAACTACTTGAGTGTGAGGCCCCCAATACCCTAACTTTGTTCCTGTCTCTTTATCAGTGCATGAAATAATAACCACTAGTCACAGATGTCCAGGCAAAACACTACAGTTTTGGAAGTGTTCCCTCACCTAATCAATGCACCCCAGAGTCTCCAAGACACAACAGCTTTGACTCTACCCTGTAGCTACTCACTCAGATATGAGTGTGTCCACATCAGCAGCTGCCACAGATTGTAGGGCACTGGAGTTTTGTACCATGAGCCTGCTTTGTGGCAGGTGAAACTAACTTCTGAAAAGGGGCAATGTCACTTGACTGGACCAAAATAGTCACCCCCTTATTAATAACTATCGCAGATATCTTCCTTTGTTTTCCTTTTCAGCTGAACTGCCTCCCCTACCTCTGTGGGTGGAGAGATACCTGTTCTACACACCGTTGGGAGACAAATCCACCATGCTACACTGAAGTCCCTTTTGACTTAGAGTTCCTGATACTGTCGCTCAGGGGGAGTCAGGTGACTCGGCAGGAGTCAGGTGACTCAGCTAAACCTAATCAGCAAACCTCCCAGGGTAGCTTCAGCTGAGATTTCCTTTGCTAATAACTTTATTTTGGATTTCTGACCAAATGGCACCTAGAAAGGTGAGTAGATGCATCTGGATAGAGTTGCAAAAATGGGTTTAGCCAGAGAAATAATCTTATGCATAGCCACTGGTGTTCCTAAAACTGAGAGAGGGGAGCTGGTAGCTGGGACCCACCCATTTGGAATGGTGCTGTATAGCTGTTGCCAAGATCTGCACAGCCAGCTACTGGTACTTTAGCATCTTATGCTATACACAGAGAGTAATATCTGGTCCCTTCTGATAAGTTATCAGACACGCGCTGTAGGGTTATTCGGTCCCGCCTCCACCTGGCCGCCGGGCACAGCTGCTCAGGGAGGCAGGACTCCATAGTTTTGACTTTGCTTGCCCCACACTGTTGCTGGGCAGGTGTTGGGCTGTGGGGAGCCGTGGGACACTGCTCCAGGGGTGGGGAAGCACAGTCTGAGGTCCCTGAGCTGACTTGGGGGTCCCCGAGCCTGCAAGGAGGCCGGGGCCATCTGGGTCTCAGGCTCTCGAGAACACCCAGGTGCCCCTTGGCTTGTCATCAGCTGGCTTGGGCTTGAGCTTGGTGGTGGCTGTCGATGGCCTGGGATCTCAGAGAGACCTTCTCCATGCCCCCCCCCCCCATAGCGGATCCTGATGAAAAGAGGCAGTCCATGGTTTTAAGGTATTTATTGTCATGGTGGAAAGTGGATATGTAAAACCCCGCCTTTCAGGGCAGGCCTGAGAGAGGAGTGTTTGGGAAGGAGAGTTTATTGGTTAAGTTCTCCAGCCATTTAGGTACCTTAATAAAATGGAGAGCTGTCTTGAGCCTACATGACCACAGGTCACGTCCTCTACCTGTGGAGGGGTTTGGGGTGTTGCCCTTACATGACTGATGGCCACAAAGCTATGGAGGGCTGTGACCTCATGCCAGAAGCCCGGTGCTCTGGAATCAGATGAAACGCCTACTGTCCCTTTAGAGTCATGGGGTTTCCAAGCCTTAGCTCAACCAGGAACCAGGCTGCCTTTCACAGTCCTACAATGGTCAGCAAATGTACTCAATAAGCTCTGAATCGTTGAGTCAGGAGCAAAAGAAAAAGAATTTAATCAAAACATGTCTTTTTCTCACACTCTCAAAATAAAGTGCAGCCTAATTCAACATAATTTCAGCCAAAGCATGAACTAGGCTGTGCCTTCTCTTGCCATTTCTTCATAGGAAGCTACCCACCTCCTCCTCCACCACTCTGTGCTTTCTGCAGATAATGATGCCATTCATCATGCTGTGATTGACAGGTACTTTCAAGTGGATAAACACACCCCCACATCACGGGGCCTTCTGGGGACTTTGTGCTATATCCCTGTTGTGCAGATGGAGAAACTGAGATTCAGATGATAACTTAGATGTTTTTCTCTTCCTTAATCCATGTGACATGGAAGACCTGGAATGAGGCTCTAGAGCTCCAACTGCCCAGAATGCTTTCTTCTTTACCTTAGGAATGCTACTGAATCCAACCTGTGGCCCATGGGCCACATGCATCCCAAGGGCCCAATACATTTGTAGATGCCAATGGTATGTCATAATGTCAAAAGGTTGGATACCCCCTCCCCATGTCTTGTGTGTTGCCTTCACTGCCTATTGTTTTGAAATATTGGTTTACAGCTCCTCTGCTGGGATGGCAAATTTAACTCAACACAACCTGGAATCAATGAAAGATTGTCTAGATGAGGTTGGCCTGTAGCCCTGTCTGTGGGGGATAGTCTTGATTATGTTAACTAATGTACAAAGGCGAAGTCCACTGTGGGCATCACCATTCCCTACAGGTAGGGAGGGGAGCTGAACTGTTCAAGAGTGAGAAATTGAGCTGAACATAAGCATACAAGCAAGAAAGCATGCGCACATTCATTTCTCACTGCTCTTAGCTGTAGATGCAATGTGAATGGATGTCTTAGCTTCCTACCGCTTTCTCTGCAATCGACCCAAACCTGGAATTGTGAACTGAAATAAACCTCATTCTTCCTTAAATTTCTTTTTGTCAGGGTATTTCATCTCAGCATCAAAAACAAAGCCAGGACACATATGGGTCTGTATGATACCACAGGAACAAAGGAGAAAAAACAAAACAGTACACCACCAAACTTCCTTTGCTCCTCACTTTACCTGGTGAACATTTGCCTTCACTCATCACTTCTGCTGGAAAGTGGCTGCCCTTCACAGGGCAGAGGACACAGCTGTCCACATGGAGAAGTTTTATAGAAGCATCTGAAGGGTCCCTGTGCTCCAGGCCCTTCTGTATCCAAGGACCGTGGTCTAAAAGTCCCTGTTCTTTTGGGTCCCCCACTCTCAGAATCTCACTGAAAACACAAACATCCTTGAACAGGTGACATTGATTTCATCTGTGCCACCAATTCGCTCAATTCCCCTTCACACAGAGACCCCTGGCACAGCTGGGAAGAGTCCTGCATAGAACTAGAAGGGCAGACGGCGAAGGTGAAGAGCAGCGCTTAAGTCAACACAGGTGTGTCCAGAAAGATCTCAGGCAGCAGTTCTTGTAACTGAGAGCCCAGAAGTCCAGACTCCAGCACATGGCCATCCAGGGGGTCATGAGTACCAGCCCCACCTCTGTGGCTAGCAAAAGAACCTTGCTAGCAAGAAGAGACCTGGGCTTCTTGTCATCTAAGTTCAGGTCTCCTAGTGGCCAGCCTTATCTGGGCTGCATTAGCAGGCATAGGAGCAGTGGTTGTAGACAGCGCCAACATGGTCCCTGGGTGAACTCCCAAGCTGTCTGGCTATGGAAGCCAGAAGTAGAAATTCTTTTGCTCTTGAGGAAGCCTTATGTTGCTCCTGGCATGATGACTGATGCAGTCATCCTGGAAATGGGTACAAAGAGAGGTACTTTTCAGGGAAGAGCTACTGGTAATTGCCTTAAACTGATAAAGATTTGGGATTAAGGTTTAGGGATCTGCAGCCTCTGGTCCTTTTGTGGGTTGCTGTTCATAGGCAGAGAAATGTGGAGTTTGTCATGTTGGGCTTGAGGCAGCAACATCCAGGGAGGAACTGCCTCCCTGCCTGTTTGTGGTCTTCTAGGTGTATGTTTCAGTCCCCTTTGACTTTCTGGAAGATTTTCTAGCCAATTTGTTAATTGTCTTGTGCCACTTTTAATGCCCAAACAAAATAATTTGAGTCCAGTGCTGTGTGAGAGGCACATACGACTCCAAAATGAAAGGGAAGTGCCTTTGGGAGTTTGTCTTCCATCCTCGATCTCCCAAAATGAGAAAGGACTTCAGTCCCGTCGTGTGAATCAGATCCTCATAATTGCCCGGGATGCTCCCCAACCTGAGCCATCTTTCCAGCTCTTATAAATTCCTTTCCACAGACTCTGCATCTGTCAGAGAAGATGAACTGGAGAGATGATGTGGCTAAATCCTTGTGAGAACAACTGCAGACTCTAGAAGATATAGCATCCTGTAGACATACCAACCCTTTGTCCTGCAACTACTCCTGGCTCTGAACTGTTTATTCCAGAGTACCTACCAAGTATGATGCTTTAAATAAAAATTGTCCCCTAGAGACCCATACATTTGAACATTTGGTCCCTGGATGGTGGTGCTGTTTGGGGAGTTTATGGATATGGAATCTTGCTAGAGGAAATACATCACTGAGGGACAGGTTCTGAGTAGCCTCTCCCCACTTTCTGCTACTCTCTGCTTTCTCTGTGTATCTGTAGATGAGAGCTCTCAGTTTCCCACTCTACTATCTGCTGCCATGCCTCCAGACTCTCTCTCTCCGGGACTGTAATTCAAAATATGCCCCTCTCTCCCAATAAGATTCATTTGCTCATAGTATTTTATCACAGTAAAAGAAAAGTAATGAATGCACTCAGTTGTAAAAGGGCAAGGAACCCAAGAAAATACTTCAGTCCCCTAAACCATCAGAGTTCTCTGTAGAAACACAAGCTGGAGGGGTGGTGATAGTGATGAACAGAGAGGGTCCTGATCCTCTTGCACGAGTGATTGGGGTGCATCGTCCTGCAATCTCACCACAGGACAGGGTGCTTGAAATGGAATGTGCTAGAGAAAGCCAGGAAGCACAGGCTGTAATTACTAAGTGAATTTGTACAGCCTAATGTGCTTCTGTCCAAGACACTCAGCTTATTCTAGAAACATTTTTATAGTCCAGGAATTTCAGTTCGGTGTTTTCCTCGAGCCATGCAAAAGATAGTCTGGGTGAAACTCCCTGAAGGGCTTATCACAAAGATGGAATGAGTTAACAGGTGGGAGAGATACACACGGTCAGCTAGTGCCTGCTGCTGCCTGTGCGGGTCACCCTGACTGCTTCAGCTCCCTGAGAAGGAAACTGAGGCTCAGGAATGCCCGGCCTTCTCGGCACATCACAGAACGCTGGTGTTGGAGCTGAGACTGGACCCTCACGACCCTGGTGATTCCCACACATTGCTCATTAAGTCTTTTCTTAGGTGCAGACTCCAGCTGGGGACACGAAGCCCAGCAGGAGCTTCTTGAAGGTGCGAGTGAAGAGTGCAACCCATACATATCACAGATGACACCTGGCTGGGGCCTGTAGGTGATTCCCCAGTGATGCAAGTAGTTTTAAAATTGCCAGTGAATACTTTGAATAGTTGTCATTCCCGACACCAGTCATAACGATTTATTTTTAAATGCTTCAGAGTGTGTAGACATCTGTGGGGTGTTTGTGTGATTCATCACCTATTCAAACATGCCTCAAAGAGATGAGTGTCCACACTGGCAACCCTTTGCCACCCACTCCTTCTAGGCACCATCTTTAGGATGCTTTCCTCAGAAGCACGATGGACTTCCCCAGAATCTGTTTCATTTTTCTAGATCCTCTTGAAAGGATATCAGAATATGTAAGGACAGTGAGGGCTGGTGCTGGATGCCACATCCATCGCCTCCTCTTCCAAGTCCCTTCCTCCCCCCTTTTCCTTCCCTTCCCTTCCCCTTTGCAACCTCCCTTACCTTTTCTCTTTCCCCTTCCCTTTCTCTCTTCCTTCCCTTCTTCCCTTTTCCCTCCACCTTTCCTTTCTCTTCCTTTCCCCTTCTCCTTTAGCTTCCCTTTCCCCTTTTCCCTTTCCCTCCCCCCACTCTTCTACCTTCCCTTCTGCACACACCCCAGCATCCCCTACCTTTCTCCTTTCCTTTCTCTTCCAACTTAGTTAAAATAAATGGAAATCAATAAATAATAAACAGATGATTAGAAGTTAAATTAAGTACCATGTGAATCACTGCATACAAACTGACTTCAGCCACTGCAAGGACCTGAGAAAGGTACAATACCAGCATTGCCCTGGTGGCATGATCCCATATGATGAGGGTAAGCCTTTCCTGGCCTTGCTTATCAGAGACTCTGCCCCACACCAACACTGCACAGGTATCCTCTGGTGCCTGTGTTGAGGTGGATTGACTTGACTTTCTCATGAGAATATTATTGCTTTCCTTCTTTGTAAAACCCCTCTGGATAATGTCCCTTGTCATACATAGTGACTCACACCAGGAAGTCAGTGAGTCTTCTTGGAGGTGGAGATGCTGGTTAGTTTTTGTCCAGTGACACAAACTGGAGTCAGTCTGGAAGAGGGAACCTCATTTGAGAGATGGTCTGTGAGGCATTCTCTTGATCACTGGTTGATGTGAGATAGCCCAGCCCACTATGGGTGGTGCCATTCCTAGGCAGGTGGCCCTCAGCTGTAAAACAAAGATAGTTGAGCAAGCCAAGGGAAAAGCAATCCCAGTAAGAAACATTCCGTCTCATCTGGTAGTTCTACCTCTGCTCCTGCTTGAGTTCCCTCGGATGGATTATGACCTGCAAGGGTAAGCCAAACCAACCCTTTCCTGCACAAGTTGTATTTGGTTAGAGTTCTTTGTTCATTTGTTTTAATGTGTATGGGTATTTTGCCTGTATGTATGCCTGTGTACCACATTTATGCCCTGTGTGTATTCTTGGTGTCCCCAGAGGCCAAAAGAGAGTGTCAGGACCTCTTGGAACTAAAGTTATAGACAGTTGAAAGCTGCCTTCTGGTTGCTGGGAATCAAACCTGGGTCCTCTAGGAAAAGCAGTCAGCACTCTTAACCACTGAGCCATCTCTTCAGTCAGTCTCTTACCACAGCATCAGAAAAGCAAACTAGGGCAATATGGGTAGAATTTTAATCATGAAAGGAATCAAATACTTATAGAATCTAGGCAGAGAAGCTTTGGAAAGAAGAAAATCCAAAAACCTGGAAAAACCAAGAATTACTGTTTTGTTTCTAAGAGCAAATTCATGTTTAAAGCATAATTTAACAACAGCTTCCCATTAAAACATAGTCATGACAGCCACCCAGCGTTTTATTTATTTCTGTCACCCAGCATTTTAAAGATGCTTCTAGATGCAAGGGATCTGGGTCTCTGCAAATTGGAGAGAACGGACTTTGCTTCCTCAGAATCTAATCTAAAAGGGACTTCGGAGGCCACCACCCCCCTGAGGAGAGGGGAAAGGATTTGTGAACATCCACCCAGCTCTTTAGGGACTGTGTTATAACCAGAACTCGGGGCTTTTTCTATTCTGAGGGAATGGGAAACTTTGAAGGCACGATTCAGAACATTATAATAACCCTCCATCAAACTGATTCTGTCATCTGTACCAGGCCTGATCAGAGATACTGAGAAGGTAGCTATACAGCTGCCCTTCTAAGATTCTGGCTGGAGCAAATTTGGTCATAGTAGCCAGAGTTGTTAAAGGGAGTGGCTTTTCTTTTCATGGTCAAACTCCAGCTGAACCTCCATAGAAAAAGGGCCGGGGGGGGGGGCGGGGGGGGGGAGCGGGGCTCAATTTGGGAGATAATGACCAACTTTTGATAGGAAGAGTAAGGAAACCAAAGAGGAAGGAAAACAACAGCAAGAGTTAAAATGTAGAGCGGACACCCAGCCTGGAGGCTGGGTCCCCTTTCCAACCTCACAACCCATCACTGGCAGAGAACAGCGACACTTTGGGACCAGCACTTTCACAGTCAGTCAGCACCAGGCAGGGTGTGGGAGACACAGCACTGAAGGAACCTAGGATGAGGAAAAAAAAAAAAAACCCACTCATAAATACTTTGGCAAGATGGAATTTCTAACACATTGTGTGCCTGGGGCTTGCAGGTGGACTTTTGCGATCTTTCCTCGGGGTTTGGCAGCATCACAGTGACTCTCTGTGGGCCTTTATTGATGTATCCATTAGAAAGTGACATGATTTGCTTGCTAAGTTTCTGTTTAATTTGCATCTTAATGTCCTATCATTAGGGTTTAAATACAGGCATTGGGGATTGAGCGATTTAGAAAGTCCCTCTGGGGATTGGTAACTCGGAACTCTGAACACACAGCACAGAAGGCGGGGGCTCGGAAGACATCTGAGCCAGTCGTTGAAGTTCTGAGGGGAGCTTGCTGGAGGTAGCATCTAAAGGGAAGTACTTGGCAGCCTCTGATGATGTCAGAGGTCTGAGGTCAGGGGGAGTGCTCCGTGGTCTAGGAAGTCTCAGTTGGACATGTTTTCCTCTTTGTATTTTGGGATCCTAAGATTTGTAGACAAGACCACATCCTCTGCTTCTGTGCGTTTCTGAGAATCCAAACTCGAGTTCTTAGCTCACAGAGCAAGTGCTTTAACCGCTGAGCCCCCTTGCCAGCCATGTTCTATACACTTTACAAAGCAAAATGGTAACCACTAAAACCCATGTCTTTCTTTCAGTTCCATGACTTTGTATGTGTCTCGTGTCAAGTTCAGCATGAGATTGTTCTTTACCTTCAGGAGGTCTCTGATCTGGTGACAGATGGCAAAGGTGTGGGCACCATGGTCTCTCATTTCAGGTGCTCATGATAGGCAATGCTAATCGATGGCAAAAGGTTTTTAAATATTTTAAACATGCATTCCTTTTCATTGATTGATTGATTGTGTGTGTGTGTGTGTGTGTGTGTGTGTGTGTGTGTGTGCGCGCGCGTGCAAGTGCACACATGTGCATCTAGGCCACACATACTTGCGGAGGTCAGGACTTGTTTGTGGGAGCCAGTTCTCTATTTCAACCATGTGGGTTTCAGGATGAAATTCATTGTCAGTCTTTTAATGGGCACCTTTAGCAACTGAGCCATCTCATTGGCACCTATGATAGAAGTCTTGATGCTTCTAAACTTGGCCTCAGAATCTTGCACCCTCGTGGGGCAGCTTTACAACTATCTGTAACTCCAGTCTTGGGGGCATCTCTGATGCCCTTTTCAGAACTCCTTAGGTACCTGCATTTATATTTGCAAGGGGGGAAGAGAGGGAGAGAGAAAGGAGTGCACACACATACACACACACTCACACTAAAACCAAAAATAATTTTTTCCTTTAAAAGAAAAGCCTGTTCTCCTTCAGCTGGAGTGCTGAACCAGGGGAGATCACCCTGGAATTTCCAGTGTTTATCTTTCCCACTAAAGGAAGGAATCACTGGAACAAAGAGCAGACCTGTGTAATGGTGAGAGGAATCCCAGAGGAGTGTGAACCCTTGGAGTGAGACACGCCTAATAGATGCCCACTCTCCTCATGCCAGTTCGAGTTGTACAGGACAGATTGATTGCCTTTGGTTCAAATCCACTCAGAGGCCTGGCCCTCCTTACTTTCCTAGGAGAATCATTGTTTAAGGGTGGACTCAGTGATAGGCTGCCCATGTTCCTGCAGATGACCTCACACCCTTGCATACATGGGCAGCCTGAAATGGCTTTAGTGTTTTGATGTGGTGTGTGTGTGTGTGTGTGTGTGTGTGTGTGTGTGTGTGTGTGTGTTTGTGTTTAGAAAAAGAAAGGAGTTCGGAAGTAGATGTAGAAAGAGATCTAGGGGCTTTTGTAACAGAGGAATGAGTGGATATGATCATATTTCATTGTATACAACTATGAAATTCTCAATGACAAAGAAAAATTCTAAAATGAATTTTAGTAAATACTGATTCTAGTTACTCCTTGGTGATAGAATTTCAGTGAATTTATTTATTAATCATTTTATTCTTTTACATTTCAAGTGATATCCCCCTTCCTGGCTACCATCCCATTCCTCCTCTCCCCCATCCTCTTTGCCTCTATGAAGTTTTCCTCCACCCACTCACCCACTCCTGACTCACTGCTCTAGCATCCCCCTATGCTGGAGCATCAATGAATTGCGGGATTGGCAGGTACTTTCTATGTCAAATAAAACTCTGAAGTCCTAAGGAGAGGGTGGTCAGCCTGAAGCACTCTGTGTGTCTAACGGTGTCTTGACTTGTCTGTGTTTGTTCTCGTTTTGGAGTTTTAGCCCACACTTGGCATCGCAGAGCTGTCATGAACTGGAAGTTCAGGGGTACAGGTTTCGTGAGACATCTCTAATGGAGTTTCATATTTTTGGATAGGGGTAATTATACATTCCTGCTTAGAAGGTCCCGGTGATGTATGTGTTTATCTTTGGAAACTATGTGGAGAATCCTGCTGTGGCAATCATCCCAGGCATTCTCCTTCTAGCTCACTAACACAAGATTTATGTTCCCATTCACAGAGCATGGCAAGGCTAATAAGTTAGACTCGCTGACAACCCTTCAATAAGGGAACTATTTTTCTGCACTTAACAGTCCTTTTTTGATATTAATAAGCTTACTTAGTGTTAATCATCTAGTCATAGGCAAAGCCACTCCCTAAAGCCCAGTAGGAAAGCCCGAAGGAAAACCAACCGTGTTAAAAATGCTTTTCAGCTTACACTTACATCCTTGAAGGCAACCATTGAACTTCTTAGGGCCCTTTGCTTGGTATGCTTGTACAGAACTACTGAAGGGGTGAAGGGTCTAGAACCCTCAAGTCATTTTCCAGGGAAAAACGGCAAGTGTTTTAGGACCTCTCAAGATGCTTGTCAAAATATTAAAATGCACCTCACCATCGATTGTAAATGATAATTATAACACAGTTTTAAAACGTGCATCAGTGCACTGCCATTTAAAACACTAAAAATATTTTCTTAGCATTTGTTTTCTATTGTGAATGTGTGTGTGTGTGTGTGTGTGTGTGTGTGTGTGTGTGTGTGTGTGTGAGTATAGTATGGTCACATGAGTACAATGGACACAGAGACTGAAAGAGGGCATCAGATCTCCTGGAGCTGAAGTTATAGAAGTTATAGCCATTTGTGATCTGTCTGACCAGCATGCTGGGAACTGAACACAGGTCCTCTGGAAAGCCAATAAGTACTTTTAACTGATGAACCATCTTTCAAAACCCCCCAAACACTAGAGATATTAAAAATTAAAGTACTTTGTCTATTCATAAATAAATTTAAAAGTAATTTAAACACTCCTTGCCTTCTTACCACTGTGTAACACAAGGTTAGAACCTGACCTGAAGCAGGCATCTTTCTATGCCCTGATGTGCTAAGCAGCTACCCGCAGGGAATTGGTCCAGGGTCTCCCCGATGCTTGACTCTCCCTTCTGTAAGTGATATATTTGCATATAAGCTACACACAGCCTCCTATAGACATTAAAAAAATCTCTGTATTACTTGCAATTCCTGATACAATGTAAAGAGTTAATATACAGTATTCAAGGAAAATGAAAAAAAAAAAAAAGAAAGACTCTGCACATGTTACATGCTGATATAATCCCCAACCGCCATACATTTCCAGTTTTCAGGTGGGTTGGCTCTGCCCATAGGGCATCCCTCCTAAACTGGGATGGGCTTCAGGCATTTTGTCCTTAACACTTTTTGTTGTGTGAACTATTTCCTAAGACTCTTTTAAGGTGAGCTCACATGTCCAACATTTTGAGAAAACATTTTGAGAAAATGTTGAGATGTTTTGTAACCTTCCTCTAATCCTTTAAACCTCTGTCTTGCTCTCTAAGCTGTGCTTTGGTCATGCTCCATAAGACTTGGTGGGGGCTACATGCATTACCACACTTGAAATGTTTTCTGGTTGGTTTCTCATTCAGAGAGAGCACTCAGATGTGTGTTTTGAAATTTCCAAGTTATTACGTTTTCCCCTGGCTCTCCTTTTTAATGTAATTGCATTTTGGCCACAGAAAATGAATATTTTAGGCATTGTTTATGATCATGTATGAATTCAATGTTGAGTGTCCTAAGTACAGCCAGTATGATCCGAAGAGCAGTGGGCTTCCAAAGATGTCTGTGCCCTAATGCCAGGGACATGTGAGAAAGTTACAGGGCACATACAAAGGATTTGTAAATGTACTTAGGAACATGGACTGTGGGGGCTTGAGCGATGGCTCAATCGCTGAGGGTACATGCAGCTCTCCCAGAGAACCCTAGTTCATTTCTATTGCTCTGACAGCTCATAACTCCAGTAGTACTGCAATTCCAGCTGCAAGGGATCTGACACCTCTGGTATCCTCCAGCATCCTCTGACATCCTCCAGCATCTTCTGACATCCTCCACCATCCTCCAGCATCCTCCAGCACCTGCCCCCATGTGCACATACCCATACACAGACACATATGTATACATAATTAAGTATAAACATTTTTAAAATGCAGACTATGGAATGGGGAGACCACCTCAGATTACCCATTGGGTCCAATCTAAACACATGGGCACATAGAAGTGAACTGGCCTACTATGGATCAAAAATATTACAAAAGATCAGGGATGTGAGAAGCATTTGACTGTGGTCCATGAGGCAGGAATGTGAGGTGGCCCGTAAGAACAATTGTAGGACACCCTACAGCACACCACTAGGACTTTAGTCCTATTGACATTGGTGTGACACCCTGTGCCTTGGAAACAGTAGAAATGAGACGGAGCCAAAGTTTATGAAGAAGACAGGCAAAGTTTTGTGAGGGTATGATTCAAAGCTGTCAGGCTTCTGCTCCAGCTGTGGAGAAGAAGCTGTGGGCAAGAGGGAGTCAGTCAAAAAGAAGCAACAAGCCTTTATTCTTGGGATTATCTTTTTGTTTTGATTTTATTTTTTTAAACTGAGGACTTGCTGAATAGCCGAGGCTGTCCTGGAACTTGATCTGCAGATAAGGCTAACCTTGAATTTACAGAGATCTTCCTACCCCTGCCTCCTGAGTGCTGGAATTAAAGGTGTGAGGCACCACCAGCTGGCTTGCAATTTTTTGTTTGTTTAGTTTATTTTGGTTTGGTGTGGTTTAGTTTGGTTTGGTTTTGTGTGAGGTTTGGTGATTGTCTGTTAATAGTGAACACAGTTCTAAAAGATGTTTTCCTTCTTGTGCTCAACCACCCTGGCCTTGCATTTGGTGGGCTAATGTGTGGTTAACTTCTCCAGCCCCTCAACAGGACCTTCCCCAGACTGCTAATTTTAGGTGAAAAGACTGAACAAAAGCCACCAATTCCTGAACAGAAAAACCCACCAATCCCTGATCTTCCCCCAAGCTCCAGACTTGAAATTCTACCAGTTCTCACCCTGGAACTCTCTACCCTACAAAGCTACCCCCCACCCCCAAGAACTCTTATACAAGCACTACACTTTGTCTAATTCCCTGCTGCTTTCTGCTCTCTCCCAAGAACGCAGGAAGCCATTCCTGGATTTGTCCCTCCACATTCTCAACCCTCCAATAAATCTCTTTCATGAGCTTTGCTGCCTGGTGTGACTCTTATCAAAAGAAGACAAGAAGCAAGGAGAAGAAGGGAAGAAGTGAAGAGAAGGAGAGGGGCTGAGGCTCCTGAGTTCCTCAGCCTAGCTGGAGATCCCCTCCCCCAGGAGCTGCTACACCTCTGCAGAGGAGGCTTCCTCTCAGACCTGTGTGGTTCCTGTCTCAGGATGCCCTTCCCTTAGGACACTGTCCCATCTCAGATCAGTGTGGCTCCTGGGCTTCTGAGTCTCAGTATGCTTTCCCATCCAAGCAAGAAGGCCAACAAAACCCGTGTTAGGATGAGGTGTTTAATTTTGATCAGGCCTGTTAATTAGGTGAACCAAATGGGAGCTTCAATACTTTGATAGCTGCACCTTGGAAGTCAGCCTCAGGAAGAGGAAGTGGTCAAATAAAGAAGCAGACCTTGGTGGCTAGTTAATCTAAAGGTTTTTAACAAGGCAGAGGGGATGGGGGAGAAGGACAAGGCCTGGCAGAGCTGTTTGCCAGGCTGGGCTGGCCACATTCTCGCTACCTCCCTTTCTTGGAAAGCCATAAGGGTATGCACCTACCCCGGCACTCGGGAGGCGAGGCAAGAGGATCCAGAATTTGAGGCCAGTCAAGGCTGCACAGTGAGGGTCTCCCTGTCCCCCAAAAGAAAAGGGTTTTCCTTTCTCCCCTCTATTTTCTTTTAGCTCAATAATATTCCCCTATCTCATTCTCTTTTTTGCTCTCTACTGAGTTGATAATTTTATACTTTATTTCTATACTTTTTATGACTATCCTAAACACCTTTTAATTTTTTTGAGACTTATTTATTCTATTGTATGTGCATGAGTGTTTTGCCTGTATGTATGACTATGTACTGTGTGCATGCCTGCTGCTCATGGACGTCAGAAGAGGGCATCAGATCCCCTGAGACTAGAGGTAAGGGGTGGCTGTGAGCCACCATGTGGGTGCTAGAAGTCAAACCTGGGTCCATTGCAAGAGTAAGTGCTATTAACCAGTGAGCCATCTCTCTAGCCCCTATCCAAGAACATTTTAATATAAATAAGTTTATAATATAAAGTTTATATTTCAACTTTAAAATATAAAGTTTATATTTTCATCCTCAAACTAATAGAAGAGCTCACTTTGTAAGCAGTGTCCTATTTTCTTCTTATTTTACTTATATCTCCATTTTTATCTTTTTTTTTCTTTTTTCTTTTTTTTTTTTTTTTTTTTTTTTTTTTTGGTTTTTGGTTTTCAGTTTTTGGTTTTTGGAGACAGGGTTTCTCTGTATAGCCCTGGCTGTCCTGGAACTCACTTTGTAGACCAGGCTGGCTCGAACTCAGAAATCCACCTGCCTCTGCCTGCCAAGTGCTGGGATTAAAGGCATGTGCCACCACCTTTATCATTCTTATAAGACAATATGTTGGTAAGTAAATTTTATTTGTTCGTGTGTGTGTGTGTGTGTGTGTGTGTTATATGTGCATGTGCACGTGTGTGTGAGTTGGTTCCTTCATGCTCTGACATATGGCAGTCAGGGACAATGAGATGTTTTCCTCAGTATCAGCTCTACCATATTTTTGAGATGGGATCTCTCACTAATCCTGGCTCTCACTGGCCAGCCAAGAAGCCTGGCTAAAACCACACACCTGTCTCAGGTCCCAGCCCTGGGGTTGGTGGCATCTCACCACCATGCCCAGACATGTACACAGGTGCTTTCGATCCAAACTCTGGCCCTCCTGCTTGTACAAGCACCTGACTCACTGAATCATCTTCCCAGCCCCCTTATTTGGTTTTATCAATACCCTTTATCTACTTTTATCTTTACACTATACACTAGTTTTATCAACATTTGTGCTTGTTGTTTTTTAATTTTTTCTCCTTAAATATCAAGTGGATTTCTGAGTTCAAGACCAGCCTGGTCTACAAAGTGAGTTCCAGGACAGCCAGGGCTACACAGAGAAACCCTGTCTCGAACTTCCCCCCAAAAACAAACAAACAAACAAACAAACAAAAACAAAAAACTTGGGTTCCTGTGCTCTCAAGGCAGGCTGTCTGTCCCACTGAGCTGTCTTGCCAGCTCCCTTCTTACAACTTACCACATATTCCACCTGTCCTATTCTCTCTAATATTTCTGTTCTCTGCTTCACTGCCATGCAGTGAGGAGTCCCTTTAGGTGTGTCTTTTCAGCAGCTCCTTCTTTCATGGTATTTATTTTATCCATCAGACTTTTATTTATTGGTTGATATATTTTATTTCCACGCTTTGCCTTGGTTCCTTTCCAAACCTACTTAATTGCCTTTAGGAGTCTGTGTGCCTTTCTTATACCAAACATTAAAAAACCAATTCATTCTATTTGCATCCTGGAAGCCATCACCTGGTCCCCACTCCTCAATTGCCTCTGTCATTTATTGTGTGTCACTTCTATCGTCTTACTGTGAACTCAGACTTTATGGGAACTCTGAGATATTTAAGTATGCTCCTCTAGAGAGTTTAAATAGTTGCCTTAATAACCATTTAAAAATGAAAATGTTGGGTTTGGCCTGATCTAGAATATTCTGCTAATGTCCTTTGAATTGAAACTCTGTGTCATGGCTGATTAGGGGCTACATAGGATCTGTTTGCTCTGTACCCATTCTCAAGATCATGACTGGCAAGTTTCCGTTTCTCTCTGCTGCAGGTGCATTGACTTCTGGTCTCCTTAATGATACAACTTCCTGTGGTCCTGGATTCGTGCAGATTGTCTCCTATCCAGGTGGGCTATGAGCTCTGCCCCGTCTTTCTTCTTTCTATACAATAGTTCAAATGGATGTTCAATGTCACCAAAATTCATCAGAGGCTCCCTAGACGAAAAGCTGACTTCTCGCTCAATGAATTCCACCCACACTGTATTTTTGACATCTAAGAACCCTCATTTCATTTTCAGCTTAATAAAACATCTCTGAAAAGACTCTTTGTAATCTACCCAGGGAGGGATATTTAGGGATTCCATTCTACCATCTTATTAGAAAGGAAATTCCTACAAACACTAATGATATTCATTCGCCTACTGAGGATTTGGCGCTAAGCACATGCCACACAATGAATAATGAAGCCCGATCCCTGTTCTCAAGAGATGGCCATGGCAGTAGCCAGCTATCTGGGGTTTCTTGTGGGAGTTCTCAACATTATACATATTCTATTTATGTGAGAAAATACAATCCAACCAGTATCTTTTCAACAATCATTTTAACAGGAACGTATAAATGGAGCTGCAGAGGTGATTCAGTTGGTAGACTGCTTGCCTGACATGCATAAAGCCCTGGGTAGGATCTCTAGTACCACAATAACAGTGTGATGCCACACACCTGCAGTCTCTGCACTCAGGAGGTGGAGGCAGGAAGATCAGGACGTGATTGGCTAGAAAACACATTTGAGGCCATTCTGAGATATATGAGAGTCTGTCTCAAAAAAAAAGTACACAAATATTTGTTGACTAAATATTTAAACTAAATGTTAATTGCTTAATGAGACAAGTTAGTATCTGCTGTGTTATGCTTGAATTTTCTTTCCCTGAATCTAAGGCTATACAAGAAGCAGAAAGCATCTTTACCTAAGTGACCTCACTGGAGCTGGGCTTGCAAGCCCCGTAGTGCTGCTTCTGTGTTTCTTTTGCCAGCGCGTCTGCAGTGTAAGGATACAGGAGGGGCACCATACATAGCCGATGCTGAACCGTCAGGCTGCCTCTAATATACATCATATGCAGGAAAGGCTCTTTTAAGTGCCTCCCTAATCATTTCCTGATCCTATCCGACATGCTCTGCTGTGTGAAGGCAAACGCTGGTGACAGCCTGAAACAGTGTGGTGGAGGCAGGGCTGGGAAGTGAGCACGTACCAGCAAGGCCAGTCTGTTCCGATTTCTATAAGCTCCTTTTTACGGAGAAGACTTTAAATTTAGTTTTCAGGATTCTGGGAGACTGGCACTGTCAGAAAGACCTGGTGAATAACCACTTTACCTTAATACCAACCAGCTCTAGTAATGTTTTCAGATTTATTTTTATTTTTAGATTGAGGGGCTGGAGTGGGCGTGCCTGCAGAGGCCAGAGGTGTAGACGTGGAGTAACTACATTTGTGAGTTGCACCTGAGTGCAGAGGACTAGACTCAGGTCTTCTGCAAGAGCACTGAGTGGTCTTAAACCTTGGCGCCATTTCTCCAGCCCCCTGATACTTCCTATCTCTATAAAGCTATGTGAAACCATCCTGTAGTTGATGGGAAACTAGATATGGACACAGTGTGAAATACTTCTGCACTGAAATAGGGTGTTCTGCATTTATTTCACATATAATTATCTATTTAAACTTCATGGGTCAATTTATTAGCACCTTATTCATCAGGGTGTAACCTTTATTAGGCTTTATTGCCACAAGAAATTATATTCTACACAAATACAATAGAGATGTAAATGTTCTGGAGGACGGGCCAATAGCATCTGCCTTTCCAGTAATGGACCTTGACCAGCAGAAGGTTTGATAAGTATAAAATATGACTGCTCCATGCTAATTTGGTTCCTTTTTAATGACTGATAATCCTTGTCGATTTAGTGTGATCGTCACAATCCAGCACCATCTCCTACCCCAGATGTGACAGTAACAGGAGCCATTAAACGTGTCTGCATAATAAAATTAGTCAGGGAAGCTCCTTACATTGTCTCTAGGCGTTCAGATTTCCGCAACAGTACTGTGATTCGTCCAAGTGCAAAAGTCTGTCTTTAGCTCAGCCCAGTCCACAGCTCTCCTGATGCTAAGCCGAGGTCTGATGATGCTGGAGTTAAGAAATCTGAATCCTAAACATTTGTCATATATAAATAGGGGCTGTAGATTTTGAGCTAGGGGATGGTTTGGTCATTGATTTGCCTAACAAAGCTTTACACAGCTCCAAAGCTTAAATACATAATCAGTCTTTCGAGGCCACAATTTGAAACGGGAGAAGCCTCTCTTCGGTTCGCAGATTTATCATTCCGTCAGAAGGCTGCTGCATTAAAGAAGTCGGAATAGCTTGCCGTCTTTGGAAATAATTTAAATGTACGATCTGATCCCACCGCCCCCTTGTGGGGATTTATGGGGCTCCAGGAAGAGGCAGAGATGAGGACTTCATCACTATGTAAAGGCAGCGAGATAAATAAGTGTATCTGCCTCCTCACCCTTCCCATTTCCCAGGCTTATGAGGGATCAAGTTCAGATGCCTTCCTGCTGAAGCGGCATGGAGCCCCCTGAGAACCAGTTCCCTGGAGCCTTCTAGGAAAGGGGGGAGGGGACTTGGTTCCAGCGAAGAATCTGTTTTTTGCGGCAGGAGTTAAATAGCTCTCTCTCTCTCTCTCTCTCTCTCTCTCTCTCTCTCTCTCTCTCTCATTTTAACAGCCTCAGAGTTTGTATTCTTAACACTCAAAGGCTGAAAGAAAGTGGGAGAGTCATTCAACGAACAGACAACTTCAGCTTTTCTGGCCAAGCTGGGTGATATTACTAGGGGCAATGGCAGAGGTTTTGCTTGCTTGCTTGCTTGCTTGCTTGCTTGCTTGCTTGCTTGCTTGCTTGCTTGGTTTGATTTAGGTTATGTTATTGTTTTGTTTGTTGTTTGGTTGGTTTGTTTGCTCCATGTGTTTGGCTTGGTTTGTGAAGCTCTCTGGAGTTTTTATAGCTTGGGCTCTTAGACACAAGAGGACTTGAGTCAGTGGGATGGCTCTGCTTCATAAGGCACTTGCTTCAAGGCCTGATGACCTTTGTTGGAGCCCCAGGACCCATATGGTTGAAAAGAGAGAGCTGAACTTAAGGAAATTGTCCTTGACCTCTATGCATGCTGTGGAATGTGTGTCCATGGGCTCCCTATGTGTGTGTGTGCGTGCACACACTTGAATACAGACTGTCACAAAGCAGATAAATAGAATACGATCTTAAAATGTTTAAAAACAACAGGACTTGCTTGTCACTGGACTGGGAACAAGCAGCCTAGTAAACCAGCAATTCATGATTCAAAGTAATTAATTAAAAGCAAATAAACAGAAAACATATAAATGTATATTAGCATTTCTCCTCAGCAGGGCTTCTCTGTTTGATCAGAAAAATATTAAGCAAACCAGGACATGGTTTGTTTCAGGAAAGGCTGTAGATCTGGCAACCCATTAGCAAGCACAGATCTCCCCCTCAGGAATACATCCTCCTTGTCTCTATCTTTGTGTCTTCAGTGCTGTCATCCCCGAGGCAGAGCCGCCATCAGTGGCTACCGCCAGCCTGCTCTAGGAAGCCTGGTCTTTTGAAGGTCCTGTTGGAGGTGACCCAAGAGTAGCCTGCCCCTGCCCATCATAGTGATAAAGGCAGCAGCTGCATCTGTGGAGCCTGAGGAAGACTTGTTTTCAATGTCGCAGCGACCTGCCGGGCTGCCTTTACTTCCAAGCAATAGGTCTTTCAGCCCGACTTCTTGTGATGGAGGTCGTTGCAAAGGCTGGGATTTTCTGGAAACAGCTTCATTCTCCCTTCTGGGTGCCTACAGCTGTTTTCAGTCATCCTGTCTGCCCATGTCCAGATCACAGATCTCTTTTAAGGATTGTCGTTCTCACATCTCCAACTTCTGGCATAGTGCCTGCCTGCCTGTGATTTGGCATCCAGTGCATATTTGTTGAATAAGCCATTGCTTCCTCTGGCCTCACTTCCTACCTGAAACCACCAGCAACACCTTAAAATCCGAGTTAAGCCCTCCAGAAACGCCTCTCAGATGACTTCACATACAGCACCAAGACACTTCCTAGCTGTTGCTTAGGGGGGAAAAAAGCTGCTTACAGCATTTTCTTATTACTGGTGTATTGTATTGCAACTTCAAGGTTTAGGAGAAAGGTAGCTATCTCATCTCTAACCAAACTGCAGAACTCTGAGAAAAAAAAATCCATTCTAAGGCTGGGTGGTGGTGGCACACGCCTTTAATCCCAGCACTTGGGAGACAGAGGCAGATGGATTTCTGAGTTCGAGGCCAGCCTGGTCTACAAAGTGAGTTCCAGGACAGCCAGGACTACACAGAGAAACCCTGTCTCGAAAAAAAAATTCACTCTCACTTGGAAGCATCCCATAATAACATGGTATTTTAGACCTATATTCATATATAATAACTGCTTATGCCCAGGCCAGCATTTCTCATATAGTATATATGCACTTACTGGTAAATGGGTTGATAGTGGGAAATATGATGAAAGGAACCATGAATGTTGGCCACTATTGCTTTTTCTATCATCTGTCTGTCTGTCTACCCATTTCTATATAAGCTCATCTAAGCTATCAATCCAGCCTCTGCCTGCTGAGGCCTCATTTGTCATTTCTCAAATTAACTCCATCCTTCCAGTCATGGATGATCAATCCAATCCATGATCGGGCAAGTCTGTAGTCAAAATGATCAGTCAGGGTCTTTTCAGGGTCTCTGGACATTGGCTCAGTATTAGAAAGTGAAGGTCAAAGTAATAAGATACACAAGAAGGGACAACATATCAGGTGACCTGGAGTGGCCATGAGGGTGCATGTGAAAGCCAAACTATTGAAGAAGCAGAAATTATAAATAAGCAAATAGAGCCAGTCAGAGCAACAGGAAAGAGTCGACAATGCTATAAAAAGAAGGCCCGCTGCCAAGGCTACCAGAAACAGATCTCAGAGAATCTCATCAGCTTCAGGTCCAGTCCATACTATTATTGTGTCTCTTTATCAAAACTCTGCACCCACCAAGATGCTAACTACCCAAACACAGAAATGTTGGTCAAAATGTGGGGAGACTGAATGAACCCCAGCATACTGTTCCTGAGGAGGTAAACTCTGTATGATAGATAATCAAAGAGTCAAACATGGAATTACCCCATGATCCAGCAATGCATTTTTGGAAATATACCCAAAAAAAGAGAGAGCATTAACTTGAAGAAACTTGATGGCAGCATTATCCACTACAGCAAAGGGTTAGCTATCCAAGAGTCTATTGGCAGACAAATATATAAATAAAATGTGATTTGTATGTATGGTGATAGTTTTAGTCCCTGTCAACTTGATAGGGTCTGGGCTCACTTAGGAGACAAACATCTGTACATGTGAGGGATTGTATTAGTTGAGCTAGGAAGTCACACACTAAAGTGGGAAGCACCAGTTCCTGGCCTTTAGTCCTGGAACACATATAGAGGGAAAATAAGCTGAGCACAAGTATTCTGTGCTCCCTGCTTTTAAAAGTGTGTGTGCTTGTGTGTTTGTGTGCATGCGCACATGCATATGAGCATGCGTACTTGAATAGAGTGCCCTCAAAGGCCAGAAGAGGGCGTTGAATCTCCTGGAGCTGGAGTCATGGGTGGTTGTGAGTTGGCCAGTGTGGTTACTGAGCAAACTGGGCTCCTCTGCGAGAGCAGAGGCTCTCGATGGTGGAGCCACCTCCCCAGCTTCTCTCTCTGCTTCTTAACTGTAGTGGTGATGTGACCCAACTGCTGCAAGAACCTGCTGCTTTGAATTCCCCAAGAACTGTGAGCCAAGGTAAACCATTTCCTCTCTTAAATTGTTCTTGTCATGGGATTTTATCACAGCAACAAACATCACTAGGAATGCTACTCAGTCTTTGCTAGGAAGAAAATTCTGATACATACTGCTACGTGGATAAGTCTGGGGGAATATTATATGAAGTGAGATAAGCCAGTAAGGTGGGAACAAATACTGTGTAATCCCATTTCTAGGAGGCACTGGAGTAGTCAGTCTTTGTTTGTTTGTTTGTTTGTTTGTTTGTTTCTCAGTTTTATGTGTATGGATGTTTAGTCTGAATGAGTCTCTTTGCACCACTTATGCACCATGTCTGTGGAGGCCAAAAGAGGGTGTTGGCTTCCCTGGAACTAGAGTTACAGATGGTTGTGAGCCACCTTGTGTGTGCTGGGAATTGAACCCAGGTCCTCTGGAAAAGCAGCCAGTGCTCTTGACCATGGAGCCATCTCTCCAGCCCCAGGAACAGTGAGATTCTTGAGGATGAGAAGAAAGGAGGCTGAAGCTGAGGGGGAGAGAGAACATAAAGGATTTAAGGGACCAGGAAAACAGGGAAAATGAAAGGCAGGTATGGTGTCTAAAAACTCTAAAAAGTCTAAAAACTCGAGTGTGATAAAGGTCCCTGCACTCTACACACAAGGATTTAAGGTCGGTGGGGTATGGTGGTCCATGCTAGAATTCTAGCATGCAGGAGGCAAGACCAGTTTGAGCTAATAGCAGGACCAAGATAGCCTGGGCTATGTAAGATCTAGTTTTATATATATATATATATATATATATATTTTTTTTTTTACTTGCTATTTGAGATCTTGACTCAGACATTTTTTAAGGTAGGCTAAGGGCATTGTTCAGTGGTAGAGCACGTCTCTAACACGTCTGTCTCTTTTCCACAATCAGCATTTATTCTGTCTCAAATCCTCTGTTCCTTTCATGTGTTCAGTCCCAACACTGGCCCTCCCAACTTTCTTCCCCACCCCCACCCCCAGCATAGGATTCTTTAATCCAGCCAGGGACAAAATTATCATTGAATCCATTTTGCTATTCCTTGAAGAATCAATCACAAAATACTTTATGTCACTGACTGGTTGACCTAAAAGATTTAAAGAATACTTGAAAACTAAAGTAGCCACCATTATTTGTTGTGATACAGAAAAATTAAACTGTCTACTTCTACATACAAATTCTCATAAAATTTGGAAGTACATCTATACTTAGTTTCTATACTTTTAGCTTCTGAAAAGAAAAATCTTAATCTACATTCTTTTTAAACTAACAAGACTAAAGAATTTTCTTGTAGCTTTTAGAGGTTTGCTCCAACAGCTCTGAGAGCCCTGACTTGTAACCTTGAGATTATAAATATTTGTTAGCAAAAAACCACATTTATCAGAATGTTTGTTGTGCAGAACTGGATCTGTTCACTTAAAAGTTGCAAATTCTGTTTGCTCACCAAACCTGTGTAATTAGCCACTGAACAAGACCTCATTCATTTAACCACAATTAATTCAACAAATATAAATGGCTGTGCAGATTTTGTTTTTTAGTTAAGGCCACTTTTAAAGGAATTTGCCCTTGCAAAACTTATTTTGAAAGTAAAAATTAAAAAAGTGATTCTAGGGCTGCAGAGATGACTCAGTGGTTAAGAGAATTTGAGGCTCTTGCAGAAGACCCCACATTGGTTCTCAGCATCTATGTTGCCTGGCTCATGACCATATGAAACCCCAGCTCTAGGAGATCTGACACCCTCTTCTGGCCTCCAGAGGAACCTGCTCACACTTGCACACAACCATACACAGATGTTCACATAAGCACATGACTTTAAAAAAATAAAATAAGTAGTTTTTATTTTAAGTGACTTTGGTAGCAAGCCTTGTAAATAGTTTCCAAAAATCTCTGCTTCTTGGTCTCTTACACTGGTTCATACCCTCCCCTTGAGTCTGACCTGGGTCTAATGACTTACTGAATAAATATGAAAAGATATATATATTGACTGAAGTTTTTGATATATCCACATGATTTGGCTATATAGTCTCCAGTGTCTTGGTTAAATACTGATATGAGGTGTTCCTGTGCAGGTCTTTATCAAATGTGACTGAAGTCCCTAGTCATTCGTACCAGAGACGATGCAGTTTGATAAGGTGGATAAGCTTCAAGCAGCTGGAAGATGTTAGATACCGCTGAGGCTTCCCTGAAGACGGGCAATTCTGCCCATGAACTGCAGCTCACCACCGGTGCACCTGAAAAATCTAGCCCACCCTTTCTGATGGCTAGCCCTGCAGATCTTCATACTACTGGTTGAGCCTTGAAATAGTCATGGCCTCAGCCAATGCCTTGAGTATATTCTGGTGAAAGGGGGTAAGGCAGAAGACCTGGTTACTCCACAGTCAGAACTGTGGAGTAAAGTACTGCCAATTGTCTGACAGCCACAAAGCTTTGGGATAAATTTGTTATGCTACAGAGCACAGGACTGTTGAGCACACAGGTGTATATAGAGTAACTATTCAAATGACGAGTTTCTCAACTGGAGCCACCCTTCTCTCCTCCCTGAAGGTAACCGTGGCAACTGTAGACTATTTCAGGAAATCCTGAGACATCAGGACCAACTTCTGAGAATTCTCTGCTGAGGCTCGAGGGTCATCAAAAGACTGTTTGAGGGTTGTTAGTGGTTCATCGTTTCAGGGTGTCCTTAGTAATGTTCACAAATGAAACCCCCTACTTCTGGGCTGGATGTATGCAGAACTTCACAATCTAACTAATAATGCCTGTTCATTCTTCCCTTTGTAGGCAGAGATAGGTTATAGATTCAAGGTCAGAAAAAAAAGATGGTAAATATGAACTCCTCCTTTACTTCTGGTCTCCTGAGAGGAATACACTTCCCCATCCTTGGATTTTTATTTCTTTATTTTGTGTATGTGAATATACTATAGCGGTATAGATGGTTGTGAGCCTTCATGTGGTTGTTGGGAATTGAATTTTTAGGACTGTCGCTTGCTCTGGTCAACCCCACTTGCCCCTGTCAACTCTGCTGGCTCAGTCCCTGCTAGCTCCAGCCCAAAGATTTCTTTATTATTATACAAAAGAACACTGTAGCTGACTTCAGATACACCAGAAGAGGGCATCAGATCTCATTACGGGTGGTTGTGAGCCACCATGTGGTTTCTGGGATTTGAACTCAGGACCTTTGAAAGAGCAGTCAGGGCTCTTACCCGCTGAACCATCTCAACAGCCCTTCCCCAACTTTTGATGCACACTTGGCCATGTGCTTTGCTACATAATAAGAAGCAAGTCTGATTTGGGTCTGGTCAATCAGTTATTTGCTCTTGGGCCAGTGGGGTATCAGTAGACTTGATGCAATAGATGAATTGACTCTGCTCTGCCAATCAGATATGCGTTTTAATTGCTCTTCTTGTCTGGCTGTGAAGAGACACCTGATGAAAGAAACTTAAGGAAGGGAAGGGCTATTTGGGCTCGGAGTTGGAGAGTACTTGTCCATCACTGCAGAGACTGTCTAGCTGCAGGAGATTGGGGAGGCTGCTCATGCTACATCCCCAGTCAGGAAGGGATAAGACATGGCTGCTGCTACTTCTCTTGCTTCCTCCTTTTTATTCAGCCCAACCAATAGGACAGTGGTGTGCAAATTTATGACAGAGTCAAGAACCCTCTTCAGTGATGTGCCCAGAGATCCTATCATGTTGGTAATCAGTATTATTCCATAGCAAAATCTTAGAAGACTTGACACAGGATTTGAAACTAGCTCTCATTATCTTACCTTGGAGAACTTATTTAATCAGGAAAGATGAGATTAGCCACAGAACAAAATCCAAACAACCAGGGAGAAAAAAAAATGTTGTGGAGAGATTTTTCTCTTATCATTTGTTTGTTTGTTCTTAAAATTTTGTTTCTCTAATTATATGTGGGATTGTGTGAGTACCTGTGTGTATGTATATGTACCCTGGGTGTATGTTGCCTGTGGAGGCCAGAAAAGGATATTAGGTCCTCTAGAACTGGAGTTACAAACAGTTGTGAGCCCCCTTGTGAGTGCTAGGAACTGAACACTCAGTCCCAGTCCCGTATGTGAGCAGCATAGATAGCTCTTAACCACTGTTTCTCCAGCCCCCACTTCCTCTTTCCTTCTCTCCCTTCCTTTTTCCTCCCTCCCTCCCTCTCTCTCTCTCTCTCTCTCAGATAGATAGATAGATAGATAGATAGATAGATAGATAGATAGATAGATAGATAGATAGATAGATAGAGCATGTTCAATGGTGGCCTTGCAAGGTACACAGAGAAACTCCTAGCAGATAAACAGGAGGCAGTACAAAGAAGCCCCATGATCGGCCTGGGCTGCACACCCAACATCAAGGACCATCTCTCTACAGATGTGCCCAAAGAAGTTTAACAGGCAGCTTAACAGATGTCCAAAGCTGCAGATCAGAGGGGATATAAAACAGTTAAAGCTGCTCCAAGGCACAATGTGTCACCATCTAACAGTTACAAGCATCCCTGACCGCACTGAGGAGGAACATGCGCAGGCCGGTGCTCCTGGCTGTCCGCATGCCAGGAAGATTATAAAACCGCCACGCTGTGATATGTAGCCCTCCTGCCGGGGAAGCAACGATTAAGCTGAGTATTTACGGCACCTATTCAGACAGGAACGGCCTGCGAGGAGTGCTACCTGTCTTCTGGTTGGATAAATTAGTTGTGAGTGTCACAAGATTAGAGCTGCCTATTGTTCTGTCTGTTGAAGGTGGGAAGGGACGAAAGCCCCCTATCTGCCCTTGTAATGTTCAGTGTGAAATGCGGGAGGCGGCCTCTTTTCTTCCTGCGCTAATGGTAAAACAAGATTTCGACTGGCTATATTAGAGTTTGGGGCATCGTTAAAAAGACAACGCACAGCAAAGGAGGAAAAGAGCGTGCTTATTTATAGCAGGAGGTGTGTGTATGAAAGGGAAGGCGGGCAAAGCCAGGAACCTGGGAGAATCAAGTGTGAGAGGCAGGCGAGGTGAGCTCCCGAAGTCACTGCATAAATTGGTACCATAATCAGAGCGGAAATGCTTGCCAGTCAATGCAAAAAAATGATCCTCCATTTGCTCAACTCCTCTCAAAATATTTTCTATATAAATTGTTTTGCCCTCACATTTCCATGATCTATGGAGCTATGAACCCTAAATTAGTGTTAACAGGAATTGACAAGCTCTGTACTAAAAACGATCAGCCAGGCAGCCCGCCCTACGGGCTTAATTATGGAAGGATAGTATGGAAGGAGCAGAAAACCCTCTTTCAAAATTTTACCACATGCAATATAAATAAAAGATTATCTCATCCACTCATAACCTCACAGATCAAACGGAGGACGGGAAGGTGACTTTGCTGGCTTTCATAATTATTTATCGTGCCTGAACAGTTGTGTTGTGTTTTGACAAATTCAAGATTCTTAATTTTTTTTTTTTTTTTGAGACAGAAGCAGCAGTCATCCTATTCTGTGAGTCTCAGGCGTAGGTTCAGGAAATGACTTGAAGTAAAATCAATGGAGCCGGCCAGGTTCCCTACACACGGGATATAATGGTAGGGATTGAACCCTCAGCAGATATCTGTTGGTGTCTGTTATGAGGCTTTACAGGGGCTTGTATGTGTATGTTTGTGTGTGTTCGTATGTGTGCATGTTTGTGTGTATGAATGGTTTTATGTGTGCATGTGTGTGTGTGCATGATCCTGTGTGTGCATGTTCATGTGTGTGCTTGTTCATGTGTGTATATACGTTTGAGTGTATGCATGTTTGTGTGTGTGCATGTGTATACATGCTCCTGTGTGTGCATGCTCTTGAGTGTTCATGCTCCTATGTGTACATGTTCCTGTGTGTGCATGTTCATGTATGTGCATGTATGTGGAGGCCAGAAGCTGATATTTATATTTTCTTTGAGACATGATCTCTTCCTGAAGTTGGAGCTTACTGATTGGCTAGGCTGGCTCATTAGTGAACTCCAGAAAATACCTGCCCCCCCCCCTCCACTCTATGTAGCCAAAACCTTATTTTTAAAATGGAGGGAAATTTTTATTTAGAAACATGGTCCATACATGTAGCACATGCCTGTAATCATAGCACTTAGGAGGCAGCAGCAGGAAAATCAGGAGTTGGAAGCCTGCGTGATCTTTATGAGACCCTATCTCAAAAATACAAAACCCAAAGAATTGAATTATGTGTCACACATAATGGCTCAGGAACTCATAGACAATTCAGGCTCAGAGTTCAGCCTCCACTCACTGTGGTGGGCAGTCTGTCGTGTTTTGGTATTAAACTTCCTCTACAGCCTTGTGTTTTGAGTGCCTGCTCTTGGCCTAGCTATTTGGAGATGTTGGCAGAACTTTTAAGAGGTAGAGCCCATAAAAAGAAAGTAAACCATCAGGGGTGGGTTATCCACAGCCACTTTCTGTCTCATCCCCTGCTTTCTGGTTCATCCAAATGGGAACTAAACTGCTCTATCATGCCATCCCACCGTGGCAAACTAACCCCTAAAAGTGCATGATGGTGCATGCTAGCAATTATAGTGAGTGGGTAGCCGAGGCAGCCAAATCCCTGGGGCTTGATAGCCAGCCTAGGATACTTGGTAAGTCCTAGGCCAAAGTGCACCACACCTGAAAAATGACATTTGAGGTTGACCTCTGACTGCCACATGCACATACATACATACATACATGTACGTACACACTCAACCGTGCCCATGTACATGTATGTACACCCTCCACACAAATGTACACAATGACACGTTGAACAGTTGCCCCAAGAATTAGGTTGCTGCTGATGCTGTTTCAAAGTCCAGTAAATTGACTAGGATATGTCTCAGTTGTGTGTGTGTGTAAGTACATACTTGTATGTGGTACACATGTGTGTGCATGTGTGCATATTCTATTTAAAAATGCTAAAGCTGTACTACAAAGTATTTTCTCTGAGTATTGCCCTCTGAGCTTCAAGCATGTATATGGTTCACCTCCTTTGTCTTCCAAGCCCTTGCCTTCCTCACCCGCTTTAACACTGCTTTCACTATGCTGGGCTTCCCTCCCTTCTGACTCCTACTGTTTCCAGTTTCCACAGTGTGCCTTGCAATTTCACATTTGTTTCTGTGATTGCTTCCATTCCTCCCTCACTTTCCTCCTGACTTCTGCCAGATCTCACCTCTGCTGCTCCCAGATCTCGTCCTGAGCTCTTCTGTCTCCTGTTCCTGTGGTTTGTTTTAAAGATTTATTTATTTATTTTATGTATGTGAGAACACTGTAGCCGTCTTCAGACACACCAGAAGAGGACATCGGATACCATTACAGATGGTTGTGGGCCACCATGTGGTTGCTGGGAAGAGCACTCCATGCTCTTAACCACTGAGCCATCTCTCCAGCCCCTCCTGCTCTTGGTTTTTCTTCATAGAATCAATCATTCCAATTCTCAATTTGCTTTTCATGTGTTTGGTTTTGTTTGGAGTCAGACTCTCACTACATAGCCCTGGCTGGCTTAGAAATCACTGTGTAGACCAGGCTATCCTCGAACTCACATAGATCCACCTGCCTCTGCCTCCTGAGTGGTAGGACTTAAGGCATGTGCCACCATGCCCAACCATCTTTTAAATTTAAATTTGACAGCCAAGTATCTGCTCATACGTCCTGTGTACCCTGTGGAGATATTTTTCTGGTGCTGTTGGCCGTTGTCTTAACACTTTTCTAGTGCTGATATAGATCGTCTGCTTGTTTCTTGTAGATTTTTCATCTTAACAACATGAGTCTTTCCAGGACCTAATATTTGCTGAAGTCCATGCTGGGGAAGGGCCAAGGCCAGCCAGAACTTTTCTTATGTTGCTGAGTTTTACAAGTTTGTTTTTCTTGAGTTAATGGCGTTAAGCCAATGTAAGGTTTTGTTTTTCCAAAGCAAATTTTCTTTGCTCTGCCTCAGGCAGAAACAGATTGCTTCCCAAACATATGACTTGTGTCTGTGGTTTCTTTCCTAGCTTCATTTTCTTCCTTTCTGAGATAAAAACAGGGACAAAGAAGCCTCTCCAGGGGGCAGCAAGCTCGCCCTCTTCTGCCACTGCGCACAGACTTTAGGTTCCATACCTCAGGGCACACCTCCCTGGAGAAGTGTGTGTTGTCTCTTTCTAAGGTAAGTGCACAGTGCCATGACTTTCTGTTTCCCTGATTCCCAGGCAACCCTCCTACCTAGGTTACAGCTATTTTCTCCTGTTGTCAGAAATGGGGTTTAATCTTTTTCTCGTTCACTTTCTCTGTTGCTCTTGAGGAAAAAAATGGGAAGCAACAGCTTTATGTCCCTGTTTGCAAACCTGAATCTCTTCCTTCCACTCTCGTAAAAGTGACCATTGTTCTTTGCGTTTTATAATGTTGACAGCAAACTAGAACATGTATAAAATTATACACAAGTTCACCAGTTTATATTGTAACTTGCATATGTCTACATTTATTTGTAGTCTATTCTTATATAATCTCCCATTTCCTATTTGAGCCCAGCCCAGATCTTATTTATCCCAGGCTGGCTTCAAACTCACTATGTACCTGAGGATGACCTTGAACTTTGAATCCTCCAGCCTCCATCTCCCAAGAGCTGGGATTACAGATGTGAACCCCCACTCCTGGATTGTAAGGAGTAAACACACCTGACTGGCTGAGCTACATCCAAGCCAGCATGGCTCTCACTTACTAGATAACTACTCAAAGAAGCTTAAAGAATGCTAACAGAGATCAGTGGCATTAAATGGTGCTATAAGAGCAGAGACACAGAGCTTTGGGTCCCTCTTCTAATAAGCCAGGGTAAGTATCACATGCTATGTGACGAGCACATATTAAAGAAATGGCTTAAAGAACTAATTATCTGATAGAAATATATATAAAGCACAAACCTGGATAACATTATAATTTAATAGTAGAATCTTTATTTTATGTGTATAGAGTTTTACCTACATGGATGTATATACATCCTGTGTGTGTAGTGCTGGGAATCAAACTCAGGTCCTCTACAAACGCAGCCTGTAGACGCTGAGCCATCTCTCCAGGCCGCTAATAGTATAATATTTGTAAACTGCTTCAATTTATTTATTATTTCATTTGATCTTCCAGATGACTCATTGAAGAGGATGTTGTAAATCCTTTATATAACTGTGGAACACAAGACTCAGAGTGGGAACGTGTCCTCTTAAAAGGCCACACAGCTGAATGGCAAACCTTAGTCCCTGAGATTCAAGAAGTAACAATGTCCCCTGGTAGAACATGTGGTCAAACAAAAGCAAATCCCACTGTTCAGAAGCTGCTGAGTCACAGAACTGTCCTAATCAAGATACCTTAGCCCTCTTCTCTTTGTAGTATTTTAAAAAGGTATCTATAATGAATGCTTTCCTGCAGGTATGCAAACATATCACATGTGTGCACTGCCAGCAGAAGCCAAAAGAAGACATCAATTCCCCTGGAAATGGAGTGACAGACAGTTGTTAGCCATCATCTGGGTGCTCAGAATCAAACCCAGGTCCTCTGAAACAGCAGCCACTGCTCTTAATGGATAAGTCATCTCTCCAGCCCCACCCCTGCACTCTTCATATTTTAAAAACAAAAGTAGAAATCTTTTTTTTTAAAAAATCTAAAGCAATCTCTTGATATTGGTTACATAACACAAAATAAAGTAGAGGTTCATACATACTTCTGTCTGTTTGGTCAATGTACGAGTTTGGGTAACTAAACCTGAAGGGTTTTCTCAGTGGGATCTGGGAAAACAGCCTTTGTTAGCTTTGGTGCTTGCCCACACACGTGCGTGCGTGCATGCATGCGTGCGTGCGTGCATGTGTGTGTGTATTTATATACACACAATATATGTTTATATAGAGAGATTTAGTTAATGTGTGTGCATGATTGTGTGTGCAGGTGCAAGTGCAGTGTGCATGTGTGTGAGGCCGGAGAACAGCTTCAGGTGTCATTCTCAGGAATGCGGTTCTCTTTGTCCTCTTGAGAGAGGGTCTCACTGGCCTGGAGCACATTGAGTAAACTAGCCTGGCTGGCAGGACTTGAATTCCCTTGTCTCTGCCCCCTCAGCACCAAGATTGGCAGTACATGCCACCATGCTCAGCTTTCATTCCCCTGGATTTAGGGGATTGAACTTGAGTCCTCAAGCTTTCAAAACAAGCATCTTAGCAACTGAACCATCTAACCAGCCCCCATCTAATGTACCTTCTTTGAGATGACCAGTGGCTTGGTGTTGAGCCAATTACTATTAGAGAGTATATCACATAGCAATCAATTAGCCTGTCAGGATAGCTTCATTCTTTTGAAATAAACTGCTTCTTCCATAACTCACTCTGATGCTTGGTAGTCAGATGCTATGCAATCAAATAATTGAGATTTCTATAATATTAAATGTAGTAGCATTGTTACAGCCAAGTGCACGACATTTGACTGATTTATTGGTGGGGGGGGGGGTTGTGCACTCGCGAAAACGCGTGTACACGTGCTCACAAGCTAGGAAAGGCAAAGGGTGATTGTGATAAAATTAGCTGTACACAAAGATTTTAAAGACACCTAAATAACTTGTGGGTTGGGTTTCATGTAACCATTGTGACCAACCCTTTCATAAACAGCTGAATCACTGCCATTAAAATAGGTTGAACTGATAGAACTGAAAGACCTTCCAACATAGGTCTGCGATGGGTTCTTTTTCCATGAACATTCTATCCTTAAATATTTATATCTTATGAGTCTTTTTTTTTTTTGCCTGCATATGTGCCTATGCCCATGTGCATGTAGTACCCACAGATCTGCAACTGGAGTTTCAAACAGTTGTGAGGTGTCATACAGGTGCTGAGGATCGAACCTGGGCCCTCTGAACTGAGTTATCTTCAACCTCATGGATATTTTTTTAATGTTATTAAGGTGTTGATTTTATAAATTCTAGGCATTGGAAGGTAATCTCTCCTTTAAACTAGCACCATGTAAAAAGTATTCAATATATGTGGCTAAAAGATAAATCAAAGCCAAATTATCAAAAGAAAGAGGAAAGCAGAAAGAAAATGAGGGAAGGAAGCAGGTATGACTGGAAATATGGATACTTAGAATTTCATATGAAACTAAAAGTTAAGAGGGGGTGGTATATGCATGCATACATGCATATATACATACATACATGCATTCATTCATATATACATACACAACATATATGTGAAATCATTATCCTGCCTTCTGCACCTAATTCTACAGGCCCTAAAATGCTAATTAAAACTTAACTGTGGCGCTTAGTTAATTCAGCTGACAGCCTACCATGGGGAATATTTTGGCAGTTAATTATATACATTGACAGTTTTTATATGGCGGGTATAAATTTATAGTGATACGGCTATAAAAAAAAAAAAGAGCTCACCCCAGCAACCGAATTTTTGTTCCTCTGAAGGTCCAGATTAATCTTAATCAGTTGTAGGAAACGTAATTGGGCAGGTTTGATTACTGACTTCCTGACATACTTCACGGGGCTCGTCGTTCTTAGGAATTGTTTTTTGTTCTGTTTACTGCTAGAACACAATCAGCAAAAGACCAGTATTTCTAAAACAGGTGCATTAGCCAATGAATTACAATTCTCTCCCCATGCCTCTGCCTCTGCCTCTCTCTCTCATCTCTCGCCCTACCCCCTCTCTTTTACACACACACACACACACACACACACACACACACACACAGAGGCACACACACACACACACACATTCTTTAAAATAAGATATCTCTATACCTTCCAGGTTTGTTCAATTACATTCCTATTTGTCTTAAAAATCATCAGGGTCACATAGGGGCATTTCTGTTCAGTCCTGTGATGTCCCTTGCTTTCCATCTCCCATCACATCACCACTATCACCCCCATCCTGTCACATCACCCCCCCATCACGTTGCCACCCCTCTCCCTCCTTCCCTCAGGAGTCCCCTTTGTTCTCTAAGCAGTCTCAGTTCTACTTGCATACCGTCTATACATATATGATTTTACATATCCATAAAGTCTAGGCACAAATGAAAGAAAAGATGTACATTTCTCTGAGGCTGATTTAATCCCCATCATGCCATTCTCTCCAGTTACATCTTTTTTTCCTGTGAAAAAGAGAAAAAAAAAACCTTTATGACTGAAAAAAAAACCCATTGTATACACAAATATATTTCTTTATCAATTCCACACCCGTGATAAATGGCTACCCTGAACAGAAGATGTTACTAGGTTAAATATATTATAGAAACCCATACCAAAAATATTTATGGCCTAATTGATGTGTCAAAGTGTTAATGATATAAAGTAACCAGACAAGAATCAAGGTACAGGGAGTCTGGACAGATGGGTCAGTGGATACAACACTTGCTCCTGAAGTTGGAGGGCTGGAGTTCCCAACACCAAGCCTGGGGGCTGTGCTGTTCTCCTGTAATGCTGGTGCTTAGGAGGCAGAGACAGGCATCTCAGGGCAAACTGGCTAGCCACACCAGGAAAATTGGCAACCTCCGAGTTTAGTAAAACACCTTGCCTTGGTAAAGAACGAGGAAAGCATTTGAGGAAGACATGTAATGTCAACTTGGGGATGCTAAGTGCACCCCCACACATGTGAACATGCATGTGTGTACATGAGTGTGTGCCACACATACTTGTTGTGATGGTTTGAATGAAAATGGCTCCCATAGATAGGCTCATAGTGGGTGGTACTATTAGAAGATGTGGTCCTGTTAGGAATCATGTCACTGGGGTGGGCTTTGAGGCTTCAGATGCTCAAGCCAGGCCTAATATCTCACTCTCTTTCTCCTGCCTGCTGATCCAGATGTAGAAATCTCAGCTACCTCTCTAGCACCATGTCTGCCTGTGTGCCACCCGAGATGACAATGAACTGAGCTGTAAGCCAGCCCTAATTAAATGTTTTCCTTTATAAAAGTTGCTGTGGTCATGGTGCCCCTTCACATGCATATGCCAAAATAAGTAAGTAAGTAAATAAATAAGTAAATAAATAAATAATAAAATATTGGATTTTAATTGTAGCAGGGCTTTGGAAGCAGTGGTCTAGAGAACGTGTATTATAAGAGGCAGTGGGGCTGTGGGGATAGGGGAAATGAGATGTGAGACTGTGGTGTGGTATGAGGGGCCTGTGAAAGACTTAGACACTCAAGGCTAGAGAATACTTGACACAGATAGCCACCCTACATGGGAGGCAGGGTGACATCACTCACAATATGATGTTCCATTTCTACGTTCTGAAGAACCTCCATGATACTTTGTAAAACACAAGTACTCATGGCTTCCCCATCCTACGTTTTTATTTTTATCTTTTTTATTTTATTTTATTTTTTTGCTAGTGGCCATTTTTCCTGGATGAAGGTGATTTCTCACTTCTGGGTTTGTTTTTATTTCTCCAATATTTGGTGATACTGAGTACTCCATACGTGATCATTGTGAACAGTTTCCATGGTAAAAGGTTATGGTTGTGACTAGAGAGACGGCTCTGAGGTTAAGAGCATTTGTTCTTGCAGAAGACCAGGTTCAGTTCCCAGAATCCACATGGCAGCTCACACTGTCTATTACTCCAGTCTCAGAGGACCCAATGCCCTCTTCTGACTTAATGAATATCAGGCATGCATGTGGTACACAGACATACATGTGAGCAGAGGTTCATTACAAAAAAAAAAAAAAAAAAAACTCTCTGAGACGAGCTTTAAAAGGCAAGAGTTCGTGAAGAGGAAGAAGTCAGGCAGAGCAGCACACAAGTCAAAGTACTTATAAATGCTAAGAAGTTATATTTTCCCATAAAGTATTGGGGACATGACAGTTTGTCAGTAACAAGGGTGTGACTCTAGCAACACTGTACATGCCCCTGATGTTCCCTAATCTCAGAAATTAAGCAAGGTCAAGGCTGGCGAGCTCTTGAATGGAAACAAGAGGAGATGAAAAGGGTGGAGCTTAGCCTCTGCTTGGTAAATCTAAAGGTCCCTCTGCTTGTTGTTGGGATGAAATACCCTAGAGGAAGAGATTCTCAGGAGGGAAGGCTTATTTTGGCTAATTATTCTAAGGAATGAAGTCCACCATAGTGGGGAAGACATGGTAAGCAGGACCGTGGGGCCCCTGATCCCATCCCACCCAGGCAGGAAGCAGAGTGTGGTGACTGCTAGAGCTCAGTTCACCCCCTTTTCACTCAAGTGGGGTACCAGTCCTTGGAATGGTGCCACTCGCTTTCAGGATGGGTCTTCCCACCTCAGGTAACCTAGAACCCCCGCACACACATACCCAGAAGTCAGTCCTCTACTTGATCCTAGATCCTGTCAAATGGATGTTTCATGTTAGTCATCACATTCCGGAAGGGTGGAGAAGGTCCAGAGAAGGTCTGTATTAGAGCTGGGGTGTTATAGATGACAGAGCCAGAACAAAGGAAAAGTGGAGGTGATGGTCAGAGGATCACCTGGCCACTGCATGAAGGGAGTCTGTGGATTTATGTATGTCATAAATACACATGCCAGTATGCATTCATTACTGGTTCTGAGCACTTGCTCAGGAAGGCTTAGCCAAACACAGCTTATAAATGGTTACTTTCTCCAGAGTTAAAGAAACTATCTTCTGTCTTCATCTATTTTTTGTAATCTGGGGTTCTCAAACAAATGCAGAGGTGTTTGTGGACCCTGAGAGTGGGCTCAGACCTGGGCAGGTAGCTTCTCTATGCCTCCTCCCAAGCTGCCCTCACCATCAGAAACTCAAGTCGCCTACAGGGATGGGCATCCTATAGTTGGCCAAGCAGCTATGTCTGCAGCCTTGAGGAAGAGGAAAAAGAAGACCGCCATCTTCCACTGCCCAGTGAGCTCTGTCCATCTGCCCTTCCCAAGGAATCAAGTGTAAACAAAGCACCATAACCAAGTTTGCCAGTAACAGCTATTAATCAGGGAAGTAAATGTCTTTCTTCCTTTCTTTCTACTCTGGAGCCTTCAATAATGTAGAAGGAAAAATGGTGACAGAAGGTCAGTTTACCTCTAAGCCTGTGACACTTCGTCAATACAGTATTGACAATTCAGTTAAGGTGAAATATAAGGGCATTATTTAGCTGTTAGGAACTAGTAAGTATATTATTTACTATGTTGGCAATCAATCATAGCCAAGAGATTGAGACATGAGCTCCCTGAAAATTCTCCTGCAAAGATCTAAAAATGATCTCTCTCTCCCTCTCTCCCTCTCTCCCTCTCTCCCTCTCTCCCTCTCTCCCTCTCTCCCTCTCTCCCTCTCTCTCTCCCCCTCCCTCCTTCTCTTCCTTTCTTCTTCTCTATCCTCTATCTCCCTCTTCTCCTTGCTTATCACAATCTCTTTCTACCTTTATCTCTCTCAGTTTCTTTATCTCTCAATGTCCGTCGTTTGATCTTTCTTCCTTCTCCTCTCATCCCCCCCTCACCCTCTCTCTCCCTCTGTATTAGTCAGGGTTCTCTAGAGTCACAGAACTTATGGATAATTTCTAAATAGTAAAGGAATTTATTGATGACTTACAGTCGGCAGCCCAATTCCCAACAATGGTTCAGTCGCAGCTGTGAATGGAAGTCCAAGGATCTAGCAGTTACTCAGTCTCACGCAGCAAGCAGGCGAAGGAGCAAGAGCAAGAGCTAGACTCCCTTCTTCCAATGTCCTTATATTGTCTCCAGCAAAAGGTGTAGCCCAGATTAAAGGTGTGTTCCACCACACCTTTAATCCCAGATGAAAGGCATAGCCAGATTAAAGGTGTGTTCCTTAACTCGGAGATTCAATCTTCTGGAATCCATAGCCACTATGGCTCAAGATCTTCAAACCAAGATCCAGATAAGGATCTCCAAGCCTCCAGATAAGGGTCACTGGTGAGCCTTCCAATTCCGGATTGTAGTTCATTCCAAATATTGTCAAGTTGACAACCAGGAATAGCCACTACACCCTCCCTCCCTTCCTCCCTCCCTCCCTCCCTCCCTCTTTCTCTTTCTCCCTCTCTCCCACCCTCCCATTACTTCTTTTCCCTCAGTCTCTCACCTTTCCCCTATGACTCTCTCTTCACTCCCTCTTTCCTTTCCTTTCTTCCCTTTTTTCTCTTCCCTCTCCCTTCTCTCTGTACACATAAGTCTCAAATGATCGTATTTTTGGTTGATGAATGTAGGGATTTATTAGCAGGAAATGAAAACTGATAGGTATTTAACATTTAATGTAAAATAATCTACTATAACATAAAAAACTCAAAATAATACTAACTGTCTTAATTGTCCCTGATAATTAAACTGTCACTGTGGTCATTAGAAAGATAGGTGGATATAGTGAGTTATTGACAGAAGTTCTTCAAATAGAGTGGTATAATTTTAAATCTAAATTTAATTTAAATCAAAGGTATTTTCCTCTCCCACTCTCTTTGTCTCCTATTTCTTCTCTCCCCCTTCCTCACTTAGTCAGTATATAGTGACAGAACATAGATTAGTTATTGGGGATATGTTTTTGACTCTGTGTGTGTGGTGTTCGTCTTAAATCAGATATCTAATAAACTGGATAGATTCAAGGTTGTTGTTTTCTTTTAAGTTTAATCCCACCACAGCTAACATCCTGTTTCCATTATTTCAAATTAAAAGGGGCAATGGGAACTGGAGGGATGGCTTACAGGGTAAGAGCTTTTCCAGAAGACCTGGGTTTGGTTCTCAGCTCCCACACTTGGCAACTCACAACTGCCTATAACTCTAGCTTCAGGGAATCTGACACCCTCTTCTGAACTCCACAAGTACTTGAAGATATACATACATACATACATACATACATACATACATGCAAAAATCCAACATTTTTATTCACTTTATTGATCTGTTATTGAGATTAAAAATCCATTTGAAAGAACTTACATATAGGAGGCTTTCCTTTTTCCTAATTATCAAGATGCTTCGGCTGCACTTGCTGGGGCAGTTGAAACAGCAAGATTACACTAGTCATGGAACTTAGTTCCATACCACATAGTGGGCAAGAGGCATTCCCCACCACAATGTGGTCACAGGGGATGGGATGTAGGTCTCAGTTCTAATGCTGTGGCCACAGACAGCTCCAAGCAAGAGCATTCAGTGGGAGCATTAGAACTCAGAAACAAGACGCACAAAGTGGCTCGAAGTAGAAGTATGGTGTTCCCATTTAAGCCTGACGCCAACAAGAAATTATCATCAGGACAGTCACGGAGTTCAGTTTACATATCAGGTGCCAGGCTGTCTCATGGGACAGAGGCTTTCTGCCCAGGCAGCCCCTCATGGGTGATCATTGATACAAATGGTTTTCCATGAACCACTGTGACACAGAACTTACAGACTGACAGGTGGCCCCTAGCTGTCCATCAATAGCCACTAATGTATCACACTGCCACCTGCCATCAGGAGAGCTTTTCACCACCATGAGATCACTTGTCATTGCTGTACAGAAGGCACTCAGCTGGATCTGCTTGTAATACACAGACTCAACTGTGTAATTTCAACTCCACTGCAGCACTAAATGCCAGAAGAGCAGGGTACTTGTGGCAGAGAAGAAAGAGAACGTAGCAACTATCATTACCTCCCTAAACTTCAACAACTTGAAAGAGCCCTCTTCCCAAGAGGTTCAGATCCCCCAATTTCACACGGTGTAATGGCAGCCAGCTCCACAGAACACACACAGGCACTTGTCTGCTGATGAGATCACTTTCCGACATCACTGAACAGGTGGGGATGATCCCACAGCATCAGCGCCAGACCAAACTTTAGGTCATCGGCCTCATAGCCAATTTGAGCCTAAAGCAGTTGTCCTTATACACCACTTAGAAACTTAGTAAAAGTCAGTTCAAAGTATAAACTCTTCAAGACAAACGTGCACACACACACACACACACACACACACACACACAAACACACAAACACATGTTGCATGGTTGTCATTGTTGGTTTCTTAAAAATTCCCCCCAAATCTTGATCCTCAGCCAATGTGCTATTGGGAAATAGAAGTTTGAGGGTGGATCTAGCTGGAGGAAGTTGGGACATGGGACACATTCTTGAAGAGGATATTAGGACTCTGTCCCATTCTGTGATGGTTAGTTTTTAGCTGCCAACTGACCACAACCTGAGATCACCTGGCAAGAGCCTCAGCTGAAGAACTGTCTAGAACAGGTTGGCTTGTGAGCATGTCTGTAGGGGGCTATATTATCAATTAATATAGGAATTCTCTGATCATTGTGAGTGGCACTACTCCCTAGGCAGGGTGCCCTGAACAATAGAAGCAAAGAAAAGACTTTCTGGGAGCTAGCAATTAGGCAAGCACAAGGATGTGTTTATTCTCTTTGCCCTTGATTGTGACTGCTTCGTGACTAGCTGTTTGAGACCTTGCCTTGTCTTCCCTTTGGCAATGGTCTGTCACCTGGAATTGTAAATCAAATAAATCCCTTCTCATCCAGATTGTGTTTTATTAGTATATTTTACCATAGTAACAGAAAATCATAATACCTCTGCATATCTTTCTCTTGACTCCCTGGCTGTCTATGAGCTGAATGGCTTTCTCTACCAGGTTACCACATAGTCCCTACATGATAAACTGTCCTGCCATAGGTCCAAAGCAATAGAGCCAAATGACCTTGAACTGAACCTCTAAAACCATGAGTCTTAATGAAGCCTCCCTCGTTATAAGCTGTTTGTTTCAGCAAATGAAAGCCAAATAATGCAAGGATGCAGTCTCGGTGAAACTAAGCTTCAGAGGTCCACACACAGAGCCCTTTAAGCTGCTGGCCAGCTCCCTCTGCCCTCGTGCCTCTGTGCTCCATTCTCATGCCTGCTTCAGGCCTTATTAATAGACTAGGCAGCTTTATTTTGCTGAACTCAAAAGCAACCTTGTATGCTTTTTTTTTTTTGGTCTTAGTTAAGGTTTCCAACGCTATAAAGAGATACTATGGCCAAGGCAACTCTTATAAAAGAAAACATTTAATTGAGACTACCTTACAGGTTCAGAGATTCAATCCATTATCATCATGGTGGGAAGCATGGCAGCATCCAGGCAGGCCTGGTGCTGGAGGAGCTGAGAGTTCTGCATCTTCATCCAAAGGAAACCAGGAACAGACTGTCTCCCACATGGCTAGGAGGAGGGGCTCAAAGCCCAACCACACAGTGACACTTTTCCAGTCAGATCTCCACTCAGGCTAAAGTTCATGAACCCAGCAGATAAAGCATCCTTGTCATTTTCACCGCATACACACATGTGAGGGTTTGAATAGGAATGGCTTCCATAGACTCATGTGTTCGAATGTTTGGCCATAGGAAGTGGCACTATTAGGAGGTGTGGCTTTGTTGGAGTGGGTGTGGCCTTGTTGGAGAAATTGTGTCACTGTGAGGGTGGGGTATGAGGTCTCCTATGTTCTTTTTATTTTTTATTAGATATTTTCTTTATTTGCATTTCAAATGTTATCCCCTTTCCTGGTTTCTCCTCCAAAAATCCCCTAAACCATCCCCCTCCTCCTGCTCACCGACCCACCCACTCCCGCTTCCCTGTCCTGGCATTCCCCTACACTGGGGCATCGAGCCTCATAGGACCAAGGGCCTCTCCTCCCATTGATGTCCAACAAGGCCATCCTCTGGTACATATGTGGCTGGAGCTATGGGTCCCTCCATATGTATGTACTCTTTGGTTGGTGGTTTAGTCCCTGGGAACTCTGGGGGGTACTGGTTAGTTCATATTGTTGTTCCTCCTATGAGCTGCAAACCCCTTCAGCTCCTTCGGTACTTTCTCTAACTTCTCCATTGGGGACCCCATACTCAATCCAATGGCTGGCTTTGAGCATCCACTTCCGTATTTGTCAGGCTTTGGCAGAGCCTCTCAGGAGAAAGCTATATCAGGCTCCTGTCAGCAAGCCCTTGTTGGCATCCACAATAGTGTCTGGGTTTGGTAACTATATATGGAATGGATCTCCAGGTGGGGCACTCTCTGGATGGCCTCACCTTCAGTCTCTGCTCCACACTTTGTCTCTGTATCTCCTCCCATGGGTATTTTGTTCTCCCTTCTAAGAAGGACCAAAGTATCCACACTTTGGTCTTCCTTCTTCTTAAGCTTCATGTGGTCTGTGAATTGTGTCTTAAGTATTCCGAGCTTCTGGGCTAATATCCACTTATCAGTGAGTGCATACCATGTGTGTTCTTTTGTGACTGGGTTACCTCATTCAGGATGACATTTTCTAGTTCCATCCATTTGCCTAAGAATTTCGTGAATTCATTGTTTTTAAACCAGGCCCAGTCTCTTGCTGCCTGCAGATCAAGATGTAGAACTTTTAGCTCCTTCTCCAGCACCATGTCTGCCTGCATGCTGCCATGCTCCCCACCAATACGATAATGAACTAAACCTCTGAAACTGTAAGCCAGCCCCAAGTAAATGTTTTCCTATATAAGAGTTGCCATGGCCATGGTATCTCTTCACAGCAATAAAACCCAAACCAAAACAAAATATATGTTCAAGGGGCTAGAGAAATGGCTCAATGCTTTAGAACATAGCCCTAGTGAGGACCCGATTCAGTTCCCAGCACCCACACCGCAGCTTATCACTGCCTATAACTCGAGTTCCAGGGGGTATCTGATACTCTCTTCTGGCTACCTCAGGCACTTATACACATACACACACACACACACACACACACACACACACACACACACACACACACCTAAAAACAATAAAATAAATAGTTTAGAAAAGAATGTCTGTTTAAGACAAACCTTGTCTGGCCTGAGTTCCTCTTCTGGGGATTCCTGTCTAGCTCTTTAATGGTGTGGAAAAGCAGCCTACTCTGGTGTTGGGGAAAAAAAAACAAAGCCACCTACAGTAAGAAATTAAGAGCAAAATTACATAAGGCTTTACAAAAAATAATAGTATGCTAGCTGCATTTTTCAACCGAGCCATAAAATCATTTCCCAAGCCAGGAGGATCATTATCTCCATTTCACAGGTGGAGAACTGGGAATTACAGAGAGGTTAATGGCTGTGTCTAAGAGCACACAGCACGCCCTCATCAGAAAGTGCCAGAAATACAGGTAAGAGTGCAAGGCTCACACTGCTCGGAGACAACCCGAACTTTCCTGAACAAGTTAGACTTGGCCTAATTGGCATTCAATTTTAAAAAATGTCTTTCATTAAAATTATAATTTGAAGAACTGGGTAATTGATTCACATTTGATTAAGGCGGATTCTGTTGGATTAACATGATTAATAGATAAAATTATAATCAAACAGAAAGCAGTGCAAAAGGTGTTAAGCCACGGATCACATCCAGACTCTGCATTTTAAGATGGGTGTGCTGGGGCTTGATTTATATTAGAAATATCCATTTCGTTGTCCAACTCACACTGTCCAGTTATTACTGGGGAGGAGTTAGGATGAGGCCTATGTCCAGGATTAAAGGGAATATTGGGAAGAGGTTTTATTTCTCATCGAAGGGAACCTTGACCATCTTCTTTCTGATGCTCCCCAAGTCAATTGGTTCAAGCTGGGTGGTAAATCTCTCAACTTGATAAGGAAGTAGGCCACAGTGGTTATCCAGGCTCAGACCTGCACACAGTTAACACCACATTCAACTTCCAGGAACCCGGACAGGTATATTACCGTTCACAATGTTGTCTACAGATGCAAAAGTCCTCACTCCTCCAATAGCAACTTGGGGGTTTCCCCTACCAGTTAACTGATGTGAGACAATTCCTGCACTAGCCACATCCTAGCAGGCAACCCAGAGGCTAAAGCAAAAACTAGCACATTTGAGAATTTGATATCCAGTCGTAAATTCCTGTCTACCAGAGATAGGAGATGGGGAGTGGGAATGGAGGTGGTGGCATGAATGGAGGTGGTGGCATGAATGGAGGAGGTGGCATGAGTGGTGGTGGGTGTGAAGAGTAACTTCATTCTCACCACCAAGACACCCTTGCTTTCAGAGAACTGACTGGGTAGTGACAGCTTTCTTCCCTAAACATCCATGTCTGTATAATTGAAGCAAGAAAGAGGACCAAGACAATCCTTAATCATTTTCGGTCTTTGTCAATGTCCCAAAACCAACTTGCGTGACATACAACATAACAGAAGCCCTGTGTTCCTGCAAATCAACCCCAGGGTGGCCTCTTGCCAGCACCCCAGGTAGGTTGGTCCTCAGATTTTACCACTACAGTTCTACTCTATCCATATGTATGATCAAATGCTCTGAGTAAATATCTGAGAAGCACTTACTGAGTGGGGGTCTTGCAAGGGTGTTACCTCTTTTTTGCATACAAAATACAGACTGTTCAAAGGTGGATTGTATTTTGTGTTGGCAAGGGCTTTTATTAAAGTACAAGTTGTAAGGTAACTGGGTAGCATGCACCAAAGCAGCCGCGTATGTGCATGTCCTGTGGCATCGTTTCACCCGTGTCTGTGCATAGTAAGATCAATTTAAGACTCCGACTGCAGCAATATTTGTAACTGTATTTAAAAATAGCAGAAGCAATCTAATGTTTCCCTAAAAAGAAAGAGTCCAATAACTCACAGTATAGGTACACCATGGAATATGAACCCAAGAAGGCTCAGTAATTCCTGCCCATAACCCTAGTACTTTGAGAGGCTGAGACAGGAGGATTGCTGTGAGTTCAAAGCCAATATTGGCTACATGATGAGATGTTGTTTCAATTTGAAAAAATCATTAAAGGACTGTGTAGATATTGTTCAGCAGTTAAGAGCACTGACTACTCTTGCAAAGACCCTGGTTCAGTTCCCCATATCCACATGGTGATTCACAGCTACCCATAACTCTAGTTTCAGGGTATCTAACAGCTGCTTCTGGCCTCTGAAAGTATTGAACATATACAATATCCCCATAAACCTACAGGCAAAATACTTATACACATAAAATAAATAAATTCTTGAAAATAAATAATTCAAAAGGACTAGAGCCAACCATATTGCAGGAAGTGATTTTTAGTGAAGTTTTTTTTTAAGTAATAGAAATAGAGGTTTATATAAGATATTCATTTAAATAATGTAGTATGTCTATGCATTTTAATGGATTTTTTAAAAACTAGAATGGATACACCACCAGATATCATTGGACTAGTCTCTGAAGGAGCTGTCATAAAGCTTGCTTGCTTGCTTGCTTGCTTGCTAGCTTGCTTTATTTCTTTCTTAGAGAAAGTGGATATGGGAACCTGTGTGCAGTACTTGCATCTCACTGAGAAGATAAAGAACTTGTCACTCAAGCCTGACAACCCAAGTTCAATTCTTAGAAACCATGTAGGCATGGCATTCCTGAAGAGCAACACCTGGCTGCTCTTCACACACACACACACACACACACACACACACACACACACACACACACACACACACACACAGAGAGAGAGAGAGAGAGAGAGAGAGAGAGAGAGAGAGAGAGAGAGAGAGAGAATGAATTTCTTCTTTAAAATCTCCTATAGTTTTATCTCGGATGTGATTGCCAAGATTTGAAATTGCTCTCTTGGCAGACTGTCTTGCCTGCTTGTAAATCCAGACCCCACTGCAATTTGCCTTGACACAGTTGGGCCCAAATAGATGGGTGAAAGAAAACATTCAAATTCTCTTTTACTCAGATCTGGAAGCCATTGAGAAATAATGTGTTTCCTGTAACATTGGGAAGCATCACTCTGCTAGCAAGCTCCATCTGTATCTTAATCGCCACACATAGCCCTGAGTTCTCCAGACACTGCCCCCAAGTCAGAAGTTGCCCTCACAAAGAGCAGCCATTGCCCTGGATTTGCTCTGCCTGTCTATTTGAATCAGATGTAATGATAGCAATAATAGCCGCTAACATTTCTGAATGCTTCCCACATCCCAGCACTCTTCTGACCTATCTAAGTGTAAATTAGATATAAACAGCTCAGAAAGCCTCCTGGTACTTGGCATTTCCTCCTCTGGGATGCTTCTGTGGGAAATAAGTAAGGCAGAGTTGATCCTTCACCTCCCAGCCAATGAGCATTCCAGCATCTATACTGGGACGGTTTTGAAAACAAAACAGGGAAAATAATTACCACAAAAATGATCATCCAGAAATAGATCACATGACCTAGAGCAAGAGGCCACTGAACTTACAGGACCTCCTCACAAGTGGCCAGTGTTGCTCGGAGAGCCATTGGTGCCAGTCCCTCTCCTCTAGAAGATGCTCAACCTGCACTTCTAGTTGCTAACAACATCTGTACTTGCCATTATCTAATTAGTTTCCTGTTGATGGACAATTGAGCTGCACTTTCCTTTCACTTGTTAAAGTCATGTAACACTTATAGAATTGGCCTGTGGTCGCTATCCTAGAGGTAGCCCAAGAGCTTCCTTTTGCTCTGTGTCCTTCTCTTTCCTTAAAAACACTGTAGCAACTGATCGAAATATCTTACTAGCTCCCTCACTGGTTAGTTAATAACAGCCATGGAATCTTAGAAGCGTGTTTATTTTACATTTGTATAAGAGCCATCATGTTGTTCCTTTTTAAACCCTAGTCCTCTGCAAGAACACTACGTGACCTTGGCTGCAGAGCCATCTCTGCAGCCCCTTGGAGGTACTTCTTTTTAATTATCCTTTTATGGTTTTGATGGCATGCACCAAGAAGCCCTGACCAAGCCAGGCAACTGTGTTGCCTGTGAATTTCATTCATCCAAAGAGCTAAGTGGGGCCAGGAGTTGCTAAAGACCAGGAACATCTTTTCTTAGCTTCCAGAGTAATCGACTGTCAAATGGTACTAAGATGTTATCTCTGTCTCTGTTCCTTGAGATGCTCGTCCACTTCTGTCCCTTCCTCCCTTCTCTACAAAGTTACCCAATTTTGTTTGTTTCTGGTTTGTGAATGAAGGATAGGTTATGGTGACGACTACAATACTAGAGCTTGATTTCACATTCATTTGGTAATAAAGTTAATTGACTAACAAACCATCAGAGACTACTTTCCTCTGAATGAAAGATGGAAAGTTCAATTCTTAGACATAAGTGAGCAGTAGTGTGATTAGTGGTTAGATTATTTAACAGATTTTCCATTTTATGTGTGAATTGAATAAGAATTTCAGGCTCTCCAACAGAGTAACAGCTCTATGCTATCTGAACCTGTGAGTTTTCATTGTCAGACTCTAGTATTTTTGTTAATGGCAAAAATACTAGTGGTTGTACACTCAACCACTGCATCATAGCTTCAGCCCTGCTGTTCCTATCCCCACACTGTAAATAAACCCATAGAAATGAAGTTATAGGGGCTGGAGAGATGGCTCAGCAGTTAAGAGCACAGACTGCCCCTACAGAGAACCTAAGTTCAGTTCCAGCATCCACATAAGGAGAGTCACACTGTCTGGAATTTTAGCCTCAGGGATTTGATGCCCTCTTCTGGACTTTGAGGGCCATGCACACACATGGCACATACAGACACACGGTTAAAAATAAAACCAAGTTTTTAACTGAAGGTACACACAATACTTGCTTATGTGTCAACATGCCTAGAATCCAAAAATTTGCTTAGCTCTCCTAGTGTGAAAAGAAATGACTCCTGCCTCTGGAGGGAAGCCAAGATGGCAGCCACGTGTCAGCTTTAATTCTTCACTTTGATGTGTATTGTGGGTCCACAGGCGAATGCATTTATTCATTTGTAGGAAAGCAGCATATCAGCATTTACTGGAAAAATAGAGAGAAAAATGTCTTTTGAGTCTGTTTGCGATTTGGAAACTTTTATATTGTTTTGAAAAAGAAAACCCACTTGCTACAAAGGTGTGAACATTTTAATGATGCCTGGTCGAAACTGCTAATTTTCTGTCCACATCTTCGAACCATGCAGCTCGATTTTTTTCCTATTAAGTTCTTGTCATGTAAGGCAGGCATTAGCTGTACTCAGAGACCTTTTTTCAGTCCCACCTGTCATACCCCGCAACAGAAGTGCTGATTCTCATGGGCTCACTTATTATCTCCGCATGGGGGCCATCACTCATTGTATCATTAGCTGATAATGACCAGATGAGTTGATTGAGCTGTAAATGACCACGGTTAGAGACTGCAGCTTTAGCTGATTAGATAAATATGCCACATATTTCATTTTGATCATATCAATTTCACTATCATTCGACTGAAATGTCTCCTGTCAACCTCAAGTTCTCATTAAGGCATGGTAATTTCCCTGAAATATGACTGTATGCCTGGCTTCTATCAGCCAAAACCAATAGTTACAGAAAAGGAAGGTGATTTTATATTTTAGCAAGAGCTTTAGCCTCCTGCTCTCCCTGTTCTTCCTTTGTGCGAAGGGATGGCGCTGTTACTCACAGAGCAGTGAGGGGCAGGGAATGATGCTTTCAGTGAATTTGATTAAAATGTTTGGGACCTCCTCACTCCAGGAGGCCCTGAAAAATAAGTGCCCTTGGCACCTCACATCTGACATTGCTGAGACTTTCTAGTCCAGTGCCCTGCAAACTGAAACCTGAATCCTCAAGGGATGCGACTCCAGAAGACCCAAGAGATTGCATGTCTAATGAGCTCCCAGGCAGATGCCAGCATTGCTGGTACCCAGGCCACACTGAGTGTGAACACCAGGGGCCAGCAAATGGGTCACTTCTGCTGCTTGTCAAGAACAGACCATGGAGGTTGAGTGAAGAGAGGCTCAGCTGAAATGTTGAATCTTGGCTCATGGACTACCTACCTACTGGAGAGTGCAGCTGAGCCAGTTATCAGCTAGGTGGACAAAATGACCACAGGGGCTGCTTTGTTACATTTAGGTTATGTGGGTAAGAAAAGAGCCAAAGGGTGAGGCTGTAGCTGTGATAGAGCACTTGCTCAGTTACTGCCACACAAAGGCCTGGATTCCGCCTCAGCAAAAAGGGGGGGGGGGGGCGGTGGAGTTGCAGGGAGAAGGAACAGTAAAGGAAAAACTTTTAAAAAGTATTTTGTTCACGTAATGCTATGATCCTTACTGGAATGTGAGCTACATCTTCTTCTCCTCTTAAAATTCTGTGTGCATCTCTGGTAAAGAAATGCACTGTTCCTCCACAGAAGACAACACTTGGGGGAGTTTCACAAGCCATCTCTAGATGCCTCCGGGTGAGTCAGAGCGTTTTCTGGTCTGAAGATTCACAAACTGACCTAACATTCAAGTTTAGATGTATTATGACATCAGTGTGGTGGCCAGGGAAGGGGCTCTTTTATAAGTGAGCAGTGATATGCTGCCTAGACTCTTCCACAAGGAGCACAATTCAGGATTTTTAAAGAGGTAGGTTACCCTGGTAACATAAGTGCCCCAGTATCTTAATAAGTCAGCACTTTCCATTTTAAGTAGTCTCTTAAACTTGAAGAAAATGGATCTTACTATTCTGGGATGTTGATCTGCAAATGGCGGTTTAGAGAGTCAACTGACTTGCTCAAGTTTGCATAATCTAGTGAGTGGTGAAGGTGGGATTTGAACTCTGCTTGCATGACTTCAAAATGCAGTAGCTTGCTAGCACACAATGTTTCTTCTCTATAAATATCTGTAACAAAAAAACAGTCTTTAGAAATGTGTGTTTTGAGTTGGTGGAAGATTATTAACACTGATATTTGTTATTTGACCACAATTATGCAGCTGTTAAGTGGAGGAGAAAGAATTAAAACCCAGGTGTAATTGATGGTATCCGCTGCTCTTAAGGACAAAGAAGGATGTGCAAGTAGCAGGGTATACTTATGTTGTCAGGGTTTTGGACAGCATTTTACAGAGTTAATATTTTGGCCTCTCAATGTCCCAGGATGGTCATAGATCAGACGACAGCAGCTTATCATGGGCACTTGCTTGGATTCTAAATTGTGAAAGTGGAACCCAATGTGATGGGTTGAATATGTTTGGCGCTATTAGGAAGTGTGGCCTTGTTGGAGTAGATGTGGCTGTGTTGGAAGAAGTGTGTCACTGTGGGGGTAGGCAATGAGACTCTCCTCCTAACAATGTGGAAGACAATCTTCTCCTTGTGGCCTTCAGATGAAAATGTAGAACTCTCAGCTCCTTCTTCACCATGCCTGCCTGGACACTACCATACTCCATCCTTGATGATAATGGACTGAACCTCTGAACCTGTAAGCCAGCCCCAGTTAAATGTTGTCCTTATAAGAGTTGCCTTGATCATAATGTCTGTTCACAGCAGTAAAACCTTAAGACACTCAAGAACTCACAACTATGAGGTGCTGGTCCCAAAACCAAGGTTTGAGGCATCAGATGCCAAGAGCCCTCCACCTTCGCTGTTACCCAAAGACCTCTGTGTGTTTCTGAAGTATTTCTAATGGTTACATTGCCAGCTATGCCTGGAAATCCTTATCTCTATTTAAAAGCTAGTCAAGGCCTTGAATTGCTTTAGATTCAATAGGAATAACAGATAATAAATAGCAGGCTGTTAAGAACCTACAATCTATACAATTGAAAATGGTACAGCCCCTCAAGGAGCTCGCCCACCAGAGCACATGCAAAGATACAGACATTGCTACTTACACAAGATGGAAAGTCCATTCAACCCTATGTATAGAGATAAACTTACTCTGCTACTTCATGAATATAGAACACAGGACTCCTTAGCACAGTAGGCGGCTCATCAGCCTCATGAACAGAGACATTGCTGCTGGAAAAAAGGGAGGATTACTTTTGTACTTTTCAGTCAATTCTTGATAAGAGACCATTGTACTTTGAAAGGTTTATTTATTTACATACCTATCTATTTTATGTATATGTATGTTTGCCTATGGAAACTTATGTGCACCATGAGCCCATGGGAACCCTTGGAGGACAGAAGAAGACATCAGATCTACAGGTGCTGGAGTTACATGTGATTGCGAGCTGCCATGTGGATGCTGGGAACCAAACCCAATTTGTCTGCAAGAGCAGGACACATTAACTGCTGAGCCATTATATTTTTGGTCCACAGTTAGGCTGTGTCTTTTCCTACATCCCAAAGATCAAAGAGGCCTGTTAGAAGTTGTTTAGCATCTTATCCTGACATGTGTTAATAATTATAATTCCCTAATGATTCTCTTACAATAGCAGTGAAAGACGAAAGCAAACATCTTGCCAAGACATGCTGAATTCTTACTGTGCCCAAGCTTCATTAAGGTTGTGGCCCCTGGAACACCCCTGCCTTCTGCTCTTTACTTAGACTAACTCCATTTCATCCTTCAGGTTTCAGCTTGTAGCAGTTTGCATGGGTCAGGATAGGTGCAAAACCAAACATCTCCAATCTGTGTCTTCAAGGCATGAAAGTCTATGTATCACACACTGAGAACTTCTCAGCTGGTGCTGGGCTCCATTTCAACCTCACTCAGGTTCACAGTAGAGCTTCCAGCTTCTGAAGGGAAGAAGATGAGGACTGTTATTTCTATCAATAGGTGACCTGGATTGTCTTCCACTCATGTTGCATTAGCCAGAATAAGTCTTAAAAAGGTACAGTGGGATCTTGCCATAGGCAGAAGAGAGCTTACGGGACCTCAAGTGAAAAATCCCTATAGCCACCTACAGCTTCCTCTGTTTTCTCATGGCAACTTCAAGATGGATAGCATCACACCACCATGACCTGATTACTAGTCAGCAACACCCCACAAGTTATGTAGCTACCTTTTAGGAACTGAACTATTACTTCCTGGGGGGAGGGGGGTAAGGGAAACTCAGAAGGTTCAGTATTAAGCACAACTCACAAGTCTTAGGAAATTCCTGAAACTCACAAGATTCACAGACATGGTTGTATAAGCAGAAACAGTTGCTCGGGAAGACGAGACTCTCTGATCAGTAAATCTGTCTCCAGACTCTGCGGGAAGCTCCAGAAAGATACAGCATTCATGAGTTATCACCCAGGTTGGCTGGAGTTTTTGGTAACTCAGCTGCCTTTGAGATATTCATGCTCCTACAAGTAAGTCCTCATCCATGCTTCTTTATGTAACCCCAATAGACTCACTAGTCCTGTAGGGTACACTTGGGGGAATAATTTCTTTGATTTTTTTTTCATAAGAACCTCCATTCTGACATGAGGAGATGTGTGCTCATATCTCTTCAAGAGAAGTCACAGAAACAACCCAGCTTCTCTGGGCAGGCACATCTTTATATCCAGCACTACCATCTGTGGCATAGCTACACTAGTGGTGAGGGTAAAGAGATCAGTAGGGAAGACAGTGTTTCCTTTTTATAAAATGTAAGTCTGTATCTTTAAATGTATGATTTCATAACAATTACCATTCAAAAATGCTGTGTGTGCCTTCCATTCCTTAGATAGGATATGCAGCTAGCCTAAAGCTCTAATTCTAACTTCGCTTGTGAATGCAAATATTTTAATAAGTATAACACACAGAGGCTTGAACTATCAATTATTCCTAGCAGCATATGTAAAATACCTTGTTTATCCGAGAGATCCTGCATCAGACTGAAGGAGAGAAAAACATTACCTTAAAAAATGCATCTGAGATTCTGCCTTGATCCTCAGCTTTTCTTGCAAATGATTCAAAAGTTGGAGCTACTTAAGATTTATGAAAGGTAAGCAAAAGCTTTGAGTGAACTTTGATGGTTGGCCACGGCAGATAAAGGCAGCACACAAGTTATTTGTCATAACTGTCTATGCTTACAACTGGCCAGTAATTTTCTTGTATACTTAAGGGTTACACAGATATCAGCTGAGTTTCTAGTTCCTAAAACATGGTTTAGAAAAATTCACCAAGGTTGGGGAATGTATTGCTCAGTGGAGAAGTGTTTGTTTATCATGTGTAAGGTCCTAGCTTAAGAGGGAGGGAGGGAGGGAGGGAGGGAGGGAGGGAGGGAGGGAGGAAAAAAGAGAGAACAATTTGCTGTTGAATTCAGCCAAAATTACAAATTCTTTGAAAACATCTAGTTACTTGCAAGTAGTTCAAACAAATTAATTAATGTGTTTCCTGCAAGCTAGATCATCTAAATGTAGACACAAAATACTTTGAGAGAAAATAAATGTAACATGCTTAGTATTAAAACTGTACTTAACTAAAATGACGTATTTCCTTAGGTACAAACTCTTTTTCAGATCCATATAATTTTTATGTGCAAGTGTTTGTTTAATTATCTGTATTATCTATATCTCTGTGTGCCAGTCTCTATGTCTGTGTACCAGGCACAGGAGCCTTGGAGGCCAGAAGAGGGCATCATATTCTCCTGGAACTGGAGTTACAGATATTTGTGAACTACCCTGTTGAGTCCCAGAACCAAACCCCAATCCTCTACCAAAGCAGAAAGTTCTCTTAATGGCTGAACCAGCCTTTCCAGACAGTACAAATACAAATATTGTCTACAAATACAAATATTATCTAGCCATCATGAGATTTAGCACAAAAAGTGCACAAAAGTTTTACTTCTGTCACTATGAAAGTTTTTAAATTGAATTGGCTCTAAGGAAAATCTGTGACCTCATTTCTTAAACTGTGGGTCACATAAGAGAATGTGGGAATTAAAAAAAAAAAAGCAATAAACAAAAAACCAAAAAAGGACAGTGGTAAAGGCTTTCTGAATGCCAAGCAATCAAAATTCAATTCAAAATAAAAAACATAATAAATCCAGGTTGTTCCTGGCAGCATTTGTGCGTGTTGCGTCATGGGACTTCGCTGCACTCGGAATGCACATGCGCACTTTGTGTCATGAATACAGTCAGGTCCCACAGTGTCATCAAACACTTTCCGAAGTGCTCTGCTCTGAATGGCAGTGTTTGCTGTTGTTTTTGTTTTGTTTTGTTTTGTTTTATACACATGAATTTCTCTGCTCTTCAAGAAACACTGGTTTAATTACAGAAGTCAAGGACTTTACACATTTTCCTACTATTATTCTTCAGCATGTAAGTATCAAACTCATTACACCTTTGGAATGGATTGTGATAGAGTATGTGGTTTTTAGATTTCCTGTTTGAGTGAGTAAAGGCACATGCTGCCAAGCCTGATGACCCAAGCTCAATTCCCAAGACTGCATTTGTAGAAGCTGAAAGCTGCCTCCACAAAGTTGTCCTCAGACGCTGCCTCGGACTGTGGCGTGCTGCCCCTCCCACCATGCAAGGTAAATGGAAAACAGAAGAGAAAAGGAATTGTAACTGTGTTTCAATTTAGAAGATAGCTCTGCCCTAGGCTAGCCTCCACCAGACCCTAGATTCAATTCCTAGGACTGAAAAAGAAAGAAAGAAAGAAAGAAAGAAAGAAAGAAAGAAAGAAAGAAAGAAAGAAAGAAAGAAAGAAAGAAAGAAAGACCTTTGAGTTGCTGGTTTTTTGTTTTTTGTTTAATCATTAAATGTTTTTGAAAATCGTTAAATGAATTTTAGCATCAAATTAGGAAAAGTTTTCCAATATTATCTATATCATTTTGTATGCTATGCACTCACGTGAAACAGTGTTGTCAGCATGGATAATTATTAATCAAAATCCTGATCAACTCTGAAAAACGTTGAAGACGTTCTACATGCTGCAGTATCAAGCATTCAGCCAACATTTAATTCTTTATGTAAAAATAAACAAGCACTTCCATACAGTTAGTATGCAAATTTGTTTTCTTTTACAATCAGTGGTAAAAGTGTGAACATACTAAAGAAGAATATTAAGTAAATTCCTTGGAGCTGAGAGATCACTCAGGGGCTTCTCAGAGCATTTGCTGCTCTTGCAGAGGACCTGGGTTGGGCAGCATTCATATCAGGTGGCCCACAGCTGCCTGTAACTCCAGCTTCAAGGGATTCCATACGGATCCCATATCCTCCTTTGGCCTCTGCATGCACCTGCACAGATGTGGAACATGCCACACACATAAATAAAAATAAATCCTCAAAAAAAATGCTACGAATTTAGCATCAGTACGTTCTTGGTTGTATACCTATTACACACACCTAAACACCAGAATGCCTGGTGTTTAAAAATAAAATTTCACTATGGCGTTTATTTGATCCTCTTTAATACTATGAATGAATAATCAAGTTGGAGTTTATGAAAGACTCCTGAAATATGGGATAGTTCACATCCATTCTCTCTGCAAAGCTAGAGCACAGGTTAAAACAAAGTAAAATTGTAATGAATGAAATTGAACCTGCCTATCATTCTGACTCTTCAGTCTCTCCACAAATACTGACAGAGTTCCAAAGTATATGCCAGGTCCTGTGTTTGTGCTTAGTATAAAATAAAGTGAGAAAAACAAGCCTAGGGGATAATGGGGAGGTGGAGCATTCATCAGATCATCACACCCAGGACCACAAGGTATCAAACTGAGGCATGCGCTCTGAAGAGTGACAACCACCCACTGACAGTGAACAACACTAAAACATTGTGACCTAGAGGGAGGGAGCAGGGGCAGGATTCAGGGAAACCTTTTATAAAAGGATGGCCCTTATTCTGAAAATTAACAGGTGACAAGGTGCAGGCGACAATTGGAGAACAAGCAAGAATGGGCTGGAAGTTGAAACCTTTAGAACAAGTGAGGTAAGTGGGCGGGGGGGGGGGGGGGGGGGGGGGAAAACCTAAGCTCAAATCGGATGTAGCCAGAAAGGATTCAGCAGATGTAGGATAGGTGCCAATACCTTGTTCTTCATCGTGATGGCAATAGACAGAATGCATTTAGATGTATTTTAAACAATGGAGAGGGCTGCTAGATTGGTGTTCTGGTAAAATGGCTCTTCTCCCATTTGCAGATAGTAGACTTAAAAGAATGAGGGGAAATGAGGTGTCTAGACGAGAGGTGAGATTGTCTTGATTTTGATGTTCCAGCATTGGAGAGGAAACGTACACAAACGTAAGAGGTAAGTATATAAAACTGAGAAGTTTGGAAGGAATATTGACTACAAAAGCTACAGAGAAAGGGAGGCTTGTGAATGAGTCTGAAGTTCCCAGCTTACTGGTATTTTGAATTCTGGCACTAGTGAGTTGGGAGACAATACAAGATCAGGTTTGCATCTTGGACGCGCTGAATTTGTGGTGTCCTTGGAACAGCCGAGTGGAGGTGTGAGCTGGGTACCTGCAGCTCAGAGACAGTCTGAACTGGAGACTCAAACTTGGGGCTCCTTAGTTAGCTATAGTGGGGAATTCATAGACTGATTTTTAAAAAGAGGCAAAGGGGTATGTGTGGACTTCTATAGACTCAAGTAGGTGGGACGGAAAGCTAGGAGGAGGCCCCTGGAAATCGTTTCAAGGACAGAAGAATCAGTAATATCTATTTCTGCAGAGAGATACGCATCACTGGGATGCGTGCACGTACACTGGAATTTAAAAACAACGTAAACAGAGTCAGAGATTCGAATGCGCTCAAGTATCAGTGAGAATCATCTACTCAGCAGGGTGAGGCCACACCCACAAGATGGAGGAGCCGAACCTCATCCGGATTCTTCAGCAGCAACCCCGCGGCCTGACCATTTTGCACTGTGTTGGACAGAGCATCTCTCTCGATTGTATCTCATAAAAATAGCAACAGCACTCCTCCAAGACTCAGGGAACACAGTAGAAGGAGGAGCAAAAAGAGGGCAAGAGCTGGTATGTTGTAGAATACGATCTTTCCGGCATGACATGGACACTGCACCCTTGAACTTGCAGCAGCCGGGGTTGCCTGCAGGAGACCTGCTCAAGCCAGAACATGAGTGGCAACACTGCTCTATGACACAGGACTGTTAGAAAGATCCCAGTAAAACAAGAGGCGACTCTAGACTGCACAGTGGGATTCAATGCAAGACAACTGAATTTTACTTTTCCACCTTTAAGTTAGCATCTCAAATCCTGCTCCTTGCTGGATGGGTAATTCAGCGAGTGAGCTTCTCTGTGACCGATTGTGGCTTACTGCAGTTTCTAGCTGTCAAAGGAGGCCTCCTATAACTCCAATGATAGTGCATAGAAACAGGGTCTCAGCATCCTACGTAGGCAGCATGGCTGACCAGCAGCAAGAGATTGTTCTAAACAAGGACCTTTTTAATCCAGTGTATGTACCTAAAATCACAACCCCTGTGCAAATGCTTTATCCACCTGCTCAGAAAGTAATGCTAATTCCATAAGATTAAAATGTCACTTTTTCCTTCTCTTAAATCGAATCACCCAGCCTTGTGAGGATTACAGGTTTTGTGGTGATTTCTGAGCCAAAGGAATCAATGAGAAAACTGAGGCAAGAATGCCATCTTGGGGCTTCTGCTGACAACACAGTCTACCTGAGCAGCAGATGCCAAAAGGAGGAGCTTCCAGGGGTTGTCACCACAGCCACAGGTATTCTTCGGGGGCTTTCACCCATCACCCATTTTAACCATCATCCTACAGTTAATCAAAGGCTGACTGAGCAGACTACGTCACCAGACTTGGTCTGGCCTCTGTTTATATTGACCTTCCAGCCGGATCAAGCTCAGCTGTGTCTGCTCCAGGGTATTATATCTAGTCATGTTCTGGGTGACAGGATGACTTGAAGTCAGGTCCCTTCATTTCCCACCCATCTTTTCTGCATAGTTCAGATGAGACAGAACCACACGGGGATTTGTTATATTTGTGGATATATGGGGCCAGTGGCTTACACAAGCAACTCGCAAGATTGGATAGTGACAACATTCTTTGGTGGGAATTAGCTTTATTCCCTGATACAATAGAGTTATCATCTGTTCACTTGCACAATTGTCTCTTGGTAACTTTGCTTGGGCCATGAAATATTACAGTTAGATTTTTTTTCCATGAATTTTAATAGCATCTTACCTGCAATTCCTGAAGGCAAGTGAAAATTCAGCCAAGCGGGCAGGAACTCTTGTAGCTAATAATTTACAATTTTAATTTTTGCATGTTTCCTTTCTTAACTGTTTAAGATGAAATATTGCTTCAACTTGCCTAGTTATCTAGATAATCCAGTGCATCAGAGATACAATATAGAACGAGAAAGAAATCTGCAAGATGTAAACACTTTACATTTTTACTTTGATTATAATCACGTCTATGACCATCTCTACCAAGCCCAGTATATCTTTAAATTTGTGTTTATTATTAGTAGAGTGAAGGCACAAGCCGCAGTGCAGGCAGAGAGATCAGAGGAGACTCCGTGCAGTCGGTTTTTGTTGGTTCTGTTTTGGTTTGGTTTAGTTTGGTTTGGTTTGGTTTGATTTGTTCTGGTTTAGTTTGGTTTGGTTTGGTTTGGTTTGGTTTGGTTTGGTTTGGTTTGGTTTGGTTTGGTTTGTTCTGGTTTGGTTTGTTCTGGTTTCGTTTCTTTCATTTGTTCTGGTTTGGTTTGGTTTGGTTTGGTTTGTTCTGGTTTCGTTTCTTTCGTTTGTTCTGGTTTGGTTTGGTTTGGTTTGGTTTGGTTTGGTTTGGTTTGGTTTGGTTTGTTCTGGTTTCGTTTCTTTCGTTTGTTCTGGTTTGTTCTGGTTTGGTTTGGTTTGGTTTGGTTTGGTTTGGTTTGGTTTGGTTTGGTTTGTTCTGGTTTGGTTTGTTCTAGTTTGGTTTGTTCTGGTTTGGTTTGGTTTGGTTTGTTCTGGTTTGGTTTGGTTTGGTTTTCCTCCATGGATTCTGGTAAAGACGATATGCTTGGTTCCTTTTCCTATGATAAAATACCCTTGACAAACGAAACTTACAGGAGAAAGGTTTTCTTTTTACTCATGGTCCAACATTCCTCATAGGGAGAAACCCAAAGCAAAGGCATGACACAGCAGGTCACATCATGCATATCGTCAGAAGAGAGCAGTGAATGCATGTACTGCAGTGCTCAGCATGTGTAGACTGTTTGTGTTCACATATGCGCAAGTGCCCATTGAGTCCAGAAGACAGCATCAGATCCCGTGGGATGTAAACAGGGAGTTGTGAGCCACCCAGTTGGTGTTTGACACCGAACTTGTGCCTTTTTAAGAGCATGTGCCTCTAACCACCAAGAAATCTCTTCTGAATACTCAGAAACTTAACCTTAAAGTTCAAACCAGAAGAAGCTCTATACAGACTTCTGCTTTCCTATTTCTTTCTTAAAAATCTAAGCTTCACAGAAGATCAGTGTGGATTTCAGCCACTTGCTTACCTTTCCTAAAGACACGCTACTCAGGGATGGAGATAAAAGCCCAGAAGGTACAGTTCTTGCCTTGCAAGGAGGGCTGGTGTGCAGCCCCCAGAACTCATGTTTAAAATGAAACAAAACTTCATGTGATGATACATACTACAGTCTTGGTGTCAGAGAGGCAGAGTCAGGTGGATGCTTGGGGCTTGGTGACCAGCCAGCTAAACCTATACAGCCTGCTCCTAGGCAATTAGAAATGTTGTAAATGGTGGACAGTGCCTAAAGTTGACACTTGAGATTGATAGCTGGCCTCTGCTCACCCACACACGTGTGCAACTGAATACACACTGAGTGCATAGGTATACACAATATTAAAATTATGGGTTAATTTTAAGCATTAACTATCACTTTAATATCAAAATGGGCATTTTCACACATTGTTGGTAGGCATATGCCACATGGGCTCCTTTGTGTTTAGGTAACAAAGTGTTGATACAGGTATCTGGTATGAGTCTTCAAAACATCCAACATCTGCAAGTTGGGGGAGTGGGTATGAGTCAGCATCAAACGGCTGACACCAGATGTCTGGAGACCCCAAAAGGAAACCATCATATAATCTGTATACATAACTAATTTGAGGAGAGTGCTATTTTGTATGACAAATATGCTTAATTGTACATACAGCCCTGAGGTCAGAGGCCTGAGCCTTTGTCAGCCTGCATGTATATGTCTGTCTGTAGGCCTATATGCCCTACTCCTATGCTGGTTGATATACATGTCTGTTTCAACTGACATCATCCTGCCTTGCACTCTGGGTGGTGACATTTGCTCAGAGTGAATCAACTGGGTCTTATCTGCCTATAGCCCTTCAAATTCTCCTCAACCCCCCAGCTTCCTGTTCCTGGCATGAAAACATGGAGCTCACAGCTTGCAAACTGCTATGATGGTCTCAAGATTGCAGATGCTTCTTAATGCGCACCCATCAGGGATATCTGACAGAGCTTTTATCATGCCCTAACTTTCTGAGTTACTCAGAAAAGAGTACTATGTAGATTCCCTCCCAACATAGCCACAGACAGGAAACCAAGGCTGGCCATGATGCAAGCTGTTGGGGAATCCCCATCAGGTGAATATGTGTGGCGCTAGCTGAAGTCAGCAGAGAGCTGCTGCCATAGCTGAGGCTACTCTAAGAGGTGAGTCTTATGCTGCCGAAGTGAAGCAGAAGAGGTATCCAATGCATGATGCATGTCACACGAGGCAGGGTCAATAAACATTGTCTCAGTGAGAAGACCTGTTTCCACCTTACTTTTCTGTCCTAGTTGGCCAACCCAGACATTTTAGAAGTTACCCCTGTCAAAGGATGAGCTCACCACAGTGACAGAGCTTCCCTCCACCTTGGCCAACCCAGCCCCGCCCCCACCCGTGACTCACTGCACACTGGCTCTTTGCATCCTTGGGCAGCTTCTACTTGCCTCTGCATCGATTAAACCTTGATCTCATTTATTATCTCAGGAAATGGTCTCAAGGTCACAGGGCTGGAAATTTAATTATGGTAGCAGTATATTAAGTGGCACATTTAAAGATGCTGAATGGTAGTAATTAATTTTTTGGATGGTGGTCTCGGAGGAACAGGTTTTCTGCACACTGGGTGTTTGGCATCCATCATGGCCATTGAGCTTGGCAGCTGTCTTTTAGCTTTAAACTGCCTCGTTATTCATCTTTTATGACTAGCTTTTAAAAACACTAGGCGCTGATATCCTCTTTTATTGTAATATATGTGTGTGGTGGGAACGGAGCCATACTTCACCTTTGCTATAAAACATGAACCAAAGGTGCCAGCCGCTACCTGAGCTGGCCTCTAAATTGAGACAACAATTACCCTTCACTGACATCTAGTGTCAAAGCATGAGATATAGCCAGAGTACAGAATCCATTGGCCTGGAAAACCTAGACTTCTCCAATGACAAAGCCTCTTTCCAGCCCACGAGGCTCCGGCTCCAGCTTCAAGGAAGTAGGGGAGCCTAGGAATTAACTTGGCACTAACTATTGACTTTGTTGGGTCTCTAGGTTATCTGGAGGGGGGAGGGGTACCCCTGTCTGCCAAGGCCTCACATGGCTTGTGATGTTTAATGAAGGGACAGTCATTAAATGTGTTTGGTTCAAATATTAGGCTTCATGAGGCTGGGTGCCATTTAATAGAGAGGTGGGAAAATATGAATTAAATTAAAGAGATTCATTAAAGAAATTGGCCTGGGGCCCAAGAAGGGTGGTTATCATTCTGGGTTGTCAGAAGTCGATCGAGCTCATCCAGGAAGACACTGGTTTTAGTTTCAGACTTTCATTTCTTATGTTCTATCATAAGTTTAGACACTGGTCGGCCTTGGTTTGTGGCGAGAAGAACCGGTAGAAAATCTTATTCTTAGATAACTTGTTCTCTTTGGATCCAACAGGGGAGGGCACAAGATGTGCTTACATTGTTTCTTTTTCTTTTATATTTATTTATGTCTGGGGTGGGGATAATGGGTGCATACATGCCATCCATGATGAACCCGCCAAGGTAAGAGGGCAACTTGTAAGAGTCAATTTTCTCTTTCCACCATGTGGGTCCCAGAGGGCAAGCCAGGTCATTAGGCCACAGGTGTCTTTGTCTTCTGAGCCACGCTGCTGGCCTGTATGTACAGATTCTAGTTTCTTCCCACTTCACATAGGGTCTGTCCTATACCATCTAAGGTTTCTCAACCCAGAAGACTGGGATCCAGGCAAGATAACTTTCTATGGGATGAACAATAGCATCCTTGGGCTGGAGAGAGGGCTCAGCCATTAAGAGCACTGGCTGTTCTTCCAGAGGTCCTGAGTTCAATTCCTAGCAACCACATGATAGCTCACAACCATCTGTAATGGGATCTGATGCCCTCTTCTGGTGTGTCTTAAGACAGCTACAATGTACTCATATAAATTAAAAAAAAAAATCTAAACAGACAATAGCATCCTTGCTCATATTCATTAAATTCACCTTTTCACCAACTGTGGTGACTAAAAATGCCCCCAAGATATCATCAGATGCCTTGGAAACTAAAATTGGCCCCGGTTGAGAAATCTTTTCTATTCTGACTTTAGGAGGTGAACCTCCCTAGAATGGTTATATCCACATTTGGGTCCATTCCTTCAGTGCTCACTGGTAGCCTAACAAATGGAATTGCCATCCTGGTTTTCCTAGTAGCCACTCAGTCCTGATTTTGACTATACCTCTGTTTGATGTTTGGGGTGGTGGCTCTTGGCCTGCTTAGCCATAACTCTTGGCTGTGGCCACATCCTCAGGTCTTTTTACAGTGTGTGTTCTGTGATCTCCTTCCTTGTTTGGTAGCATTCTTCCTGTAGCAGAACCTTCACACCAGGACTTAAGCACATTCGCCAAGCCATCACTGTCTGTACCTTCATTGGAATTCCATGAAAACAGTACAACCGATATCACTGCGTCTCTTCTTGCATTTGTGTTCTTGAAGGGCCTTTCAGTGCCAGATAAGTAAGCTGATTCAGAGGATGAAGACAGTGTATTGGTTACTTTTCTGTTGCTGTGATAAAAGGCCATGACCAAGAGCAACTTGTTGAAGGAGTAGCTTGTTATGGCTTAGAGTTCCAAAGTAAGAGTCCATAATGGCAGAGAGGCGCAGCAGCAGATGCCTGGGCAGGAAGCTGAGAGATCAAATCTCCATCCACACACAGAAACTGGGAGAGTAAATTGGAAGTGGAGAGGGGCAAAGAACTCTCAAAGCCTGTCCCTTGTGACCTACTTCCTCTCCAAATGGTGCCACTAACTGAGAACCAAGTATTCAAATACGTGAGCCTCTGGGGCACTTTTCTAATTCAACCCACTGTGGACTATGAGGAAAACAAGCAGACAACTAGAGAGCGATGGGAAAGGTGAGATTCTCTGTCCATGGTCAGTGATGGCCTCTCTGAGTGAGTGAAGAGACTGAGAGGAGAACAACCAGGGGAAGGCGAGCCCAACCTCAGGGTTCCTTGCAATTGCAACAGCCTGCATGTAAGATTATGACACACAGAGGGAAATGCCAATCATAGTGCATTTCTCAAACACACACACACACAGGTATAGCAGTCCAGACCCAGGTATGCACCAGATATGCAACATCTCCTGGAATCAGTCCATAGAAGAGTCATCTGCACTCCCATGTGTACTGTGGCCCTGATCCCAACAGGCACATGTGGAACCAACATGGGTAATTGAAGACAGAAGAAATGATGAAGGAGAAATGACACAAGAACAGAGTAGAACACAGATCAACACACACACACAAGGATGCGCACTGTCATTTCTAGCAATAGAGATAGGAGAGGAGATTTGGTTCTATGATTGAGTGCTTATCTAGTAAGGGAAAGGCCCTTTGTCCAGTTCCTAGCACTGAAAATATAAATAAATTAATTATTAATAAATATAATAATATTTCCTTCTGTGGGATAAGCCAAGCTCAGAAAGACATGCTAATCATGTGTAAAATCTAAAATAATTGACCTTATTCCAGGAGAGTAGAGCAGCAGAGGCTGGGGTTAAGGTCTACAGCCTGGATGGAGGGGTCCTGATGTTCTATATCACATAGATCTGTATCTATGATCAATAGTAACACAACAGTGTGTATTTAAAAACAGCTGGAAGACAGAAGTTTGAATGTTCATTGCCTTTGCGACATGATGAATATTTGAGGTGGTGAATGTGCATCTTGCCCTGATTCCATTAATATATAATGTATGCACAAATAAAAAAATCTCACATTGTATACCATGAATATGTTCAATCCCTCCCACAGCAGAAGTTACTTTCTTGTAGAAACTAAAACCCTATAGCATAAACTAAAAACCAAGACATTCTCAAAATGGAGAATGGTTAAGAACACTGACTGCTCTTCCAGAGACCCAAAGTTTGATTTCCAGCACATCCATGACATCTCACAACTGCCTGTAACTTCAGCTCCAGGGGATCCAACACCTTTTTCTGGCCTAAGCAGGCACCAAGCACGCGTGTGGTGTACAGATACACATACAGACAAAACATCTAGATGTATAAAATAATTTTTTAAATGTTTTAAAATGACATATATATTTACACTCTTCACATATTTACACACCACACCGAGAGTGTGCATGCACACACACACACACACACACACACACACCTGTTCTCACCCTTTCCCTCTCAGAGCACACCTCCAGAGACAGCTATTCTCCTTTCCAGCATTGCCAAGTCATTGGCTTCCATAAGCTTCATTGAATTTCATTATATTTTGATTTTTCTGCAAAAGCCACTCAAGTCTTCACAGCAGCAAGTTTTCATACATTTCAATAAGCTTTAGTTACTCACAAAGCTGAAAGGGAGCTGAGCGCTGGAGAGATGGCTCAGGATCTAGAGGCACTCACTACCAAGCAAGCCTGGCAGCCCGATCCCGGAACATACCCCAAGGTCAGTGGAGACAGCCAACACCACAAAGTTGTCCTCTGACCTCCACAAGTGTGCCATGGCATGTGTGCCCCCACAACACGCAGCATTTACATACACACACCCTGTCACTGCCACCACTGCCACCGCCATCATCATCATCGTCGTCATCATCCTTTTTAAAAAAATAAAACTGGAATGGTTCCCCTGGAGACTAAGTGGAACCCACCAAGCACCAGCAGACAAATCCAGCCCTGGCTGGTTCAGTAACACTGAGAGAGAAAGAAAGAAAGAAAGAAAGAAAGAAAGAAAGAAAGAAAGAAAGAAAGAAAGAAAGAAAGAAAGAAAGAAAGAAAGAAAGAAAGAGAGAGAAGCACAAGACACAATCTCTTTGCCTTGATCCCCGCTTTTCCCCTTTTGACATGTGGGCTCACATATTCCAAGCTGGCCCAAATGTCTTACAGCCAAAGGTAACCTTGACCCTTTGTTCCTCCTCCCTCACTTCCCTAGTGCTGAGATTACAGATGTGCCACCAGAGCCAGCCTGTGCCATGCTGAAGATCAAACCCAGGGCTTCATGCTAGGCAAATACTCTACCAACTTGGGCTGCAGCCCCCACTACTGCCTTCTTATTTGCTGAACAAACATTCCTGGCTAAGAAGACAGCAGAAAAACACTGGGCTCTGCCAACCCCTTGTTAATCAATGAGCCCACAACAAATCACAGATGAAGCCCGTGACACATCAATTACACTAATAACTGAAGGAATCTACGGGAAGTGGTAATCAGGCGCAGGTCCTGGGGGAGTCACCTCCACAAACCTCCACAAACTGGTGAGGCCTGGACACTTAGCTATTTACTGGTCCAACTGTGGGCTGATGGCTTAGAAGTGAGCTGGTAACTGCAGGGGGAGAAATGCTGCATACCAACACTAGTCTGAAGAGAGATTCTGAGATGTATTTGGACTGGACATGCTGTTTGCTTTATGACAGCTCTAAATAACTGTTCTTCACACAGCTTAATTATGGTAAAGAGCAATGACTCTGAAGTGAGAAACTTTCCTCTATTTCTGCCATGAATGAACCATATACTTGGCTAACTAACCTGGACACTTAGTGTCTCAATTTCTTCACCTGCTACACAGATATTATTACACATGACCTCCCATTCCATGGAATGACTATCTGAGAAGATAGAAGATATAGATAGATAGATAGATAGATAGATAGATAGATAGATAGATAGATAGATAGGCAGATGATGAGAGAGAGAGAGGGATGGATGGATGGATGGATAGATGGATAGATGGATAGATGGATAGGTAGGCAGGCAGACAGCATATAGATAGAAATATGTATGATAGATGTATCATGTATGAGATATGTATAGATGATAATACATACATAGATAATTGGTGATATATATATGAACATGATATATAAATAGTTGATAGGTTGAGACAAATGCTGGAAGATGATAGATACAAGTATTCATAGGTGATTGATGATAGATATATAGATAGGTAGATAATGCATAAATGGCAGATGATGACACATATACACATTGATGGTAGATAACATATAGATGGATAGACAGGTGATTGATGATAGATGATTAATAGGAAGATGATAGATACTCAGATGATACACAGAAGACACATACATACATACATACATACTTACACACACACACACAAAACCATAGATAGAGATATAGAGTATACAAAAGGGTCAATAAATATATAAATTTATGGATGATTATGTTTCCATATGAGGTGTCATTAGCCATCACCGGCTGACAGACTTTCAGTGTGTAATGTTTCATTTCTTTCCAGACACCACTTTGGAAAATAGAAGACAGAAGTGAGAGACCCACATGGAAATATCCAACCAAGGATGCTTTATATCCACCACCAAGGATCAAGTTCAGCCAAGGGTAACACAGTAGTGATTCCAAACCTGTTCTCCAGGCTTCTGACCTTGTTCTTCTTTGCTGCTTCTGACTGATAGAAGGTGGCTTACGACAGAAACTCATTTTGGCTGACAAAGGAGAAAGTGAGTCTATTTAAAAAGAAAGAAAGAAAGAAAGAAAGAAAGAAAGAAAGAAAGAAAGAAAGAAAGAAAGAAAGAAAGCACCTTATACCCAGAGATAATGGTGGTCTTACCTTTCCCTCATCAAAGAAATGTCTCTGCAACAGATAGAGACCATTAAAACAAAACAAACCCCACAGCTGATCAAACAGCAGAGAGCGAGTGATGGTGGGGTGCCCAGTCCCAAATGATACACCCACAATACAACTCCTGCAGAGAAGGCTCCAGGATCATAGAGGAAGAGAGAGCACAAGGAAAGAGCATAAGAGCCAGAGGAACAGGGAGGTTGCTGTGATGCTGTGGCTGCTAGAAATGTCAGAGTAACTACACCCCTAAAGTCTCATAAGTGTGGCTGTCTAAACTAGACCAAACAAAAACAACATCAGCAGACATACTAACCCAGAAGAGGAAAATCTCATGGGGCCTTGACCCTAGACAAAGAACACAGGCTTACAAGGGATGCTGAGAGTGAGAGAAATAGTCTTCCCCAGGGAAGAGAACCCCAGTTGGTTATCCAATGCCAGAAGTCAGCCCTGGAAACATACATACAAGTGTATGGACTGAACAGTATTTATGAGGAGGTACACACACACACACACACACACACACACACACACACGCAATCAAAGAAAACGAAGCTATCAAATTGAGGGACAATAATAGGATATGCGGAAGGGGTTAGAGGGAGAAAAGGGAGAGGAAATGTAAATATATTTTAACTTCAAAATATAGGAATTATATATACCTATGTACACACACATACACATACATATGTATATGATATTGCCATGTCAATTTATCCAGGAGGTCTTCACACTGTAATGTGGAAGATTTGGGGGAATGGGGATATTGACTGCTGACAAATGAAGATTATTTACTACAGAAGTATTTGTAAAAGGGAAAGGTTCCATTTACAATGGAGTGACGCTCCTGACAAAGTGACCAAACTCAGTGCCATTAACAGCAGGATGCCTCAGTAATATATCATGTGTGCAACTCCTTTATGGAATATGCTCATCCAAAACATACTAACTTGAATTTCATCAGGCATCCACCCCTAATTTTAGTCTTACAGAGAATACAAGGAAGGAGAATAAAGTTCAAAGCACCCAGAGGGATTTCTAATATGAAGAGTATATAATGGTTTGCCTTCAAATAGTCAACACTATGAGTAAATGTTTAAAAGCTAGAAATAGGGGCTGGAGAGATGACTCAGATGCTAAGACCACAGGCTGCTCTTCAGAGGACCTGGGTTTGCTTCCCAGTATCCACGTGGATGCCCACAAGTATTTGTAATTCCAGTTCCAAGGGATCTTACAGCCTCTTTGGGCCTCCACAGGCACTGTACAGACATACATGCAGACACACAAACTCATACACACACCAAAAATAAGTCTTTAAAAATAAAAACTAGACATGTCTCAAAGAGACAGAACTGCAAACAAGCACAGATTGGATCTTGTTTCAGACATAGATAGATAGATAGATAGATAGATAGATAGATAGATAGATAGATAGATATTGCTTGAATCATAAGCAGGAAGATCCAAGTTTGATCCAAGCATCCAAATCAATCAAACAAACAAACAAACGAACAACCTCTGGGTAATGCTGTGCACCTGTGATCCCAGCACAAGGGAAACAGGGACAGGTGAGTCCCTGGAGCCTGGTGGACAGCAGCTTTCAGACAGTACTTCCTGCTCCAGGCCAGCAGGAGGCGCTGTCTGAAAGGGATGGTGTTCTGATTCACAAGGTTGGCCTCTAGGTTCCACATACAGGCAGGCAGACACAAGTGCCTTGAAAAAGGTATCTTCTGGCTGGGAGAATGCAGTATGGACAGCACTTGCCAGGTGCTGGGATAGAATGGTTGTTTTAGGCCTGATTGCAGACTCACAGTTTGTGGAGATTACCTGAGGAGGAGGTACCTGCCGAATCCTTTAGGAATAATGTGCCAGAAGTCAACAGCTCTCAGACACACAACTTTCAAGAGGTAAAATACAAAACAAACAGCACACACATGCAGGGAAGGAAAACAGCATGAGGCTGGCAACTGTTGAAGCTAGCGATGCATAGCTGAAGTGTTCTTCACTGCAGTGGGTTGGCCTGATGCTGCTTGTATTCTAATACTAACATTGGGTCCCCAAAAACTGGTTGTCCCAGAGAGATTAGAGTCAACACTTAGACCCAAATGACACTGTGTGACCTTGCCCAAGAGTTATTTTTGATTGGTAAATAAAGATGCTGACAGCCAATAGCTAGGCAGACAAGACGTAGGAGGGGTTTAGGGTTCCTGAGTTTGGGAGTAGGAAGAGAACCACAAAGGGAAAAGAAGGTGAAGGGGGAGAGAGAAGGCACCGTGGGTTAGGTGAGTCATGAAAACATGGCCCTGGAAGGCACCATGGGTTAGGTGAGTCATGAAAACATGGCCCTGAGGGCTGACCAATTGGAGTTAAGAGCAGTCCAAATGAAACATAATAAGTAATGACTCAGGGTTATCGATAGGAAAGTAGATTCTAATAGCATAAAGGGTAGATATCTGCCTAGCTCTTGTGCCGTCTGAGCCTTTTTGTAAATATAAAGGTTGTGTGAGTGTTTTTCCAGGAACTGAGTGATAAGGCTGGGTGGAAACCCCAGGTCAGCATAAAATAATTTCTACAATACTTCACAGAGAAGAGACACCTGGTAGCTTACAAAGTTGGCAAAAAGCTGTTCTGGGGTCAGAATTTCAAATGACACACCAATGGCTAGAGCAGAGCTCGCCATTGTTGCCACCCTGACCGTGGAGGCACAGTGTCTTCTCAGGGCCCAGAGAGAGAGAGAGAGACAGAGAGAGAGACAGAGACAGAGACAGAAACAGAGACAAAAAGAGAGAGTTAGGTGGTACAGGATTTAATCCCAGCATTCCGGAAGCAGAGGCAGGCAAGGCAGGCAAAGCTCTGAGTTCAAGGCCACCCTGGTCTACAGAGCTAGTTTCAGGACAGTCAGGGCTACACAGAGAAACCCTGCCTTGAAAAACAAACAGAACAAAAACAAAACAAAAAATTGTTTGTTTGTGTCCATGTGTGGAGTGTGTGTGTGTGTGTGTACCTGTGCATACAAGTACACGTGCATGCGGAAGCCAGAGGTAGACATTAGGTGTCTTGTTCATTCATTCTCCTCTCTATATATATATTATGTATTATAATGATACATAATTTAATATATAATATAATATATACATTGACCCAGGGATGATCCCTGAGCCCTATGCTCATTGATTGGCTAAACTGGCTGGCCAGCAGGATCCAAGAATCTGCCTCCGTGTTCCCTCCCCAACTCTTTGATGCTTTCCTGGATGAGGCTAGCAAAAGATGGCCAGGTAGTACTTGGTAAGACAGGTGTCAGCTACTCGGTAAAGTAACAGAAGTGAGGCCCACGCCCCTTCCAATCTATAGACTGTATAACTATAGAATATTTCAAGATAAGATGAATTGTTGAATTATATTCTATATATACACATATATAGTTGATGTGTAGCAATTCTTTAATGTTGCTTTCTGAGGACAGAAGTTTATTTACAGAACAATGCTAGCATCTATTGATTTGGGCATATTGGCTTGTTTGATGACAAGGTACTCTCTTAGTTGTTGTCTGTGAAAATGCCTGGAGGCCTTCAGGCTTGTGTGTCCATAAATTGAAATATATTGTGATTATTATTGTTCATGATGGTTCACAAATACACTCTCTTTCGTCGGAATACATAATCAAGACATTGCAAGGGGAAATTTGTTAAAGTAATTCATGTTTTATCCATTGAAAATCTAAGAGGGTCATGATGCTTTCCTGGCGGTTGGTGAGAAATGCAAACCCAACTGATCGAATATTAATATCCATTAGCACATTTTATATTGATAAATTCAGGAAAGAAAAATCAGTATTCTCTCAGAGACTGCTGAAAAGTGGCTTTGACCCCTTCATCTGTCATCATTATGGGGAAGAGCCCGAGCCCCCAATGTATCATTTGTTTATGACAGTAAACACAACAAAGAAAGTGCCTGCGGTGACAGCATGGCTGCTGGCCCTCTGTTGTGTTCCCTGTCCTGCCGGGGATTCATATCACCAAACACTGAGATGTCCAAGCTGCAGACCCAGTAGACTTCCCTAATGCCTTCCTCTACTGCATCCCTGCCCAGCATCCACACCTCTCCAGCACCGTCAATATCTTAAATCCATTTATTTCTCTCCATTTTCCTCACTAGCAATCATACCTGAACTATAAACATTTCCCTTACTTGGTAACAGCCTCCAATTGGCCTGTCTCAGGCCACTTCTGTCTGTTGGTGAAGGATCAGCCTGTGTGGCTCTCTGTACTTGTCTCCCCAGTCCCATTTCAATTTTTTTTAAATGAATTCCAACCCCATTCACAATAGAATCCCTTAGCATGGCCTAAGCACCATTGTGTAACTCCTCTCCTCTTCATTGGCTTCCCAGCCTCACCCTGCATCTTCCTCCCTTGCCTGGTTGCAATTGCCATGTCTCAGACTCAGTATTTCTTTTTCCCCAAGCCCCATCCTTAATCCTGTACATGGATCGACATTTCTGCTCGGTGTTCGTGCCTTTCCCAGCCATTCTTGAAGCATGTCCTTCACCAAGTACAAAGTAGAGGTGGTGACCCCCCCCTCTGTGTGTGTGTGTGTGTGTGTGTGTGTCTGGCTGGTTGGCTGTGTTCCCTGCAGAAGGGTGCATGTGTGCATGCTTATATGAGGGGTGGGGTGGCAGAGGACAACCACGGTGCCATTGCTCAGTACCACCCACGATTTTTTTCTTTTGTTTTGAGATAGGGTCTTTCCTCGTCCTGAAGCTTACTAATGGGGCTGGGTTTTCGGGTCAGTGAGCTCCAGGATCTGCCTGTCTCTGCCTCCCAGTCATAGGGTTACAGTACACACCCAGCTTTTATGTGTGTTCTGGGCCCTTCATTGGCTGAGCCCATCTCCAGACCCTCTTTCCCTTCTGTCTTTCTTCTGCATCCCGCAGTTTGGAGAAGCGTAAGTAGTCCTGGGACTTTTCTGCTTGGGTCAGACAGCACCACAAGACAGAGGCAGCTGTTTGGCAACCTGTGCATCTTCTCCTCATCACTCAGAGGCCACATGTGCACTGAGTGTGCATTCATCAAGCCAAACAATGTATGAGCTGATAGATGAGTGTAAAAGACCACACTATAGTCATAGAGAAGTGGGAAAGTGAGAAGACCAAGAGCTCACTGGGCTGGACTCGCGGGTTGTTTTGTTTTTTTTAACCATGGTTTTTAGGTGTTTTTGTTTAATTTATATGTTTGGTTGGTTGGTTGGTTTTGCTATTGTTATTGGTTGGTTGGCTGGCTGGGTTGGTTTTTTGTTTTGTTTTGTTTTTTGTTTTGTTTTGTTTTGAGGTTATCATTCAATTACATTCTCTCTTCCTTTTTATTCCTCCTATAAACCCTTCCTGGATCTCCTTCAAATGCATGGCCTCTTTTTTTAGTAAAAATTTGTTATTGCATACATATATGTGTATACACATATACCTGTTCTGTTCATGTAATGTCATCTGAATGTATGCTTTCAGGGCTGACCATCTGACACTGGGCAACCAATCAATTGATAAGTCCATCCAGGTTCCTTTCTTGTTTTAATTATGTGTCTCTGTGTGGCTGTCACTTGGGTGCTGGTGCCCACAGAGGCCAGAAGAGAATTCCTGGTTCCCTGGAGCTGGAGTTACAGGAAGTTGAGACCTGCCTGACATGGGTTCTGGGAACCAAACTTGGGTCCTCTGTGAGAGAAATTCACCATCTTGAGTGTTGAGTCATCTCTCCAGCCCCTGGCCCCGTGAGTTTGACACTGTCTTTAGACTAGTATTTAAAAACAAAGTCTTGAATGTGGGTTGAGCTGTCTTTTCCCTGGATGGGAGGCTGGACTTTTCAATACACATCGAGAGAGATCCAGAGTCATGACAAGTGTGCCCCAGGGAGCAACAGAACCTAACCTGCAAATCTTACCGAGATCTCAATCCAAACTCAGAGCTCTGTGGTGAAAATTCACACTGCCACCTCTCTGGACTGCACTCGGCTTTCCTAAATGAGATTTTATGGGAACTGATTGTGATTAGATAAATGGGGACTTCACTAATGTATGATCCAATTTTCAATTACATCGCAGGTACAATAATTTACGTCTCTTGTTTGATGGTGTGATATTTATGCGGCAGGCTCTGCATGAGGTATGGTGGCTGTTTACATAATGATCCTGCTTCTCTCTCTGCAAAGGTCTGGTTTTCAATTTTCCCTTTTGTGCTGTCAGGTATTGTCCTTCCAAGGTAAACACTGTATATCACAGGATGTGCAGGTGAGGAATGTCAATAAAGTAATAATCTAGATGGGTTTTAATAATTCTTATTTATGCCACTGGATTAGCTAATAGAATAGTTTGCCTTTCATGAAATGTTGGAATAAAAATGTCCCTAAAATTATAGTAAATCTGTGATCTGTTGGCTCTATGACAGCGCACCATTGAATACCAAAAGTGAACTTTTATCAAATATATTTGACCATTAATAATTTAATATTCATTGTCTGAATGTATTACTGAAGCTGGAACAGTGTCAATGGTAAATGTCTCTTTTCTGACCTTTGACACTCGGTCTACATGAAACAATGAAGACAACACAGAGAATTTTATGTATCTAACCCCAAACATCATTCCTTTTATTCTGACCAGAAACTTGTCAATCAAATCCTTCTTAAAACAAGCTGGGGAGAGAGAAGAAGGAAGAAGATCAGAGGAATAAGTCCTATTCAAGGGTCATGGGCACACAGAATAGCACACAGAATAGCACACAGCATAGATTGTCTCCATCCCAGATGGCCCCAACTACCCACAAGGAAGAGAAAGCAGATGTCTGTAGGCCTTCATCATGCTTCAGGAAAAGCAGCTCTCTTTTTATCCATTTAAAAGGTGAGGTCACTTGGAAAGGAGACTAGGTGTTTGGGTACACGCCTCTCAACTTGTCACTCAAGAGACTGAGGCAGAAGATCACGAGTTCCTAGACAGCCTGAGATACACAGCAAGACTATGACAGAGAGGGGAGTAGGAGAGAGAGAGAGATAGGGGGCAGTGGAGGGAGAATTGTATTTCTAAACCTTCCACAATTTAATAGTGCACAAGTACTGTAGTAGAAGTTAGCTCTCTGCGCCTACTGTAGTTGAGGGACCTAGCTATCTCTATTCTATTAACTCCAGGCCAAAACACAAATGTGAGCGATGCTATCATTTCATCTCACAATCTAATTACGCACTTGCCAAACAGCATGCTTGCATCTCAGTTAATGGAACAGGGGAAGAGAACATCCAGGCACAAAACTTGCAACGTATCAATCGCACTGACCTCACACACAAAGTGCTCACTTTCAGTCTCTGGGAAGAATCCACTCAGCCCTGCCTGTTCCCAGAATAATCTGTATACAAACCAGTTGTATGCAGTTGTAAATAAATCTACACTTTCACTATATTTAAGAAATCTTGAGCCTGTGACATGATGCAACAGGTTAAATGTGCCTGCCAGCAAGGCTGACAACCTGAGTCTGATCACTGGCATCCATGGGGTGGAAGAAGAGAAGCGACTTCAGCAAATCGTCCTTTGACCACACTTACCTCATGGTATGTGTGCTCGCACATGTCACACACACACACACACACACACACACACACACACACACGGCAAGGGGGAGAATCCAACTTTAAATGGGAGTATCTCTTACCCTTGATTAGAGAAACTTCAGCTGATACGGAGACCCACAACTGGTCAATGTGCAGAGGATAAAAGACTGCAGAATACTCAGCCTTAAGTGACACCCCTTCCCCCCAAAACTCAGAGATCTTCAAAGAAGAGGGGGCAGGTACACTTAGGAACACTTAGCAATTGTCACAGCATACACAAGGCATGTACAAGCTCCAGCCTGACGAAATCTCAGCATACAGGGGAGGTGAGGGTGTACTGTCACCACTCTCAGGAGAGCTATTGGCATTTGATAGTTGCTGGGAAAAGGAGAGGCAGTTTTCTTTGCCAGGGTAACCTCTGATAGATCAACCATACATTATAGCCAGCCTCACTCCCAAAAGTAGTTGAGGAACACAAATTGGAATTGGTGGTTTTTTTTAAGGAAGGAAGGAAGGAAGGAAGGAAGGAAGGAAGGAAGGAAGGAAGGAAGGAAGGAAGGAAGGAAGATGAAGTTGCATAGGTAGGGAGTTGAAAGTAGAGAGGGTGAGTCTGGGAGAAGTTGGAGAAGATGAGTAAATATGATGAAAATATATTGAATGAAATTCTCAGAGAACTAATGGAAATATTATGAAATAAATATTTATAACTTTGAATGATGTCCTTTCAGTCAGAACGTATTCCAGCAGTGAGCAATCCTTCCAATTTCTCTTCTTTTAAGCAAATAAATAAAATCTCAGCAACCAAATACTCGAGATCTCAGTGGCTAAGGATACTGGTTACTTTTGCAGAGGACCCAGGTTAAATTCCCAGCACCCATACAGTGGGCCATATCTGTAACTCCAGTTCCATGGGAGCTAATACCTTCTTCCGACTTCCACGGGTACATGGTACACATCCATACATGCAGGCATTCAGACACATAAATAGATCTTTATGAATTACATTATGATAACCAAGTAAACCAAACCAAGTAAAACCAAAAATTGGGTAGCCCTTAAAATGATGAGGGACTGGGTAGATGTTTGTATAGAAAGTGTTCAAACTCCATGCAATGAAAAGTCAACTACTAGCCATGGGTACAAGTCATTTCATTTTTTAAAAAAACTACAATCTCGTGTATAAAGTCACATACATACTGAATAAAAGCTTTGAAGAACAACCATACTATCCAGATAGCGTGGTTGTTCTTTTTATTTGTATACATGTAAATTATACATTGTTTTCTATATTTCCTTCTAATGTTCAGAAAGTTCTAGTAAGAGTTTGTATAATAGTGAAATGGGAAGAAGTAACTTCAGAGGGAAGTGTGACAAGACAGACACACATGGTCCCTGAGCACAGGTAAACCAGCCACATGGCACAATGTAGGTTAAAATCATGGGATTATCTAAGCTATGATCTAGTCAGAGTAGAACCTAGCTATATGGCCAAGGTATTTGTAAATATATTTTTGAGTCTGAGTCTCATTTCTGGGAACATGGGACTGGAGGAAGAACCAGGGCTTAACTACAAGAGGGATCGGAAGTTTTAGGTAGGTCATCCTCAACTACATAGGAAGTTGGAGGTCAGCCAAAGATATACATGAGACCCTGCAGAGAGAGAGAGAGAGAGAGAGAGAGAGAGAGAGAGAGAGAGAGAGAGAGACTGCTCTAAGTATTTCACACATACATGAGTTCACAACTTTACAAATTATTAATATGTACTCCCCATTTTACAGATGAGGAAACTGAGGCACAGAGAGGTTTAAGTCCCAATGGGACAGAAGATCCCAGAAGAAGCAGGAGTCTACATTTCTCATTGTCTATGGTGAACACCCAACACAGTAGAGCCTCGGGCCTCAGGAACGACATTTAAAGACACATGACTTTGCCTTTATATGTAGTTTTTTTTGTCAACAATTTTATTTTAATTCTGTGAGCTACCCTGTGGAAGAAGCCCTTCCACCTATTATGGAATACTTTGACATGAGTCTGTAAAATTGATTGAGACAGTTTGCCAAAGCAGCTCGTCTTAATTAATGACTTACCATAACCTCCAGCTTTATTAGGCATATATTTCTAGTATATTGGCACATATATTAATGACTGGCCTGTGAATAAACTGACAGTTTTAAAATGATATAAGATAACTTGTTTCTTATAAGGAATTCACTTTTGCCTTGGATGTAGAGTAAGATTACTATTAGTTCAGTAAATTACGACCCCGGTTTTGTTTTGATTCCCCAGCAAGGAACGACCATATTTCCTTCCATGATGAAACTGGGATTCACATGAGTCTCTTTGGCTAATCTCATGCTCCAACAAGCAAGACTGTTGGCTTCATGGGCAAAAAGTTTCCAAGTAGGGGCTGACAAGATGGCTTAGTGGGTAAAAAGGCCTGCGGCTAAGCCTGATGACCTAAGTTCAGCCTCGGGTGCCCACATGTTAGAAGGAAAGAACCAACTCATGAGGGCTGTCCTCTGATCTCTGCTTGTGTGCCATGTCACCTGTGTACCCATGCCTGTTCACATCAAATAAATAAAATGTAATGATTTTAATGTTTATTTCAAGTTGAACAGTATTTAATAAGGGATATGGCTTCTTAGATTCGTAATATCCAATACTGGTTTAACCATCCACCGCATTTTCTAATATCTTAAGTTATTCTCACATGTATATACACATATATTTGCATACATAGGTCAGAGAAATTTTATTTTTGGATTCTCTTTAATTTTTTAGCACAATGAGACATTATGGGACATTCTAGATTAAGATAGGATATCAATATAATAAGCAATAGGAGCTTTAGGACAGCAAGGTCATGTACTGTCCGGGTTTAGTTTGACTTATGTTGTGTTGAAACACTGATGACAGCATAAACTTGAGGAGGAAAGGATTTAGTTGGCTTACAGGCCACAGCTCATTGTGAAGGGAAATCAGGGCAGGAACTCAAGGCAGGAGCTTAGAGGCAGACACTGAAGCAGAGACCACAGAGGACGGCTGCTTTCTGGTTAGTTACCCATGATTGGCTCATCGGATTTCTTATATACTATAGGCCCACCTGCCCATGGGTAGCACTCCCCACAGTGGACTTGGGCCCTAACATATCGCTCGTCAATCAAGAAAACGCCCCCATAGACATGACTACAGACCAATCAGATGCATGTTTCCTCTTCCTAGATGAACCTGGCTTGTGTCAAGTTAACAAAAAACTAAGCATATGTATGTCTCCATTGGAAAGATGTCACATGTTACTGCCTGTGTATCTCCCAGGAAAGGTCTGGTTGATGTGGAGACAGACACAAAAGGGATCGACCTAGGGGTTGGAGAGGTGGCTCAATGGCCAAGAGCTAGGACTCCCCTTCCAGAGGATCAGAGTTCTGCTCCTCGGTGGGCGCATACACTCACGGGCACACAGACACATGCAATTAAGAAGAATAAAATAAATCGTTTTCAAGTACTAACTCGCTGTTGAATTCCCTCATTTTCCTACCTCTTGACTTCCTTTTTCTAAAGTAAACTTCAAAATCAACGTGATGACTCTGTAACAGCGAGAATGTTACAAGGAACGGAGGAGCTTAACCTGAATTGAATCCACACGGACTGGCCGGTTACAGTTTGCCAGATCTACTAAGTGATATTTAGGAGTTTTCCCCAATAGTGGGAAATAATTACAGCGTGATTTCCCCACACAGAGCTGACAGAGGTGGCTGTCATGGTGCCGTCAGTGGTGAATAGGTAACCATCTCCCGTGCACTGAACTAGGCAGGCACTTCTTTCACCTAGAAACATTTACATTAGGTTCTCATTGCCTGCATCAGTAGCTTCAACTTATAGCTTTGCATTATGTGGTTTCAAGTTACTATATTTCAAAAGAGGTGATTGTGTTGTGGGTTATTTTTAGGTTTATTCTTTTATTACTTGATGTCAATGTTTCTCAACCTGTGGTTGTAACCCCTTTGGGATGGAATGATCCTTTTGCAGAGGTAAGCTAGGACCATTGGAAAACACAGATACCTTACCATTCATAACAGTAGCAGAATTACAGTTATGAAGTAGCAACAAATAATTTTATGGTTGGAGGTCACCACAACAGAAGGAGCTGCATGTATTAAAAGACCGAAGCATTAGGAAGGTTGAGATCCACTGCTTTAAGTTATGTGCCTATATGTAAGGGTGTGTGTGTGTGTGTGTGTGTGTGTGTGTGTGTGTGTGTGTGTGTGTGTGCACAAGTGCCCACAGAGTCCAGAGGTGTTGTGATGGTTTATATATGATTGGTCCCGGGAGTGGCACTATTTGGAGGTGTGGCCTTGATGGAGTAGGTGTGTCACTGTGGGCATGTTCTTTAATAGTCCTAGCTGCCCTGCCTGGAAGCTAGTATTCTACCAGCAGTCTTCAGCTCCTCCTGCACTGTGACGACCTGGATGCTGCCATGTTCTTGCCTTAATGATAATGGACTGAACTTATGAACCTGTAAGCCAGCCCCAATTAAATGTTGTCATTATAAGAGTTGCCTTGGTCATGGTGTCTATTCACAACAGTAAAACCCTAACTAAGATGGGTGTCATATACCTTAGAGCTGGAGTTGCAGGCAGTTGTAAGGGGCCTGACATGGGTGCTGGGAATAGGATTCAAGCCCTCTTCAAGAGTGGCAAGTACTCTTGGGCTGGAGAGATGGCTCAGTGGTTAAGAGTCCTGACTGCTCTTTTGGAGGTCCTGAGTTCAATTCCCAGCAACCACATGGTGGCTCACAACCGTTTGTAATGGGATCTGATGCCCTCTTCTGGTATGTCTGAAGATAGCTACAGTGTACATAAAATACACAAAGAGTCATAAGCACTCTTAGCCATCAAATTGGGGGATCTGGCACCCTCTTCTGGATTGCATGGGCACCTGCACTCACATGCACATACACACACACACAATTACATGTAATTAAAAATAGTAATAATAATTTTTAACTGTATTTCTCACTGTTCTGGAGGTGGAGACATTCAAGGTCAAGAAACTGGTGCCCTCTGCTCCTTGGATACGATGTTCCAAATGACTCAGAGGGAGCACTTTGATTTTCTTTCCTCTTAACCACATTTTTGTCCATTCAAATGTACTACTCCTGAAATCTGGGGAGACAAGAAGGGAATTTTACTTTAAAAGGATATAGTCTCCTGAATGTAAATATCAGACAACTGAAAAGCTTACTTGCTATGACAGCTTATGACAGAGCATGTCGTACCTGATGCCATTGGCTAGACTTGTTCATTAACACGTACATCAATATCACAAGCAGGGGAAATGGCTCAGCAGGTAATGGCACTTGCCATCAAACCTGGCAACCTGAGCTTGATCCCAAGGAACCACACAGTGAAAGCAGAGAACTGACTTCCAAAAGTGGTTCTCTGACCTCTTTTACACACACACACACACACACACACACACAGAGAGAGAGAGAGAGAGAGAGAGAGAGAGAGAGAGAGAGAGAGAGAGAGAATAATAAATCTAATTTAAATCTTAAATAAATAGATTAACAATATCCAAAATAGTTCTTTAGTGTACTAAGAATTTCCTCTGCTTAGTTACTAATTCATGGATTCTGTGAATGATAAATGACTGAGGAAAATCTGAATTTAAGAAAAAGTATTTGCCAATGGGAACGTTGCTGTGCTCTCTGCCTGTGCTGTTTCCTTGTTTCCATTCCAAATCCACGTGAGCCTTCACATCTGAATTTCTCAACTTCCTTGACTCTGGAAACATTTCCTGTGAACACTTACAAGAAAATGGGGTCCAAATTGAAATCCTTCCGCTCGGGTACAACCCTGCAAACAGCCAGCAGGATTTATTTAACCTTCAGCCATCTGCTCGACCAACTTGAAATTATTGATGACACATCAGCGATGATCAAGATGGAGAGGCCAGATGAAGAGGTGCCTCTTTTTTTTTTTTTTTACAAGAGAACCATTGAACTGGTAACAAGACTTGAAATGCCGTGTCAGCTCGGCCCACATGGTCACCGAGCTCAGCTGCTGAAGGGAAATAAAACTGTTCAGTTAGGGCCGCCCTCCAATCTGTCACAAGGGTAATGGTGTTTGGCTTCAGTCAGGTTGTATGTCAGCAAATATACATCTCCTCGACAGCCCCTAAGAGTGCCTTAAGATCACACTGATTGTTTTATATAGATAGGGGTAGGGTGCTGATGGATGGTAACCAGAGGCCACTGAAATAAATTTCACCACAATCAGCAGGAAAAACATAATCTCAAGCCTGGAGAAGGAGAGAGTTGTTCTGATAGAATATCGTCCTCTTCCGTGTCTCGTACAGGCCACGGGGAGGGGGATATCCTCTGTTCTCAGCCCCTTCTTCCCCCTGGATGAGGTCCAAAGGGAGAAGAAGAACAGCAGGTGCAGTCTTGGGGGCCACTAAAGTTGAACAGAGTGTACCCAACCAGTGTCACAGAAACAGGAAGTAGAAGGAAGGAAGGAATGGCTGGGACAGTGCGTTGTTTATGTCTGAGGCGGAGTCTGGAGAAAAGGGTCTAGAGGCAGCGCTGAAGGCTATGTGTGATAGCCACTTTTAAATGTCAACTTATCGCACCTTAGAATCACCTGAGAAAAGAGAGTCTCAATTGAGAATTATGTAGGTCAGCTTGATCTATGAGAATGCCTGTGGAAGGCTGCCTTGATTGTTAATCAATGTGGAAAGATTGGCTCATTGTGGGTGGTACCATTCCCTAGGCAGAAGGCTGTTCCTGAATTGTATAGAACAGGAGGAAGCTAGAAGCAAGCGAGCCTAAGGAAATAGCATGGGTGCCCCCCCCCCTCTCATTTTGCTTTCACTTGCTCACTCTCTCACTATCATTCTCTCGCTCACTCAGCTCTTGTCTATAGATACGATGCTTTACGTTCTTGCCTCAGCTTCCCCACAATAACAGACAGTAAACTAGAATTGTAAGTCACATAAATGTTATCCCCAAGGCTGCCTTTTTATCAAGGTGTTTGTTGCAGCATCAGAACTAAAAGTGGAATAAGAGGTTTGTTTTAACTACCTCCCCCTAAGCCCATGTCAGTCAGACTCAGGCCATTGAACATGGCTCCCATCTCCTACTGGCCAGATGAAACACAGGTCTGAATCTAGTGTTTTTGACACTCAGAGTAAAACTAGTCCATCACTATCTCATCCAAGGGAACTCAGGCAATGGTCAGAAAGTTCCCAGGAGAATGACTGGAAGGTGCCTTCCATGACAGAGTCAGTGACAATCAGTGTCTGCGAGGTCCCAAAGACACACCAATTGTCTACAAGAAGTTGTTCTTGGGAGTGAGAAAGAGGTTCAGCAGGAAGGGGGTGATGAGCACTTGTTGGAGAAATGAGAAGACAGAAAACTGAAGGACTCTGTCCTTATCCCCAGGTCAAGAATTAGGTCACCTCCTGAATGGATCTGTGTGCTGACCAGAGCCTCTCAGGGACAGTCCTTAAAGGCCTCAGAAAGCTCAAGGAGGGGGAAAGAAAAAAAAAAGTATTGGTTGCAGTGGTGTGATCCTGGTGCTCAGAGAACATTGGTTGCAATGGTGTGATCCTGGTGCTCTGGGAGCACTGGTGGCAATGGTGTGATCCTGGTGCTCAGAGAGCATTGGTTGCAATGGTGTGATCCTGGTGCTCAGGGAGCACTGGTAGCAATGGTGTGATCCTGGTTCTCAGAGAGCCGAAGTGGGAGAACAACCTCAGGTTCAAGGCCAGCCTAGACTACATAGTGAGCCCCCAGGGCATCCTGGGCTACAGAGTAAGAACCAGTCTCAATATAACATAAAAAGGGGGCCGGAGTAAATGCTCAGGAGTTAAGAGCACTTGCTTTTACAGAAGAGCTGAGTTTGGGTCTCGGAACCCCTGTCAGATAACTCACAAATCCCTGTAAATCCAGTTCCTGGGGATACTATGCCTTCTACTGGTTTCTGTGAGCACCTACACACACACACACACACACACACACACACACACACACACAGCGAGACACACACACACACTGAGAATATAAGGATCTCTTTAAGAAAATAAAAGTAGCCTTGACCTGACCTTATACTGTGTAATGGTGGATACAAGAGCAGAAGCTGAGACATCTAGCAATGAATTCAGCTTATTTAAGGAAGTGCTTGGTAGCCAGTTGCTGTGGCACATGAATATCAACCCAACACTTGAGAGACAGAAGCAAAAGGATTGTACGAATTTAAGGCCAGTCTAGTCTACATAGCCAGTTCTGGGCCAGCCAAAGCTACATAGGGAGACCTTGCTTCAAAAAGCAAAGAGTGTGCTTGGGGTGTGAGAGGGGACTACAGAGAATGCTTGGGGTGTGAGAGAGAGGGGACTGAGGAGAATGCTTGCTTTACAAGCAGAAGGACCAGCACTTCAGACCCCAGAGTCTGAGTATGCATTGCAGGGTTTTGGGGGTCCCGCTTGAAGTTTAATAATAATAAAGACACAGATAAATCTATATAGTTTAAAGCTGTTGGCCTTTTTGCTGGGGCATTCTCTCAGCAGTTAGCTCCCTCATTTAACCAGGCTTCTCTGCCATTGTGTCTTTCCTTGAGGCTCTCACTACTCTGCCTCCCTGCTCTGTTCCTGTCCATTCTTCCATCCCTTTGACTCTCTCTCATTCTCTCTCTCTCCCTCTCCTCCTCCTCCTCCCTCTCCCTCTCCCTCTCCCTCTCCCTCCCTCTCCCTCTCTCTCCCTTTCCCTCTCTTCCCCCTCTTCTCTCTCCCTCTCAGTCTTTCTGCCCCAGCTCCAGCCACCAGCTCTATTAAGCTACATTCCTCACTCACCCACTTGGCATTGGGGGCTGCATGACCTTCCCCCACAGTAGCTTGCCTAGCACCACTGGCTCAGCAACTAACAATTTTCACAGGGACACACTTTTTCATAGCCATTAAATACAACATATGTGGGTCATCCCAACAGGTATGGCAGTGTGCACTTATACATCAATGCTGGGGAGGCAGAGACAGGAGGATTCCTAGGGCTCAGCCAGCCAGTCCAGCCTGTGACCTCCATGCCAATGAGAGACCCTGGGCAGAGTTTCTGAGGATCACCCCTGAGGTCATCCTCTGCCTTCCACACCCATGCACACATGGGCACCTGCACACATACATGCATAAAAAGTGAGCACACTTCACCTCCCTGCCTGTTGCTTTATCAGACTGGGAAATACCAATACAGATTTCTAAGACATTCTAACATCCAGCTACTGAGGGAATCTATTATTCCCATTATTGGAAATGGGGAGAAAGTAGATGGATAACTCACTGTCTCAATTCAGCAGCCTACGTTTTACTAGAATGTTCACATGAGTGTTTTCTATCTTTGAGGATTGCCATAGTCACACACCTCAATATCTTCAGAGTGTAGGCAGCATCTCAAGACTGGAGACATTCAAGCTAGCAAAATACCAGCATCCTTCACAGAGGAACCATGCAGCAGGCTGCTATCCAAGTGTTAGGTATTTTTAGTTGGCTAATTTTGGCATCTAAGACGAAGCGAGTATTTATATTTTAGTCTGAGTTCTATTTTTATTATGACTTTTTTCCCCTTGAGACAGGGTCTCATGTAGACTGGGCTTGCCACCAACTCCTTATGTGGTCAAGAATGACAGAAACCTTCTGATCCACCTGCATCTACCTCCCAAAAGCTAGGATTACAAAGATGTGTCACCACTCTTGTGTTTTATAAAAAGATAAAGGAAGAAAGAATATGTTTGGTGGATGTGCAGTCAGGTATAAGGGAAGGGGGTGCCTCTGCTGGCCCATGCTAAGGCATCCCTTCCTCTTGAGGGACCAGCCACATGAGGTATAGTATAGAGCAGAGTTTATTAAAAGTATGGGGGAGAGGAAATGAAAGGGTAGTAGTGACAGAGAAAGGGAGGGAGAGAGAGAGAGAGAGAGAGAGAGAGAGAGAGAGAGAGAGAGAGAGAGAGAGAGAGAGAAGAGGAGTAGAGGCCAGCCATGAGCACATGGAGAGAGAGGGAGGAGAGAAATGGAGAGAGGGGGAAGGGATGAGAGGGCAGAGAGAGAGCAGAAAGCAAGAGAACAAAAGAGAGCGGAGGGGGTGGGCAACCCCTTTTATAGTAAGTCAGGCAACAAAGCACAGTGAAGCTTCTAACTCACCCGTGCAAGGTAAGTATGCTGGGGAAAGGTTGGATGCTCACTGCCTCTCCCTGGTGAATAGAAGCATATGTGGAAGGTTGGACCACATCAGACTCTCCTGAGTGAGCATCCCTTTAGTACTTTTCGTTTTACACGTATGTAGCAAGCACAAAGTTCAGCTTAGCCTGGGTCCAGAAGAGTGATGTGCAAACTGCATGTAAATGGAGTTCAGATTCCTACAGTTTCAGTTGAGTTTAAAGTGTGGCACTCTGAATTGAGAGCTGCAGAAGTGAGCGTGCTTTTCACTGGACAACCTCACTCTCAGGAGGAATAAATGATGAAGGACTGCATCAAGATTCAGAAGAAGAAGGTCCCTTACATGGAAGAAAATAATGTCCATGAATCTATTCAATAGGATAATGCATAACTTTTAAAATGTCCTTGCCATCAATCATTTAATAGCTTGAGATGATGACAATATATTAATAATATTTAGGTGGGCACAGGGTGCAGTTATGTAGCAGTATTCTCACTACATGTATAAGACTCTTAAGCTTTATTCCCAGAACTGGGGAAGAGGAAGATCAACTTTAACTTTATTTTTTAATGTTTCGATTTCTGATGTTTTGGAAACAAGACCTTATATATCCCAGTTGGTCTTGAACTCACTATTAAACTCCTGATCCTCCTGGCTCTACCTCCCAAGGGCTGGAATTACAGGCCTGCACCATGACATCCAGTTTTATGTGGTGCTAGAGATGGAAGTCAGGGCTTCTTGTTGGATAAGCATGTTACCAACTGAGCTACATCCAAGCCCCAGAGTTTTTAAAACCAGGATAAGAGTGACCCAGCAGAGTCGGGGACTGGGCTGCAGGGAGGCAGATTGGGCCATGGTGGAATGGTCTTTGAATGACAGGTTTGGAAAGTAGCGTTGACTGTACTTACAAACTTTTTGTACACTTGAAAATAATTTCAAAATTTTAAAATCGGATATTAAACAATATGCAACTAAAGTACAACCTTTTAGATATTGTGTATTATAATATGCATGATATATAAAATCAAAGAAAACATAAAATATGACTATTTCTGAGTGATAAATGATAAGATTTCTGTGTTTATCTGCATTGTTTTCCCATGGCTTTTCAGTATATGTATTTTGTAAGTGTTAACAATGGGCCTGTATTACAGCTGCAGTGCATAAAATTAGTTTTGCTTTTTGGTGTATGTCCATGTACATTAGCAACTTCCAGCCCTGAAATTATGAGATTATATTATAAAACATAATTGTTTCATCTATAATTCAATTAACCTCCACAATATATAATGTACTTCCATGTCACTGGAAGATGTTCTCCTCATATAAAATATGGAAAATGGGTCATATTTGGGGATGTTATTTATCATCTCTGTTACCTATGGCTCATTGATCATTTTCCTATTAAAAAAAACACTATTCCGGAATTAAATCAATTCCTTTCCATTTCACAGCAAAGCCTCTACAATCTGGCTGCTCCTCTAATTACTATTTATCTGGATGTAAAAATACTAAAGCCTTTTGCTACTGTGGGTTTCTATGGCTTTTTATTGCCCTCCTTAATCTGCTCAGAATCATGTTAAACAATAGTTAGAAATGCTATCAATACTGAGGTGACTAGGAAATTTGCCAAGATGTGCAATATTTCTTGTACCGAAAAGTTTTGCTAAAAGACTCAAGGAGATGGTGGTTTGGCTCAGTGGCTAAAGGTGCTTGCTGAACAGGCCTAATGACCTGAGTTCGGTTCCCAAGACCCTACCTGTATATCAAGAGAGAACCAACTCCTGCCAGATGTCCCCTAACCGCCATACATGTGCTGTGGTATGCGTGCACTTTCCCTCCCACACCCACACTAAATAAACAAAAGTAATTTTAAAGTTTTAAATAAAAGAACTTGAGGGGACCAAGGAGAGAGCTCAGACTGTAAAGGTTTTGCTCTGCGAGCATGAGGACTAGCGTTTGGATTCCTCTCCCAGCGCGCATGTCCGAGCACTGTCCTAAGTCTGCAGTCCCAGCGCTGGGAAGGCAGGACAAGGAGGATCCCTTGGTCTCACTGGCCAGCCAGTCTCACCAAATCAGTGAGGTCTGGGTTAAGCGAAAGATCCTGTCTCAAAGCCGGGCATAGTGGAGGTCGCCTTTAATCCCAGCACTTGGGAAGCAGAGGCAGGCCGATTTCTGAGATTGAGGCCAGCCTGGTCTACAAAGTGAGTTCCAAGACAGCCAGGTCTATACAGAGAAACCCTGTCTCGAAAAAAAAAAATCCTGTCTCAAAAAACAAGGTGAAGAGTGACTGAAGAAGACCCCAGGATGTCAACTTCTGGCCTTTACACAACGGTGCACACTAACATGTACACACAGCAGAAAACAGAACTGGAGACTTGTTAAATTGTTTTGTCTGAAAGGAAGGTGTCTAACAAATCTTAAAAGTGATAAATGCAAGAACTGGGGGTTTTTGTTGTTGTTGTTGTTTGGGGTTTTTTGGGTTTTTTTGTCTGTGCATTCATAACAAGAGTCTTCAAACTGATATTCATGAATCCTACCTTAAAACAAGCCTCTTTGGAGGCTGAGGAGGTGGCGCAGTGTCGGGCACTTGCTGTCCTGGCAGAGGTGTTCAGTTAGTTCCCAGGACAAATGCAGGGCGCCCATAACCCCAGTAACTCCAGCTCTAGGGAATACAACGCCCTCTTCTGGCCTACAGAGGCACTATACTATGCACACAGGGTGCTCAGACAGACAAGCAGACATGCACATACATACACCTACATTTAAAAGTAAAAATAAAAATTAAAACTACAGAAGGGAGGCTCATACATAATCATTATCTCTATTATATGAACACATTGCTCAAGCCACAATCTTGAAGGAAGGACAGTTGGTGAATGAAGCTGGTCTCACAAATACTTGGACGGTAACAAATGAAGACCTCTAAACTTAAAGATTACATTTCTATTGAAGGGTTGTGTCAGCTTCAAATACAGACGAATCTATCTGAAATTGACTTAAATGAAAGAATATTTAGTATGTCACATGAAAAGAGGTTTATGGATAAATAGTGCCTGTGGAGAAGGTTGACCCTGGAGCTCTGCAGTGGCTGCAGTGTCCCAGGCTCTCTCAGTCTTAACACTTGTTAGTCTCTAGTGTGTCATCTGTCATCCCCTGATCTTTTTCCTCATTATGGTAAGGTGGCTGTTGCTGGTACATCAAGTTATGACACACAACTGTCAAACAAAGGCTCAAACAGGAATGTTTGCATATGCGTTTCTTTTTTGCCTGGGGAGGAAATTTTTTTACAGTACTTTACTACCAACTGGAATTTGAGACGGCTCAGGTAATGAAAGTGCTTGCTTTACAAGCGTGAGGACCCGAGTTCGATCCCCAGATCCCATGTAAAGAAATCAGCCCTTGGTGGCTGTACTTGTAAATCTAGCGCTGTGAAAGCAGATTCCCGGGGGGATTCCTGAGGCTCCCTAAGCTGCCAGTCTCGCCTAATTGGGGAATTCACATGGTGAGAGGCGGTCTCAAAAACAAACAATTAAATAAATGAAGGTGGATGAGTGCCTAGGGTCCAAATGACAGATACAGTTGTCCTCTGACCTCAACAACACACACACATACATTAGGTTTATTCCTAGGAACTAAAAGCCAATCAATGGCATGTAAAATGGAGGATCAAACCTAGCACCACAGGATAAAAGAAGAGCTGAAGCTGGCTGAGGTTCTCATTCATTCAGTTTATGGAGAATAGGAGTAATCCCAAGAGTGTACTAACTCCAGATACTCAGACATCCACCACCTCCTGGAAATTTTGATGCAGGAAGCCTTGGGGAGGGCAATGAAAAATCTGGACAAGTACCCAGGTCAATCTGATGGTGTGGGTCAACGGAATCACCTTGCCAAGTGCTGTGCTAAGCACTACAGACCGGGTAGTATACACAGAAAGCCCCTTCTTGTGTTCTAAAGCCTTGGTGAGACTGGAAACAATGAGAAAAATACTATGCTGAACTTGACAGTGTTTCTTGAGGACAGCAGCTGTGTGTGGGACTAGCTGGGAGGGAAGAGAGAAACGAGTAGGGGGGTCAGCGAGAAGACCAGGGTTAGAGGAAGGCACAGCAAGAACTCAATTTATGGAAGATGTAATAATGGAAAGGAGTTGATCAATCACATTTTTTAGATTTGTTGTTTTTTATGGGTATATATATACCTGTATGAGTTAGTGTGCACCACGTGTATGCAGATGCCTGGGGAGGCAAATGGCATACAATCCCCTGGAACTGGAGTCACAGTTGTTTGTAAGCCACCTGATATAGTGTAGGGAGCTGAACTCAAGCCCTCGACAAGAACAGTACATTCTCTTAACCCATAAGCCTTCTCTTTAGCCCCAGCTTTTGGTCATTTTAAAGACAACATATGGGACTGGGGAGATGGCTCAGAGGTTAGGAGCTCTTTTGCTGCTGTTGCAAAGAACCTGAGTTCTATTCCCAGTACCTACACTGCCTGTAGTGATTCCAGCTCCAGAGGCTCCGGCACTTGTATAGTCTTGTGATTGTAGATAATTAGCATTTAATTATTTCATATCTTCTTCCTTGTATTTGTGATCAATACACCTCTATCTGACTGGTCCGATTCTTTTTACTTTGTGATTTTTCTCTCTTAAATGATTGTTGAGCAACCATCCCAGCAAACAATTTCAATTAATTTCTTTATATTATCGTACTTAATTCAACCATCAAGTGTTTACCATGCTAAGCAGATGAGTATGAGAGTTTGTTGCCTAAGTATGAGGACCTAAGATTGGGTCCCCAGATTTCACATCTAAAGCTGGAAGTGGCTATTCACATGCCTGTAACCTCGCAGTAATGTGAGAATCAAGAGAATCACTGGGCTTTCTGGCCACCAGCTTGGCTTGTGGTTCAATGATTAGACCCTGTCCCAAGAGAAAAAGGTGGAGAGTGACAAAGGGAAGGATACCTGGCCTCCTCCTCTGGCATCCTCCTCTGGCCTCCTCACATGCTCCTACACACCGGTGCTTATGTACCAGACACATTCTAATTCCCAGTAGCACCCCCCCCCCAATCCTTTCCACTGCAAAGGTAGTCCCTTTAAAAGAACAGGCAATAATGTATGCTTTTGTGTTTGTCTGTACAAACTGGCTCTAAAGAAACTGATGAGATTGTCTGTGGAATGGAAAATTGCAGGAGACTGGTGACATAAGGGGCCTGCAGGAAAAATAGCCTAAGGTCCAAGGGAATTTGTTCTATATACATTTTTTGTGTTCTGAGAATCTTGAAACATTTTTTTCTTTTTTAAAGGTTTGGTTGGCCTGTAATTCACTATATAGATGACACTGCACTGGAACTCACACTGATCTACTAGGATTAAAGGTCCTGGTCACAATAATATTTCTGTCACAATGTTATTAACATTACAAAAAAAAAAAAAAAAAAACAGAACCCTAATGTTGTGAAAGACCTGGCATGTGGCTGGAACCCAGAGACTAGCCTTTGCTTGGAGAGGTTCCCACCAATGTGTTCGTAAGAAATGAGGGCTGGTTATTTTTCTTCTACTATCACTCTCTCCTGCTCCTGGGAGAGCCAAGGTGTTGAGCTAAGAGGAGGAACAAAAATGGAAGCCTGGACATACATGAGACGTGAGCTCACTGCCGACCCGCCTCTTCCACAACACCTGAAGCCTGCCTTTTCAAAGTAAACCTTACCTTAGTGAGGTTACCCCTCAGTGACTTGCCAGGGTCACACTGAGAGTGGAGAATCCGGGTAGTGACAGTGGCCACAGGATGTATCCTTGGTCTGCAGAGATCTTTCGGTGCATCTCACAAGATGTCAGGGCTGGATGCTTTGAATTCGGTTATAAAACCCCACCACTGAGGAGAAGTGGGCATGAAGTCTCACCCCTAAGTGTAAGCTGATGGCAGTTGATACTTGGTAGGAGAAGGAAATTCTGTTTTCTCCAATGGAGTTCCACTGGACACATGAGCCACACTCCAGGGAAGACCCCATGTCCATGTGGTTGGCCAACACAGAACAATCTCCATGGTTTTGGGGGGGAGGGAGATCATTTTGTTTGGTTTTGGCTTTTTTTGTTTGTTTGTTTGTCTGATTAGTTTTTTTGTTTGTTTTGGGTTTTGTTTTGTTGTTTTTGAAGAGAAAAACAAAGGGACATGAAGTTGAGTGGGTAGAGAGATGAGAACCATTGGGGAGCTGTCAGGGATGGAGAAAGAAGAGGATCAAATTATAGTATATGAAAAATTTTTACTAAAAATTAATTGAAAAAAAAGAAAGGAAATAGTTGTAGTTGCTTCCACAGCTCAAAGAGGTCACACTCTCTCTGTTCATGGGCATTCAGGGTGCGGAAGGAACATGCTATATCAGACATCCATCTATAGCAGAATTTCTTCTGACTGTGGGTCCCTGGGTCATTCATTCCTTTTGCCTTCTACAGCACATGATAGTAGATGAGTATTCAAATCCTGTAAGTACTACCCCCACAGAGGGTGCTGGGTTAACCAGGAATCATTTACACCACCTAGAAAAAAATACAGGACCCAGGTATGATGACCAGATGGGCTAATTAAGCTATATCAACTTTGTTTGCCAAATGAGAGGAAAACCTTTAAAAAAAAGACAGAGAGAGAGAGAGACTAATTTTATCCATCTAGATAAATATAATTTCAGGTTCTAGATGATGGTTTGTTAGCATTTTATTTCCTGTGTTTGCAGGGCATTCAGAATGATTGTAAGGCTCACAACAAACAGGATGGGGCTCTGACTTTCATCAGAGAGTACGTGACTTTTGAGAGTCACATGGGCCAGGAGTGAGCATTTGTGCAAATTAACTCTTCCTGTATTCTGAAGAGGATTGAGGCGACTTTGTCTTAGCTGATTTGCATGCACTAATTGCTGGTTCTGAGTTAATGCAGAGCGATCACCTACATGATCGCATTCATAAATTAATATTTTTACTTTGCATTTACACACAGAAGAAATAGTATAAATAATTTTAAAGCTGTGACTACACTTACATAATGAAGTGGTTAATTAAAGTAATGAGCTGGTTAATGACAACCCCCCTCCAAATTTTTCATAAGACATCCATATAAGGGAGAAAGAAATATCTTGGCTTGGATAATTATCATAATTGCCTCAATATTTGATTTTAGTTTTTACATGGATATATGCCCTAAATGTCACTCTGGTTATAAATTTGAATTATTCTTGCTTTTCTTGTGAATATATGGATGCCAAATCTGGATGCCAAAACTAAATGCCAAGGTAACAGAGGTATCACACAGGATGGAGATACCCCCCATCCTAGAAGGACTGGGCACAGGCTGGTTCAGATAAGCAGGGGGCACTGAACACAGAGAAATAGAGATCTGATTTATAATACAAACTACCCATTGTCGGTACCAAGGGGCTTCTTTAGCACATTCAGCCCAGAGTGCACATTCCAATTCGCAGGAGCCCATTCTTCTAGGGAGCACTAATTCTAATAGAACCGCCCCTTAAGTGAGAGAATGAGGAGACTGGGGAGATGGCTCAGTGGTTAAATCACTGCCCTACTTGCATGAGGAACAAAGTTTAGATCTTCAGAATGCATGGAAATACTTGGTGGGCATGATAACTGTATGCAATTCCAGCCTTGGAAAGTATAGACAGGATTTCCAGAGGAAGCTGGCTAGCAAAACTAGCAATTTCTGCAAGCTCTGGTTTGACTGAGAGATGTCAACTATGAATAAGGAGAGAGAGAGAGAGAGATCAAGGATGAATCCAGATATCAACCTTTGGTCTCCACAAGTGTGCATCTCTGCTCCTCCACTCTTTTTGGTCTCCTTTGGTCATTCATGTTTAAATTGTGTGTTTGTGTGGGTGTGTGTTTCATGTGTATGAATGTTTTGCCCACATGTATGTATCTCTCTACCATGTCTGGTGTCCTCAGAGTGCAGAGAGGATGCTGAAGCCCTTGGAACTGGAGTTACAGATGGTTGCTAAGAACTGAACCTGGTCTTCTGAAAGAACTAGCAAGTACTCTTAAGCACTGAGCCAGCTCTCCAGTCCCCATACTAAAGTCATGAAAAAGTATGAGACCACTCAAACACAAGTCTATGGGCATTTTTACTTCTGTATTACATCCCTTAGAATGGTCTCTGCCTACAGACACACATAGGTGCCTATGACAGGCACCTTAGGAAGGTCTGTGGGAACATTCTCCCATTTGCTCCTTCCATAGACAGGAAATGCAGGTGTGGTTGGCTATCCCTTGTTGAGGTTTGGCCAGATCTGAACAAGGTTTCTGAATAAAGAGGGGAAGAGGGTGACTGTAAGGGTGCTCCATCTCTAACTTCAGGGAGAAGAAGGTGTTATCCATCTCCTTGTGATTTCACCCAGAAGCACACAGAACTTCCTTGGGATCTATAAGACACAGCTGAGCAACGTGTGACCAGTGAGAGGTGGTGTCAGGGTGGGGTGGGGCAGAGCAGTGATAGCAGTAGGAACTGGTCCATGCGTCAATGCACACAGGACCTTAGAAATGAAAACCGAGAGGATTCCACGTCAGCATGGTGACCGCCCTTCTGTCCGGGAAGATGTGAGCATCTCCACTGACCTCTGCTGCTCACTGGTTTCCCTTTTCCATTCAAGCTGGAGGCACACGTTTTTCCAACAATTAAACACTACTCCCTTTGAGGATAGAGGAATTTGAAGTTCAACTTAACAGTGTTTTCAATAACTACATCCCCATGTTCAATATTTTCTTAAATAATGATGATATACAACAGGCCATTCTGGAGCATGATAAATGATGGAGTCTACCTTCTAAGGATGGCCAGCATTACTTATGATCCTTTCTGTGGCAACAGCCAGTAAAAGGATCATATTTTTAGCATATACATATCATTCTGAAGTCCCTAATGTGCAGAGTCTATTTCTTTAATTTATAGGAATGTGAAAGCCATTTAAGAATAGCATTTTATGAGTCTACACTCATCAATATCTGATACTCTACATTTCTCTTTGAACCTCTCTCTTTTCCATTGTCATGTCTGAATTACCTCTATTATTGTATTTTACCTATCTCAATGTCTACTTCTTTTCTCCTGAAAGTGAATTCACAAAGTGAAGGTCAAAATGAACTTAGAGATCTTTCAGACTTAAAACACACTTTAAGTCATCACCTAGCCTACCAGAAAATCAGACGTGGCTCTCTCTGATAAGAATTGTGTTTACATATTTTCATCATTAAATCATTATTAAAGTGACCTTTTAACTAGAATAAAAATAGAAGTTCAAACTAAACTTTAATGTACTGTTACTTTGTTGTTTTTCAGGTGTTAAGTTATTCATTAATAAATGCTGTCCAGATTATGTTGTGGCACACACCTTTAATCCCAGCACTTGGGAGGCAGAGGCAGGCAGATTTCTGAGTTCGAGGCCAGCCTGGTCTACAGAGTGAGTTCCAGGACAGCCAGGGCTATACAAAGAAACCCTGTCTCGAAAAGAAAAAAACAAACAAACAAAAAATAAAACCCAAAATAAATGCTGTCATAACTACATTTCCTTCACTAATGAATGCTGTCATAACTACATTTCCTTTGTGCCACTTCTTGATTCCCTTAAAAAAAAAACAGTGAAGATTTAAACCTATATATAAATAAATCTAAGAATGTCTATATGAACATACAAAAATACACATAAGCAGAAGACAGTGCCATAAATGGCTCATGAAAACCTATAGATAATAATGCTTCAATAGCATGGATCATAGAGTTATCAGAGATTACTATAGAGCAGCGTTTCTCAACCTGTGAATTCTGAAAGAATTACAGGGATGGAAATGGAGAACAGTCTGAGGAAAAGAAAGTTCAGTGACAGGCCCAAAGTGGGATCTAGCTCAAGGGGAGGTCTCAAGGCCTGACACTATTACTGAGGCTATGGGGTGCTCACAAAAAGGGACCTAGCATGACTGCCCTCCCAAAGACCCAACAAGCAGCTGAAAGAGTCAGATGCAGATATTTGCACCCAACCAATGGACAGAAGCAGCTGACCTCTGTTGTTGAATTAGGGAAAAGCTAAAAGAAGCTGAGGAGAAGGGTGATCCTGGAGGAGGACCAGCAGTCTCAATTAATCTGGACCCCCAAGATCTCTCAAACATAATCTCTGGTCCAGTAGAAAGGTGCACGTGTGTGGCTCCGCAGGTTCTAGCAGTGTGCGTGGCAAAACGAATGAGCAGGAAGCTCCACCCCTGAGCAAACAGGTTTCAGGCTGGGGGAGGGGAGACTACATTGGACCACCAAACAGACAGCATACACCAGCTGATATGAGGCCCCCAACACACATACAATAGAGGACTTCTGGGTCTGTATTATTTCAGAGATGATGCACCTAACCCTCAAGAGACTGGAGGCCCCAGGGAGTTTAGAGGTTAGGTGGGGTGAGGGGTGGGGGATGGGGGCTGGGGTCATCCATGTGGAGACAGGGTGGGGTGGGGAGGAAGTGTGGGGTGGAGAGCAGACAGAGGCTGAATGGGGGTAGGGGAATGGAATAAGGAGTGCAAAAAATAAATTAAAAATAAAATAAAATTTTAAAAAAGAAAGAAACCCCTCTGAGGGGTAGCATATCAGAGATCTTGCATATCATATGTTTACATTATGATTCATAACAGTAGCAAAATTAGAGTTATGAAGCAGCAACACAACAATTTTACGGTCAGAGGGTCACCACAACATGAGGAACTGTAAGCCTTAGGTAGGAAGGTTGAGACGCACTTGTGTAGAGGAACATATAACTCATTTCAGGTCATCCTTCATGTGCTCAACTATAACCATGAAGACTTTGTTTCAACTTCTCATGGATTGCCTAAGTTTCCTGTTGCAGTAAATCTCCAACCCCAATAAGCCCGAGTAAAGAACACACAACTCCGTTATAATATTTGTAAGCTGCAGGTCTAGATGGGGCAGGTATGTCACTACAGCACTCTATTCCCCAGCTAGAAAAGTCCTTGCTAATTGCAGCTTCTCCGGGCCATGTGGTTCTGCTCCATCTGTCTCTCTGCTTCCTCTCAGCCCCACCTTTCCCTTCCACTGCCCAATCACAGGCTATAACCTTTATATGATCAGTTAACATGGGGAGGAGGTTCACCTGAAATCACCTGAGTATGCGATCCACTCCTCACAAGGACAGCTCCTCTTGAGGAAGCAGAATGAACATCAAAATACAAACAGCACCAGGGCAATCCACAATAATTTCCCTAATAGACATTTTATAGCAACTATGAAGAATAATCCAATTTGTAAGGATGTGATCACTGTATTGACATCTACTTAACCCCACACCATAAACATCTATAGTGTTGCATTCTAGTTGAACGGCTGAGAAAAAATGAGGAAAGAAACACAGCTTTGTTTTACAAACACTGAAAATCATCTAAAAAGTTAGCTTACCATCCATGGCTAAGTGTCTGATTCGCATGAAGAAATTGTATATGTTACTAAATCGGGTGATGCTATCAATTGTATCAGTCATTCAGACTTTCAATTACATACTATTTTCAGTTCTCATCTATTCTGCCAATGAATTTTTCTTCTACAAGTTTAACTTTTTCAAATATAAACTATATATTTTCTACTGTAGAATGAAAAAAAATATTTTTGAGACAGGGTCTCCTGCATCCCAGGTTGGCTTCAAGCTCTCTACATAGCTGAGGATGGCCTTGCATTTCTGACTTTTGATCCTCCCTACCTCCAGTTCCCAAGCACCAGAATTACAGGCATCCTCCAAAATGCCTCCGATAGAATGAATAAAACCACCTTGCTCTAATAACCCAAACATGTCTAGTATAGAAACTATTAAATGTGTGACATTTAAAAAAATAAATAGATACCAGTTATAGACAGTAATATTGTGACATCAGGTCCTAGGGAACAGAAACTTAGAACAAAATAACCCAGTATGCCAATGGACAATGACAAGAAAGTAGCCAAGAGCAGCCAAGGAGGTCAGAGAGTCTGGATAACATCCACAGCACTCTATCAGAAGGTCAATGTTAAGAAATAAACATTTGAGTTGATTTTGTAAGACCCATGGATCTTTGCAGTTACTATTTATCTCCAAATGAAACATAATGGTATTTAAGATAGACAGCTGCTATTGATGTATTTTGTAAGCGCTGCCCAAATACAACAACTCAGTTAACTTTCTTCCTGTGCACGTGGGAGTTTACCTCCATTCAGTGTTTCCTCTAAGGGGGGGGGGGGGCGTGAGCTGTTGACCGTTTCCTAGACTGAACATCTGTCTTTAAAACATTGCGCCAGTGACTATCATTCTATTTTGTAAAATATTTTTTCTTTCCAATTTAGTCTTTCATTTTTTGACATGGTTTAGACAATTTAGGCTTGTTGAAGAAATAAAATAATTTTAAATGTGCAAATGAAATGAAAACCAACAACAACAAAAACTGTTCAGTGCATCGGATAATAGAGTTTTAATGTATCTTTGCTGTCGGGTTAGTGTATTTGTGTGATAATTTTATGTGACAGTATAATTAAACTGTAAAACAATTCCCATTGCCTATGTATTTTATCTATTTATCATCATTTATTTCTTTACCTCTTTTGCTGCAATAAATATTATTGTAAGGAGAGTTAAATAAGTTAAACCAATGCAATTACTTTTACAGATAGAAATTAACTTCATATATCAATTTGTACACATTTATACAAAGTACCTATAACTGGCCTGGTATAAATAAATGCATTTATTGCAGTATATTTATGATGTCACTGTGGTTTCCATGTTTGCCTTCCTTTTGAGTAATGATATATATGTTTAAACTTGACATTTTAACAGTTTTTTCAAACAATTTCATTCATTATCAAATAACCATTTATTACACTGTGGCAATTTCATACCATTTACTGAACCCTTTAGGCACTCCTAAACAATGATTTATCAACCAATATACAGATGTAAATGCTTATCACAGCAAATACAGAAAGCAACATTAAATAGTGACCTGACAAGAGATAACTAAGTTATCTTTTTAAAAATCTCGACTCATTTTTAGTGGTCACCAGCATGCATTTACATACAGCTGATGGAAATTAGGGGAGCTCTAGTTGACTGTTAGATTCTTCACGTATCAAGTTGGCTAATTATAAAACAAATACGGATATTAGCCGTATGACCCGGATTGTTGATTTTAGAGGAGAGGAAGCATCTTGGGCGCTGGCCTTCTTGGTAGTCTTTTGTACTGTGGCCTCTCCCTAGGAGGGAAAAACATCCCTGCTCAGAAAAGGCATCTCCAGGTAACGACTCAGGGATGATCCAGATGGACCGTGTTGTGCGAGATAAATGACTGCTTAAAATAATCCGATCTGCTCACTGCACACAGGCACGGCCTGACCGCTTCAATCCTCATGAGGTCCGGCCATATCCTCTTCACTGGAGCATCCCACCAAAGGTATGTGGTTGGGAACTTTTATTAGAGTGAGGAAATTGAATTTCTCAATCCAAAGATGCCAAGCCAACAGCAGACAGCATTATCTTTGTGGGATCCCGCAGTGAACTCACTGAACAGTCCAGTCCTGAGAGAATACTGAAAGTTTATTTAAAAACAATTAGCAGGGACTGGAAAGGAGGAGGGAAGAAACAGGACAAGCTTTCCAAGTGGGGTCATTTACATAAAACATTAAACCTGATAAAGGTGTCTGTCAGCCCGTGGGAGGGTCTGTATGTCTTCAGTTATTCGAGTCCAGAGTGAATTAATTTGACACTAATTGCAGAAGGATTAAATTTATTCCATCTCTATAGGCTACTCCTTGACTATTAAAATTAAATGAAGATAAAAATGAATTATTCTTTCCTAGCTCAAAAATTAAACACCAAACCAATTTATGAGTGTGTGGGAGAGGACGGGCAATCAGTATCACGGCCTGTGCTGTTCTGTTTTCTAAAATAAATTGAAATAAGAAGTGTACTTTTAGATTGATTTATTAATTTAACCAAAGGATCCCTTATTTGGGAGACCCCTGGAACACCTTTGGAAATATTGCTTAGTAGAACCTAAAAAATATAAACATTTTAATTAATACTTTAAAAAATACACAGCAGAGTGCATAATAGTACATTTACTACAGGATGGTTTTAATAATCAAACTAAGCAAAAATTACTAAAATGAAAAAAAAGTATACTTCAAGTCATTTCAGCACTGAGGTGAAACTGTAAGAAATAGTCTTATAAACCAAACTTCGAGAATTTTCAGAATGGTCCTTAAACGTAAGTGATGAGTTCAAGGACAAAAAGCTCCTGATGCTCCCGAGAATATCTGGTTCTTCACGGCTACCGCTGCTCTCTGGCCTAAGGGGATGGATACAGGGAAAGGGATGGGGAGAATCTATGACTTCCATGATCAGATTGGATGTCTAAAGGATGTTTCCTGACTCTGTGTCCATGGCTTTGTCAAATACATTGAACAAACCTGCAAACCCCAAATGTCACATAAATATTCAGATTAAGGTATCTTCCTTTTTATGGGGTATGGAATTGTATATTAATTTGGATTGTTTGTTACTTATACCATATTTAAAAAAATTTTTTAACCTATTCACTTTACATCCTACTCACTTCGGGCCTCCTGGTCACCCCTTCCCACAATCCTTCCTCCATGATCCTTCCCTTTCTCCTCTGAGCAGGTGGAGCTCAGCTGGGTACACCACCACCCCCACTCCCTGGCACTTCAAATCTCTGCACGGCTAGGCGTTTCTTCTCCCACTGAGGCCAGACAAGGCAGCCTGGCTATTAGAACATATCCCATGTACAAGCAACAGCTTTTGGGATAGCCCCCACTCCAGTTGTTCAGGACCCACATGAAGGTCAAACTAAGCATCTGCTGCAGGTGGGTGTGTCGGGGGGGGGGGGGCCCTAGGTCCAGTGTGGGTTTGTTCTTTGATTGGTGCTTCAGACTCTGAGAGTCCTAAGGGCCCAGGAAAAGATGGAAAAATAGACATACAAGATGTGATTTTTTTCAGATGTTTATACTTGATCATCTATATAGCATTTTGTTAATTCCTAAAAGAGAGGGGGGAGGGGGAGAGGGAGAGAGAGAAATATCATTATCCTACCTTTGACAAAATGCCAAAGTAGATGAAAAACAAATCATTAGGACCGTATAAATAACAGGGAAGTGAGGAGTGATTGAGAATTACGTATCTTGCCTAGTGCCATATGGGGATAGCAAAATAAGATCTAAAATGTCTTCTCGCCACACCAACACCTTTCACTTCAGTGTAAGATTATGTGCAAAAACCCTTCTATGAAATAGAATGCATTTTAACGTGGATCGTTGTCCTAAACTAATTAAGGAAAGACTAACAAAGTAATTCCAGGCATTAGCCATCTTACTGGTTTAACCCTCCCCTCCACAGTCTCTCACGCCCCCAACTAAACACAAGCTGCGTACAGCTACAACGCATACAGATAGTCCTGGATCTGCACGGGTGATCTTCTAACGGCCAAGTCTAGAATTTTAGAAATCAGGGATGTTTTAAATGTTCAAAGGAATCCTGTCACGTCATCTCTTCCCATTCCCTAAGTGTGTATGTACATTGTGTCTCTGTCTGTCTATCTGAAATATAAAAAAATCTTTCTTCCTTTTTTCCAAACAAGTACAATATGGTACTTTAGAAATTGTACTGGAAGAAAGTGTTTATCTTCATTGTAAGAGAACTATATAAATGAAGAATGTGACAATTTTCATATTTTCTCCTGAGTGGTAATGAAAGTTATTAAAAAGAGTTGTTAAGAGACTGGAGATATACTTCAGTTTTGCATCGAAAGTAGAAGGATCCTGTTCAAACCCCAGAACCCATGGTTTTTTGCTGTGGTTGTTTGGGAGTTTTGTTTGTTGTTAAGGCTGGGTATGGCGATGCTCTTAATCCCAGCACTGAGAGCTACTTAGGGCTCATCTGCCATTCATCCTAGGAAGCCAACAACACCCATGACCATGTAGGCTGCTCCTGAGGCATGGCACCCAAAGCTGTCCTCCGTCTCCACATGCATCCATAAACACATGCACATGGAAAAAACTGTTAGTAAGACCCCATTTTCTTCTTGTTTGTTTTGTTTTTGTTTTTGTTTGAGAGTCTCGCTGTAGAACCAGCTGGCCTGGAACTCACTATGTAGCTCACGGTAGCCTCGATTTCACAATCCTCCTGCCTTGAGCTTCCCAGGCACATCACCATCATGCCTGGCTCCCATGGTTTACAACACAATACCTTAGATTCTCCACTGAGTGCATTACTCGCGGGATGGGGGGTGGATTGGTTGAGAATGTCCCCCCTTGGCACACATCTGTGAGCACTTGGTGGTGCTGTTCTGGGATCTCAAGTGTGGTATATGTCACTGGTGGTGGGTTTTGAGGGTTTACAGTCAATCCCCACATCCAGTTAGTTCTGTCTACTTTCTGGATGTATTTGAAGATGTGCTCTCTCAGTCTGATCTGGCTGCCTGCTGCTGTGCATCTCCCACCATTCCAGACTCTTCCTCCGAAAGTGGAGGCCAGAATAAACTCTCTCTTCCTTCAGCGTCTTTGACCATGGTGTTTTATCAGCACAGCAACAGAAAGTAACTAATAGGGGACATAAAGTATCTCTCGGGGTACACTTAGAGGCCATTTACCCACTGCAGCAATGAATTAGATGATGTCTACCCTTAGATCTACAAAGCATGTTAATGCTTTATTAGGCTAAATAAAAGAAAATCTCCAATCAATGTGGCAGTTGCTTGTGTATCTTGCAATGTACTTGTTTTCCTGAAGCAGAGGTAGATCACACTACCTAAAGAAGATAAACCTTCTGGTGAATACAGTATTGCAGGTTTGTGTCGATCAGGGCAAGGATTCCGTAAGCAATTCTATAAGCAATCCTGAAACAGTCATCTTTAGTTCATCGATTCTCATGCTTGCTAGACCCAGAGTCGAGAAAGCTCTACCTCAGCTGAAATCATCACTGTCCCAACAGCAGCCAAACTCCACAGCTTCTCTAGTTTTTCTCCCTTTTGGTTTACTTACTTACTTTTTTTTGAATGGTCATGGTGCTGCCACACCTCACACCTTTAAGAAGAGTGTAATCTACCCCCCTCTTCAGGCTAATCCTGATTTCAATCATGAACTGGTCGTGGCAACACCATGTCTCCACACTTCTTAGGTGGAGTGATTTTTTCCTAATGTTTGCAGTGACTCCTGTTTAGGACAAGAGGTCTTGGGCACTGTTTTGAAGTGAAGGGTCAGCGTAAATGAGCTCCAACTAAATAGACGTCTGGCCCACACAGCGGCTATGATAACAAGTTGTATTTTATCAAACCTTTGCTTGCTTTTTTTGTTTGTTGTGAAACACTATTTGTCTGTGTGGCCTTGGCTGTCCTAGAACTTGCTACGCAGGCTAGGTTGACCTCAAACTCACAGAAATCCGCCTGCCTCTGCTTCCTGAATGCTGGGACTAAAGTCCTGCACCACCATGCCATCTTAGGATTTTATATGATGAAATTGCATCTGTCCCTTCTTCATTTTATCCCCCACTGTGTGTGTGTGTGTGTGTGTGTGTGTGTGTGTGTGTGTGTTCCAGCATGTGTACTGACCTCCACGTCCTCACCAACGTGTGCTCACGTGGAGGTCAGAGGAGATGTTGGGATGTCTTCTTGAATTGCTTTCACCTTAGATTTTGAGTCATGGTCTCTCTTTGAACCTGAGGCTTACATTTGTGGAGCCAGTAGGCCCCCTCAAAGTCTGCCTGTGCCTGCAGATCTGAGGTTACAGGTATAAACCACCATATCTGGCATTTACTTGGGAGCTGGTGATCCAAACTCCGGCTTCCACACTGGCACGGCAAGCACTTTACCTACTGCTGCATCTTCCTAGTCCCTTTCTTTTAGACTCACAGAAACCTCTTACCAAAAATGTGAAGATAAACTCTGATTAGCCCCATTATTGGTTGTGGTAGGTAATCTAACCTAGTGTTAATCTTTCTTCACTGAATGATAACGACCCATCTCTCCCATATTCAACAAACATAACCATGTTGAAATTTGAACTCTCACGCTTATATAACCTCAAACCACAACCTACCTATTCTCGAGTGAGTCAAATTCTTAAAACCCAGTGTACTAAACCAGTGTACTAAAATACTCTAACAAACAAGCCCAGTATTCCATAGGATAAGCTACAATCTAACTCTCAAAATCTATAATCCAACAACTCTCTTTAAAATGTGTATTACTGGTTCTTTCCCATACTCTCTGAGACAGAGAATGGCACACAGGGTGATATGTATAGTCCAGTCTGACTTTCTGAAACAGGAGTACACAAATTCTCTCTGGAACAATTTCTTTGACAAGTTCATAACAGAATGGAAACATTCACCATGCCCAAGAAAATCTGCTGCTGGGTTTCATTTTTGGATTTTATAAAGTGAATATGTATGAATATATATATATGTGTGTGTGTGTATGCATTCCAGACTGACTTATAAATAATTAAATGGATATATAATTATATCCACTTTTTTTTTTTTTTTTTTTTTTGGTTTTTCGACACAGGGTTTCTCTGTATAGCCCTGGCTGTCCTGGAACTCACTCTGTAGACCAGGCTGGCCTCGAACTCAGAAATCCGCCTGCCTCTGCCTCCCAAGTGCTGGAATTAAAGGCGTGCGCCACCACGCCCGGCAGAAAAGGGCGTCAGATCTCATTACGGGTGGTTGTGAGCCACCACGTGGTTGCTGGGATTTGAACTCAGGACCTTTGAAAGAGCAGTCAGTGCTCTTACCGGCTGAGCCACCTTGCCAGCCTTATATCTACTTTTTTTTTTTTTTTTGAGACAGGGTTTCTCTGTATAGCCCTGGCCATCCTGGAACTCACTTTGTAGACCAGGCTGGCCTCGAGCTCAGAAATCCGCCTGTCTCTGCCTCCCAAGTGCTGGGATTAAAGGCATGCGCAACCACGCCCAGCTCAACTTTTTTTTTTTTTTTAATGTAAGTACACTATAGCTGTCTTCAGGACCTCCGGAAGAGCAGTCAGGTGCTCTTACCCACTGAGCCATCTCACCAGCCCGTTATATTCACTTTTATCCTCAGCTTTACCAGCAAAAATATCTTCAATCTATGTAAAAAAGGGTATTTTGTGTTTTTTTTTCCAAATTTGTGAGGGACCTGCTAGTATATTTTGAATTTATATACTTCTTATATTAAATACATCTTATGCTTCATGAAATGGGAATTATACAAGCAATTTCTAGCATTATTTCAAATACATAACTCTTCATTGTGTCTTACTTTTTCTGGGCCCAGGTTTGAAGAGCAGATCTAGGAATGACACTGAATAGTATCTATGAGTGAATCCAGACACTGCTTCTTGTCAGAACCGGTCCTCCAGAGGGGCCTTGTTGGCAGAATAAGACATTCCTTCTATTAGAAATAAAGGAGCCGGGCGGTGGTGGCGCACACCTTTAATCCCAGCACTCGGGAGGCAGGGGCAGGCGGATTTCTGAGTTCGAGGCCAGCCTGGTCTACAGAGTGAGTTCCAGGACAGCCAGGGCTACACAGAGAAACCCTGTCTCGAAAAAAACCAAAAAACCAAAATAAATAAATAAATAAATAAAAATAAAGGGACTGCATTCACTTCTAAGATATTGGTGGGGAAGTGGGGAATGAGGGAATGACTTTTGAAAATGTTCCCAAAAAGTGCCTGTGTGACGATCAAAAAAAACAACAAACAAACAAAAAACCAGCATTCACTTCTAAGAAATGACTACTCTATTGGGAATGTGCCTGGTGTTCAAGCCACAAGGACCCGAGTTCAATCTCTAGCACCAAGGTAAGCAGTAGACAGGGTGGCACACACTTACAATCCCAGTGCTGGGAAGGCAGAGATGAGAGGATCCCTGGATTTCACTGAACAACTAGGCCAGCTTAATTCATGAGTTCCAGGTCCCAGTGTGAGGCCGCTTCGCAGAAACAAGTAGTTGAGATTAAAGCGATGGTTCACTGGTTAAGAGTGCTTGTTGCCCATAAGAGGCCCTGGGTTTGGCTCACAGGATGACTCGCAATCATCTTTAACTTCAGTTCCAGATTGAACACTCTCTTCTGACCTCTAAAGCACCCTGTGGTGCACAGACTTACATGAAGGCAAAACAACCAGACACACAAACAAATCTGGAAAAAAATAAAGTAGAGGCTAAGGAAGGACACCTCAAGCTGAGTGCACACACACACACATGCAGTCACACTCATATGCACATGCACACAAACACATACATGCAGACACAGAGACATATACACAGAGACACAGATGACAGACACACAAACACAATCACACACATGCACATTCAGAGACATGAACACACACACACAGACACACTCACGTGCACTCATTACCCTTGTCCCAAAGAACTTCACCCAAACAAAAGGAATTCCCAGGGCTCCTCTGTAGACAACTTGTCTCCCTGAGAAACTTTCCTCCTCTAATGGATAACCCTGACTTTGTCATATGCAAGGCAGGCTGTACAAAATCAGAGAAAGCTGTGTGACAATATTCTTTTTTTAAAGGGTTTATTCTCTTGTTGCACTTTATGTATATTTTAGAACCCTGGAAAAGGTGCTCCTTGGCTTTCCCTCCTGTGTGCTTTCATTCTGCTTCTTCACGGCCCATGAGGCCAGCTAAGGTCGTCAGGATAATAAAACCAAACCTACGAGATGGGAGCAGATTACTCGGCCATTTCCCTAAGTCTTTGAGCTGCACATCAGATCTGAGGCTGATCCCTCTATGCTTGTCTAACCTGCCCGTGAAGTTCACAGTGGTGTTCTTAGCTCTGTGATCATCGGTGACCTCAAACTGGCTAATGTAATAATGCTTCATCAGTGAAGTTAGGCGCCAGACGTTGGTGGAGAACAGCCTGGTGTTTGCCTCTCTTTGCAGCATTGTTGACACCTGAGAGCATCAGTCAGGATTTTCAGGCACACCAAGATGGCAGCGTGGAAAGATTACTTATTTTTAACGATGTGTATGTATGTATGAGCGTATGAGTCCGTGCAGGTATGCAGGGAGGCTAGAAGGGGATGCTGTAGCTGTGGAGAGGGAGTTACAGTTAGCGCACTTGACCTGGCTGCTGGGAACAAAAGCAGTATGAGTGCTTAATGCACTGAGCCATCTTTCCAGCCCTTTTTACCACTCACAAAAGCCATTTCAAGGAGTGCAATGCGTGCTTTTAGAACAGATTCATGACATGTCCCAAGGGTGGAGAAGGACTAATGGTGGGAACAGAAGATCACAAAGCTGAAAGGAACAATCTGAGAAGCTGAGTGCCGTGGAGTGGGAAGTAGAACTCACTCAGGCTTCCCTAAGGAAGCCAGGCAGAAAGGGGAGACAGACGGAAAAGATTATACCAAGATCACAGGCTGGACAGACGGCTCTGCAGGTAAGAGAACTTGCTTTCTTGTAGATGATCTGGAGTCCGTACCCAGCACCCACATGGCAGCTCACAACCACCTGAACGTCCTCTTCCAGGGTATCTGATACCCTCTTCTGGTCTCTGCAGGAATCAGGCAAACACACAGCACACAAATACACATGCAGACAAACAGTCATACACATAAAATAATCTTTTAAAAAACTACTAAATATTGCCTCCAAAGTTTGTAAACACAAGGTTGAAATAGTATTTAACACACTTAGATACATTGGTTTAAAGGTATTAGATATAAGTTAAAGAAAAATATATCAAATATATAATCTGAAAATGTATCTAGTGTACTACTTGAAAATAAGTTAGTCCGTTTTTCTGATTTTTTGAATATTTTTTTAAAATGTTTTTAACTATGAAATATGGAACTACTTGAATGGTAAATAAAAATTTGGTAGTAAATATAATGTTGAAATTTAAGCACAGGGTGCAATCCCTATACTTGGGAAGTAATGGCAGGAAGGTCGGGAGTTCAAAACCAGGTTCAGCCACATGCAAGTTGGAGGCTAGCCTGAGATGCACAAGATCCTGTCTTTTAAAACTGTGAAGTGAATGAATGAATGTGATGAAATTCAGTTATAAATATGAAAAGGAATTTCTGATATATTTCCAAAACAAAACAGGAAGGGTAACTCAGTGGCAGAGTGCCTGCATGAGGTTCTAAAAATAAATTTAAAGGTTTTTAAACAAAAAAATTTATAAACTTAATCATTTGATTAAACTACATCCACTAATTTTTAAAAAGACATGCAATGAATAAAAATAAATTCAAATCTGAAAGTGATCATTCATAATGATAGTCTTTTTGGTTTATCCACAGTTTCTAATGTTTTAACAGTAAAGATAAATAGTTCATGAAAGGAAAATGTTGCAGAGTATCTTACTCAGAACCAAACATTGAATCAAGTCATGTTCTGTTACTAAAATGAGGAAACTCAAGACCACAAAAACCTCACTCTCTGGCATGATTGCAAACGATTTTCTGCCACCGTGTGGGGAACTCTGCACACTGCAGAACTAAAATACAAATTGGAACTCCGGAAAAATCTGTAACTGGAGAGAAAATGCTTCCTGTGGCCAAGTGGTTTAACTAAAACTTTGTGGATCTGTTTGTCATGTTTCCCCCTCCAGCAATTAAGAAAATTGCTAGGGGAAATAATACTAACACAGATGATAGCAACATTCCAAGCGCCCATCTCAGATACATGTACTGTTCTGTCTCAAAAGCCCCATGAGGCGGGCATTATTTTTTTCTCCATTTTATAGGTAAGTCACAGAGCTCTTAACTCTCTGCCAACAGAGAACAAATCTAAACTGTATCTCTAAAGAACTGTGTTTTGGATCCATTTAAAATAGTTTTGACTTCACCATTCCTTTTAGGAGTAATAGGCTTGCCCAAATAGTTACCTACTAGCTCTCTGGACAGGTTGAGCACGTTCAACTTCTAAGAGGGATGACCTTGCCCTCCAAAATAACAGCCCCTTGAAGCTGCTTAAAAGGACAGCTCATAGACGGAAGCCATTCAAAAAAATTGTTAATGGCCCACACAGAAAAGTACAGAAGTTGAGATCTTTTGAGAATTTTTTATTGGTTATTTTATTTATTGACATTTCAAATGTTATCCCCTTCCCAGTTTCCTCTCCACAAACCTCTTATCCCCTCCTCCCCCTTTTTGAGGATTTTTTTTTTTTACGACAGCCAATTTTAGGACTGTTGACTGTGATAATAAAATATTTTACATTTACTGACTTCACTTTTATTTTCATTTTTTCTACGTCATCAAGATAGGACCCACAAATAACTGGGAAAAGCATGTTTTAAAGCAATAGTTCTAAACTTTCCTAAAGCTGGGACCCTTTAGTACAGTTCCTCATGTTGTGGAGACCCCCAACCACAAAATTACTCCGTTGCAACTTCAGAACAGTAATATTGCTACAGTCGTGAATCGTAATGAAATTTCCTATGATCTCGGGACCTTCGGAAGGTCCGGAGTTCAAATCCCAGCAACCACATGGTGGGAACGGAAAGTTCAGATAATAGAGTGCCTACCTAGCAGCAGTCAGGAAGCCCTAAGTTGTCTCTATCTCTACCACAATGTGGTAACAATCATGTAGATAATCTCAGCTCTCTGGAGACTGGGGCAGGAAAATTAGTTTTCAAGGTTATTTCAGATACACTGGAAGGAATTCAAGGCCAACTCGGAACACAGGAGAGGAGTCTGGGGAGGAGAGGGGTGGGGTACTTATTACTCTCTCAGAAGCATTACTGGAGAGAAAAACTATTCACGTCGGAAAATTCTATCAAAGTAGATTCTTCTAGGACCTGGCTATCGTACATAAGACATCGACTATTTTTCACCCCCTTTTCATTCACTCTGTAATATAGTTAATATAATGTCAAGTAAAGGAAAACAGAGAGAAACGAATAGCTCTTTCAAGACAGCGAGGTTAGGTCCCTACAGTAACGTTAAGTGCGTGAGCCTTAGAAAGCTGCGCCCTCCTCCTCCCTCGCCAGCAGCAAGCCAAAGCCTTAGCTGGCCCGGGACAGAAGGGCTCACGGCTGCGCATGCGCAGAGAGGAAGCCCGCCGAGGATTTTAGGAAAACGCCCCGCCCCCGCTTCCTCCCTCGGCCGCGCCCGGCGCCGGTCCGGAGGTGGTCACTTCCGCCGGGGCGTACGCACTGAATCCGGGTCAGCTGCAGCCGCCCGGACTGCAACTAAGATCGTCCGGGAAAAGCTGGGCCCCGTCTCCACAGCCGACCAAGGGCAGCGGGCTCTGCCCGGCGCCGCTTTCTGCGACCTGGCCGTCAGCCCCACGTCGCCGGCCTGGAGGGGCAAAGAGGACGAGGGGGCCGCGGCTTCCTCCGGGGTGAGCACGGCTTGGGTAGCGGGCCGGGCTACGGCACAGCCGGAGGGCTGCGGGAGGATCGGCCAGGCCAGGCGGGGGTGGCGGCCGTGGACTGGCGCGTTCGCGTTCCGGGTCCGAGCGCTGCCGGGCCCCGCCCTGCCTCGGACGCTGGTGCCAGGCTCTCGCCCCCTTCCTTTTTCCGTCTGTGGCCCGAAAGCCTGGAGCGGAACCTCCCGGTTCCTGGCTTCCCCTAGCCTCGTTTGTTCCGTGTTCCTAACCGGCGTCAGTCCAGAGCAGAACAAAGAAACTTGGGCGTGTAGTGCACCCCATAGCCTCGGGGGGATGGACGCAGACAGCATACACAGACAGCATCCTATAAGTCATCAGGGCTCTCTTGAACCTTCCTGAGTGTGATATCCTATTGTAGGGTGTGTACGTCAATGCCTGATCCTTGGCTGTTCTCAGACACTTAACCTCTTCATTTAAATACCGGCTAGGATGCTTTGGATTGCTGTATGCATGCGATGCCACTGGAGAATTCTTCCTAAGTCTGTTCACGTTCAAGCAGAAACTTATTTGGATCTATATTACGTTACTTCGAAACTTCCTTTGTCCTAGGAACTCTATGAGGACACAACTTTTGCAGTGTTTATCAAAGTATTTCTATAAAAGTGCCTTTCATCTGCAATTGCATCTTAGTATTGCTTTCTTTTGCGTCACTTTTAATTAGGATGTTTTCCCTTATACTTGAATTCCCATCTTCAATGAAATGCACGTTTTCTTATGATTTATTAGAATCCTTTAATTGTAGAGGGTTTTTTTTCTCAAAGGTTTTTTTTTTTTAATGTGTCTTGTCATGTGGTATAGGCGACTGCAGAGGGCATCGGAACCCCTGGAGCTGCTAGCATTATAGGCTGTTGTGGTGGGAACCGAAATAGGCTCCTGTGAAGAGCAGCAAGCATGCTTAACTACTGACCCACTCCTCTAGCCTTCACTTGTAGAAACTCTGTAATTCATGAGTGGGTGTTCCTTCAAAGTTAGAGTTGAAGTTATCTAGTTTAGTTACCCATACATGAAGTTACCAATGTTTGGTTGCCTCGCACATTATTTTTTTGGCTTGGTTCTTAATCAATCTCTATCTCTCAATGCCATTCTTAGGTCTTTTCTAACTTGCTGGACTAGGAAATGTGACATGTGCATAGCGTAGGGACTGAATTACCATAAACCAACATACTTACATCTTTAGGCATCGCAGGACCTTTCACCCTTAAGTATAACCACATTTGGTTTTACAGACAGGTTTGTTATAGATCTGGGGATCAGGACATAGGGTCTGTCTTTTGCCTCTTGTCTAAGCTAAATGGCTAATGACATTGCATTCGACCTCACTGTCTTAGTTTGGGGTTTACTGCTGTGAACAGACACCATGACCAAGGCAAGTCTTATAAAAAAACAACATTTTAATTGGGGCTGGCTTACAGGTCCAGAGGTTCAGTACATTATCATCAAGGTGGGAGCATGACAGTATCCAGGCAGACATGGCACAGGCAGAACTGAGAGTTCTACATCTTCATTCCAAAGGCTGCTAGTAGAAGACTTCCCAGGCAACTAGGGTGAGGGTCTTAAGACCACACCCACAGTGACACACCTATTCCAACAAGGCCACACCTCCAAATGGTGCCACTCCCTGGTCCAAGAATATACAAACCACGACACTCACACCTGTTGGGCACTGACGCTCTAACTACTCATTAGTTTTTAATGGGTAGAGAAGTAAAGGTGAAATACTCTTTGGGGCAGTGGTCCTGATTGTTCTCTCTGTAGCGATGAGAGAAGGGGACATCTGAGAACAAAAGGCTATGTTTCTAGACCAAGAGTGGCTTCGGCTGGCAGTATTCAAGGTCTTATGCTAAGATTACATCCTACGAAGCAAGCAAGCAAGCAAGCAATATCACAGATAGTCCTGACTTGGCATTATAACCAGCTTCTAACAAGCAGACTGTTTGAGATCAGGTGTTAGAGTTTGGTCTACTTAAAGGTGCCAACACATCTCTAATACCTTCTGCATACTGATAGTTTAATAAATGTATTCTAGGTGTTTAGCCTATGCTATGTTTTTAACAGTTCTGAGAGAAGTTAGCACCATTCTAGTTTGCTGGTTGTGTGTGTGCACATGTGTGAACGTTGCTGTGGAAGCATTTTGTTCTTGAAAGCCCTACATGATCATACTAAGGGAGATAGCTCAGTCTGTAAGGGCACTTGTCTAGAAAGCCTGAACCCCTGAGTTTGACTCCCAGAGCCCACATAAGCCAGCTGTAATCCCTGCAGTCCTATGGCAAGATGGGAGGAGGGGACAAGAGAAACTTCTTGAAGTTCCTGGCCAGCTAAACTGGGAGCATGAAGCAATCGAAGAAAGTAGAAGAGAGATCCTGCCTCGGAATAAAGTGGACAGAGAGAACCACGCCGGAAAATTGTAATTTGACTTCCACTCTCCTGCCAAAGCACACACCACTAACCTGCCCACCCTCTGTGTGCGCATGCGCATGTGTGCTTTAAGAAGATAGACTCTTACAGGGGTATAGTCATACCTTTGACAATGACAAGCAAGAATGAAGGCTTTGTCCAGGGGTTCCCGTGTGCTTAGTCTTCAGGGGCGTATAGCCTGCTCATAATACATAAAAGTAAATCAAGCAGAACCTCTTGTGCAAGTGCAGACTTTCTGCCTCTGTTTGCTTTCAGCGAGCACAGAAGTTACTTGCACCTATTCCAGCAGCAGTGTTTAAAGTACATGACAGTACAGTTACCATGGAAGCATGTCACAGCCGACATAGGTCAAAATACTTAATTCTGTTCACCTTCCTAAATTGCTCGTGGCTTCCCTTCTTTAGTGTGGTTGGATTCACACCTCCCCTCAGAAGTTGTGTAGGGAGGAATCCATCGTGTTTGGTTTGATTTTTTTTTTTTAACCTGACTAGGATCAGAGGCTGTTGATTGCATTATGACTGCCACATATAACTGCCATGAAGAGATGCTAACAAGATACCCAGCTATCAGATTATTTCTGTGGAAGTATGTTATTCTGTCAAGTAGTGTATTAAAGTACTGTGTCTGTATTCTAACATTTTAAAGTTCTAAAAGCAAAACTGGGAAGGCGGTGGACTTGGGAGTCAGAGGCATCCAGATTCCCTCCAGAGCAGTGCTGCATATTTCAGCGCCTTTCTCACTGTTTCCTGTTCCTACGGCTGCTTGGTGATAAAGTGCTTCCAAGAACAAAACTCAATTGTTGACTTTGTTTTTATCTACCTAGTCTGCTACCCCCATTTCTTGGTGAAATGGTGGAGTTAGTCTGTTTCTCTCTGTTCCTTCTTTGTTTAACTGGCCTAGATAATCGTCCCTCCCCATAACTAAAAGTCCATGATAATGTATGGAGATGTGTGAACCGCACATGACTGAAAACATTAGAGTGAAATTGAGGAAGTTGCCTGCAAGGGCTCACGGACTTGGGCTTTCCATGTTTGCTTGTGCTGCTGAGAATGGGACTCAGGGCCCCAGATGCTGAGCAGGCAGTGTCTGACATGCAGACTTCCTGCCTCAGCCTCTGAGGTAGCAGGGATTACAGCCCTGTATATAAGGAGCCCCCTTTTTGTTTCAGTCATGTTAAGACAAGGATCTAGCTACATAGCCTAGGCTAGTCTCGATCTCAACAGCAATCCTCCTGTAGTACTAAGGTTACAAGCCTGAGCCTCCACAGTTTGGAAGTAGTTTTCAAGTAATACAGCAGCTAAGAGGCATGTCATGAGAGAAACGTTTCTTCTTACAAATAAAGAATAATTTTACCAACAGTAATTTATATTGCATGTATCTATGTTCTTACAAAGTATTCTCATAATATTTTTTAGGGAAACTCATAACTCTTTATATAGTTCAGAAAGCAAAAGAAGCTTAAGGGGTTGACCCAGGCTTGCCAGTTCTGGTGTCCTCGCTGTGAAGCCTATAATGTGCTGAGCACTGTGCTGAGATTAGTGTATTGATTACAACTGTCAGTTCCTGCTTACTTCTGAGATTTTTTTTTCTGGTTATTTGAAAAAGATACCCAGACTATTGTAATTCTCCTCACCCACCCCCAGCACCCAGTAGAAAGGTAGACAAGACCATGGGAGCTATTCTGGTTGTTTACCCAGCAAATAGTTCAGTAACAGAAAGTTGGCACGCTACCTTTCCCCTGTACTAATAAAAAGATTTATTAAAACATTGGCCCTTTGAGACGTTCCTAAGTATAAGTAAGGACTCAAGCTGGGAGGTAGAGGCTCTAGTCATTGGAGGAATGAAGGTAGTTTGCTATATGAAACAACAATTCAGGGATTTAATTTCCTTTAGTTTGTTTTTAGAATATCATTTGATATGAATGTGAATGGTTCTCATTTATTAGAAAGGTTTTGGGTTTTTGGTTTTTTGGGTTTTTTTGGTTGGTTAGTTTTTGTTTTGTTTTGTCTTTTTGTACATGGTTTTAAAAAATCGGGTATTAGAGTAGAGAAGGGCATTGGTGTGCTGTTTCTGTGTGCTGCCCTTTTTCTGTGTCAACCACTTGGAGCTACTACTACTTTGGTTTTGTTTTTATTTATCTGTTTTTGTAGTTCCAGTTATGCTGTGTGGCTCTTAAGACAAACTCGAAGCTAGGCATTCTGGCCAATACCTGTGGTCCCAGAACTCAGGAGGCAGGAACAGAAAGGTCACAAGTTTGAAGACAGCCTACACTAAGGGGCAAGGGTGTGTCTCAGGGATAGAGAATTGTGTGTCAGTGCTCTGTAGAGACTTGCTCTGTTGGTTACTGATGTAAGGAGTTGACAGGCAGAGGACCTCTGCTGCGGTGATTTGCCAGCTGTTTTTGTGGTACTTTTTACCGACTAATAGTCATGACTTTTTTAGGATTTGTTTATTTTGTATTCTATGTATGAGTGTTTTGTCAACATGCATGCCATACTCTTGAAGGTCAAAAGAGGGTGTATAGCCCCCCCCCGAAACTGCGGTCTCAAGTGGTTGTGAGCCATCTCTCTAGCCTCCCTTCATGACTTATACCGTACCTCAGCTGTCTTACTCTGTCAGACAGAAGGTGAGTCAGTGCAGAAAAACCAAGATTAAACTTTGGGGCATGACTTAAAATAGATAGTTGCATATGTGACAGCATCAGTAGCTGGAGCAGTGAGCTCTACAAGAGAGGCATGGTACAAATGGGAAGTACATCAGAAATCAGTACAGTTCCTCCACTGGACAAGCGCCTGAGTAGACTCTAAGTGACCTAGAAGTGGTGAGAAGGAGCTGTAGACACTGCATAGCACTGGACTCTGGTGAGCATGCATGTACATGGAACATGCTAGTGCGCCTCTAGTCCTACCCCTGTGCAGAGGGCAGACTCTGGTGAGTATGCATGTACATGGAACATGCTAGTGCGCCTCTAGTCCTACCCCTGTGCAGAGGGCAGACTCTGGTGAGTAGGCATGTACATGGAACATGCTAGTGCGCCTCTAGTCCTACCCCTGTGCAGAGGGCAGAGGCTGATTTACTACTCTATGCGAGAGACACCATTTATCTGCAGTAGGTCAAGTTTCATAACCAGACTACTGAACTAAAGCCGCTGGGGCTGTTGGCACGGAGATGTGAGCTTCAGGAGAGATTGCTGCACCTTTGCAGCAGATGAAGGGCAAAGTGGAAATGAAACTGTTGTTCATCTTTCTTCCTCCCCTTTCTCCCCCAGGACCTTGGCTGCCTGGATTGCCAGGAGCTGGAAGTTGACATTGAGTCTAGGCTGAGGATGGAAGGTGTGGAGCTGAAGGAAGAATGGCAGGATGAAGATTTTCCAATGTGAGCAGTACTTTTTATTAAACGGATTTAGAACAAAACATCAGAATTTCTTTAATGAAATGTCAGCTCTTGAATGTTGGACTTTTTAAAAAGAAGGTTCCAAGTGATCACTGGGTACTAGGAAATGAAAGTTATTTTCCACCAAATATGTGGCTGGTTATCTTTTCATATTTGTCTTAATCATTTCAACTTCAGGTTTTTAGGGAGCTGTGCTTTAAGCTAAAGTCTTTGGTTTTGGAGGAATGGGCTGTCAGCTCTCTGCATAAATGAATAGAGTGCCAGTCATGGTAGTGTCTACTTGTAACCCCAGCACTGTGGAGATGGAGACCAGAGCCCCAGGCCAGCCTGCCAGCTAGCCTGGACTATTTGATTAATCCCAGGCTGGTGACAAATGCTGTCTCAAATGGTAGACAGCCCCTAAGGAACATCTGAGATTATCTTTGACCTCAACACACACACACGCACAACAAGCTGGTTTGTAGAACTTATGAAACATAGGTTTAGTCCTTATAACTGTGACACTTTAGTGGATCTTTGTCAAAAGAATTGCTTTTAATTTCTGGGTTAAAGAGCTTGTCTCTGTCTTCTAGACCTTTACCAGAAGATGACAGCATTGAAGCAGATACACTAGATGGAACTGATCCAGACAGACAGCCTGGTAAGACTTTGTGGTACTTTTAAGTACATTTCTTTCTACATATATATATATATATATATATATATATATAGAGAGAGAGAGAGAGAGAGAGAGAGAGAGAGAGAGAAACCAACAACATTGAGCTTTTTTTTTTCTATTTCCTGATAGAGAGGGGTCAAAGGACAAATTTTGGAATCCTTGAGAAATTTAACTTTATAAAAAATAAACCTTTGGTTTTCAAAATTTTTACAAAGAGCAAAAGACTATTTAATAAATGACTATAAAGTCGGCCTCTGTTGTTTAAAAGGAAATTGGTACATTCTTGATCTCTTGACAAAGAAGCAGTAGTAAATAATTATTTTAAGAAGAGACAGTGAGTGCCATTCTCCAAGTCCACTCAGACATCTCATGGTACTTCTAATTAATTTCCTGGCCCGCTACCCTCTCCTGGACTCTGTGGACACTGCACTCAGGTGCATATAACCACACAGAGACACACATGCATATACATACTTAAAAATAAATTGGGAATGGAGAGGTGGCCTAGCAATTAAGAACACTTGCTGCTCCTGCAAAGAACCCAGGTTCAGTTCTTAGCATCCACATTGTAGCTCACAGCCATCTGTAACTCCAGTTCCAGTTTCCCTGGAACTCTTCTGGCCTCCTTAGGCACTGCACAAAAGTGGTGTACAGACATATATGCAAGCAAAACACCCATATACATAAAATTAAAACAAATAGAATAAAAATGTATCTTCTTTTAGAAAGCAGCAGCGGTGATCACAACCAGGTTTTATTAATGAATATTTTGGAATTTTCTTTTAAATGTTTTTCTCAAGAGTGAAGTGACTAAAATGTTCCTCTGTGAAATGGAGCATCTGAGTAGCCCAGTCTTCTTCCTTGTTTCCAATTTCAGGCTCCTTAGAAGTTAATGGGAACAAAGTAAGGAAGAAACTGATGGCCCCAGACATCAGCCTGACCCTGGATCCTGGTGAAGACTCTCTGTGGTCCGATGATTTGGATGAAGCTGGAGAGGTTGACCTGGAAGGCTTAGACACCCCATCAGAGAACAGTGATGAGTTTGAGTGGGAAGGTAATTCACTCTTTTTATATGAGCTTTGTGAATGAATGTTTATATTGCATAGTGTTTACCATGGTGTTCTCTTTAGGAGAAGTATGATATGGCCAAATCTTAACATAAAGCCTGCTAAAATCCATTGAAGGATTTTGTTTGAAATATGTTATTTTTTCTGCAGTTCCTAAATTTGTTTCTAAAGTAGAAGATTCTGAAAGTACTTGAAGTTTTCAAGACTAGATTATGAAGGTAGCTTTCTTTTAGTTTAGTTTTGTTTTTCCTTACTTGCCCAATATTGTATAGTTTTGATTTTTCATAGTTGCTTCCAAAGTATTGCCTAATATTCTAGTATATTCTTGTCAGTCAATCTGGGGGCGGGGTGGGGCAGGGAGTCCTCTAAAGAGACATATTAAAAAAATATGCTAAAAATCACCTATGGAGCTGGGCATGGTGGCACATCCCTTTAACCCCAGTCCTCCAGAGGCCGAAGCAGAAGGATCTTTTGAATTCCAGGCTAGCCTGGTCTACGTAGTAAGTTCAGTGACATCCAGGACGACATAGATCCTGTCACAAATAATAACAATAACTCTCTAAGCACCGGCAGAGAAGGTGCTGAGGAGGCTGTACTTAGAAAGCTGCGCCTTGAAGTAGTGAGTGCTTAGCCCCAGTGTGGCACTGCGATTGTAAGCAGTTGGTGTGCAGAGGCATTGGTGTATGTTTTGTTTTGTGTGCGTTCTAGAACTAGGCAGTAGTTGATTGTGAGATTTAGACAGATATTAATAATCTTTTTGTTTCATCTTTAAAGTGAATTTTGCAACAAAACTGTACTTAAAAGAGATAGACAATAGGTAATGAAGAGTGATACTCTGTAGCTTTTGTTCTTTTTTTTTCCCCTTCCCTGTTTTACTGGTTCAATAAGCAGCCCAGTAAGAAGCAATCTTTTATACAGACACTGAAATAGTTTTCTGCCTGTGTGTTTTGTCTCTTTTCTCCTTAATGCTGCTGTAGTCATTTCCTGGAAGGATATTTTCCGTTAACAGCTTTGTCTTGGAAACAACTAACATGCAGTAGGTTTCCCTTCCCCCCATCTTTTGGTAAGGACTGGCATACTAAAGTTTTAAAAATCATTACTTCATTTTAAATCAACTAACCTGCAATCTGCAAACATAAATTACACATAATCATTGGAGCTTTGGCTAATGTTAATTTACCTAAATTTTTGCATGTGTTCTTCAGAAGTACATGTCTGCTTTATAAAACTGATCAAAGGGAAAACGATCACTGAGTAGTTAACCACTTTCTATCTTGTATTACAGTGTTTTGTAATTAGTGTATGTGCTAAAACTGTTGGCTCTCGGATAGTTACTAGAAGTAAGATGTATTAGTAACTCTGATGGACACTGTTGTCCTGAATGAAATCTGGAAAGGCATGCGAGGTAGTAAGATTCCGATTGCTCTGTCTTTCCTACGCCTGATGTAAATGTTGCACTGTAACTTGGTGCTTTGTTGAATTGGGCAGTAGAAAGTTTAAGTAAACTGATTTTAAAGACATAAATTGGCCTTAAGTAAGAACAAGCCTTTTCTTGTTATAAAGGTGATGATGTCAGCTTATATATTGAAGATTCTCTGTAAATAATTGTTATGGTGGTGTGCACCTGTACTCCCAGATGCTTGGACACTAAAGCAGGATCACCTGAGCCCACAAGTGTGAGGCGAGCCTGGGGAGCCCAGAGCACACCAGGAAGGAAACAGAAAACACTTGGAGTAATCTCGATAGGAAAGTGGTTAACATACAGTTTTGATTGTTATTGTGTAAATAACAGTTTGTGATTCAAAAGCCTTTTATTTTAACAGATGATCTTCCCAAACCCAAAACTACTGAAGTCATTAGGAAAGGCTCGATTACTGAGTACACAGCCACAGAAGAAAAGGGCGATGGACGCCGCTGGCGCATGTTCAGGATTGGAGAGCAGGACCACAGGGTGGACATGAAGGCGATCGAGCCCTACAAAAAAGTTATTAGCCATGGAGGTGAGGCTTAGGGCGGCCCTCTGGGTCTTTACATGCAATGTCCAAAATCTAACGCTGTCAAAAATGTGCCTAGACATAGTAGCTTGTTTTGAAAGAAAAAGAAAGATTCTCAGACATTTTGATATCAAAGGTTTAATACTTTGTTTTAATTTTTTTTAATGTAGATGTGTGTTTTGCCTGTATGTATGTCTAGACACCACCACTTGGGTATCTCATGTCTGTCTCCATGGAGGCCAGAAGAGGGCAGCAAATCCTCTGGAACTGGAGTTAGAAAATGGTTGTGAGCTTCCATGTGGTTACTGGGAATCAAACTTGAGTCCTCTGGAAGAACAGCCAGTGCTCTTAGCTGCTGAGCAGTCTCTCCAGCCCAAGGATTAGGAAGGTTTGAAGTAAAATGATAAAAGGACAACTAAGAATTACTTCTATAGGAGCTGGGAAGATGTGTCCGCAGTAAGATTACTGGGTGCTCCTCCAGTGGCCCAAGTTCAGTTCCCAGCACCCACATGATAGCTCTCAGCCATCTGCAACTCCAGTTCCATGGGATTCGGTACATTGTTATGGCCTCTATGGCCGCCTACAAATAACTTTTAAACAGTATTTTTACATGTTTACTCTAAGTTTTTAAAGTAGAGTAGTTTCACCCTGTATGTTTACTACTCAAAAGAAGTTAGTTTCTTGAACCCTTTGCAAGCATTTACATGTGACTTATCTTAGTTTACTTAACTAATACAGTTAGATGACTTTCAACAAAAGCTTGTATGTCTCTCAGTATATTTAAACATTTACATATATGCACACATAGGTATAATCCACACTCACATAGAACATTTAACTTTAATCTCTACACCTTTCCAGTGAGTCCATCCTCTCTAATAAGCACTGCTCACAATCTAGCCCACAGCCAGCTTTGCCTCTTAAGGAACGCTGTGTGACTGGTCTCAGCGTGCACTCCTCGGCATTCAGCATGCTTCTAAGCAGCTACATCCATGCCATGGCTTAGCTTATTCTCTAACACTGAATATTTCATGGCCCAGGTAAACTGTGTGCATCGCTACAGTGTTGGCTGTGGAGTTGTTTGCAGTTTGGTATGTGACTGAGATGCTGTTGTGTTGACACAAGCCTCCTCTTGGGCTTTGGGAAGCTTGACTTGACTTCAGCTTTTCATTCACAACTCACCTAGCTCAGTGGAGCACTGTTTGTTTCATTTTGGAGATACACAAAAATTGTCCATTCCCCCTAGGAGACTTGCAGGTCAGTCAAAAACTGTAAGCTGTCACTCTGTTATTCTGACCATACAGTTTAGGAGTTCTCCTAGGTGCTGTGCAAAATAGTGTTCACATGTTCCTGGTCAGAGTGCAGTTCACTCTGGATAAAATGTGTTATAATCTGGCCAGATGAGCTTTTTTTATAAAATTGTTCCTACTTAGTTTGCTTTGCCAGCTGCATCTCTTGGTCAGCCCTATAGTCATTGTACACCTGGAAGCTCTGCAGTCACATATACAGAGTTAAAAATGATAATCCTATAGAATAAAGTTATGCCAAAGACTTTTTACCCTTCTTTCTTCTTCCCAGGATATTATGGGGACGGCTTAAATGCCATTGTTGTATTTGCTGTCTGTTTCATGCCTGAGAGTGGTCAGCCTAACTATAGATATTTGATGGACAATCTCTTTAAGTAAGTATGGCTTTGGGGGGCCGTGTTCAAGATAGTTTCTCTGTGTCTCCTTGGCTGTCCTAGAACTCACTCTGTAGCCCAGACTGACCTTGAACTCATAGAGATCTGCCTGCCTCAGCCTCCTGAGTGCTGGATTAAAGGCATGAGCCACCACTGCCTTCCTAAGGAACTGTATCTTAACAAGATGTTTGAACAGAATTCTGAACTGATTAGACTCATAATTTATGCAAGTCTTGTGAAAACTAGAAGAAAGAAGCCAGCTTGATGGTACAGGCCAATAATCAGCTATTCAGGAGGTGAAGGGAAAAGGATCACAAGTTGATGGCATGTCCACACTCTATACAGATCAAAGTTAGGGTCAGCCTGGGCAACCGAATGAGACCTTGCGACAAAATAAAATGTCAAGAAGAACTGGGGATACAGTTCAGTGACTGCTCTGGCCTGGCATGCATGCATATGTGTGTGTATGTATGTGTATGTGTGTGTATATATATATATTCCGTCAGGCAATAACAGTAACAACATATAGAAGTCACCCTACTTCTGAGTCCCCAGGTCTTCATTTTTTAGCATTATGGAACTATATTTTCCAACTCGGTGGAAAAAAGTTGCATTTTAAAATTAGTATAGATTATCTCATCCAACTTTAGTATTTGGAAACATTGCTTAAAAAGGTAACTGACCATCTCAATATTATATGACTAAATTACTTATATCCCTGGGACTTGACCTTGTGAGCTGACAAGCCACTCTTTTTTCTTGGCTTAGTGAAGTTTTTCATTTTGTACTGTGAAGCTCTCGAGTATACACAGAGAGAAGCCGAGCATGCAGTGCCTAGTCCCACCTGTCCCCTGACCACACACAGTGCCATGCAGGCTGCAGGATTTGTTGTGACTTTGTTTTAAATAGTCCCACCATCACCTACTGCTCGTGCTTGCTCTTACTGTGGAAGAGGGGGGGAACTGTGTTTATTTGGGAGTCTGTTCGGTCCTGAATGGTGATGTCTAAGACATATACTTAATTTGTTTTTATAGATATGTTATTGGCACTTTAGAGCTGTTGGTAGCAGAGAACTACATGATCATTTACTTAAATGGTGCGACAACTCGAAGAAAAATGCCCAGTTTGGGATGGCTCAGGAGATGCTACCAGCAAATTGATAGACGGTGATGTAGACCTGGCTGAGAGATTTTTACAGTAGTTTTATTAGATTAAAGTATTCTTTCTGTTGCCATTTAAAGATAACATCAATTTCTTCGGTTTTACTTGTCAACTTCTGAATGTTTTTATTTTTTTAAAGATGGCCCTTAACAATGTCATGGCGAGTAACTTGAGTCTGCTTTTAGTAAGAATGACTTTAATTCTTCAAAACACACAAGATTGCTCTCCATTCTTCCTTATGCCGTTTAGAACACATTATTTAGTATTCATCTTGGAAAAGGTTGGACAATGTCCCTCTGCTGTGTACTGTCCTGTGGGGCCAGTGCAGGTGCACAAGTTCTGTGTAGACGTCAGGAGTCACTAAGCTTACTACTCAGATGCTGGCCTCTTTGTTGCTGAGACAGTCTCTAGCTCAGACCTCGAGCTGATAAGCCAGGTACCTAGAGAGTTCCAGCACTGAGATTATGTACCACACCATTCTCTTCTTTTTTATCTGGGTTCTGGGGAATGAGACCTGGGTCCCCATGCTTACACTGCAGGCACTGGACCAACTAGGCCATCTCTCAGGTTTCCAGCTATAGTTTTTTAAAACAATCACTAAAAATGTGTTATCTTGAGACTCATTTGTCCACACCAATCAAGCAACTCTAATCTTGCTAATGGTTCAGTGTTGCCTTCGTTGATTCAAGTGGTTTACCCTGACTTGTTAATAGGGTTTGTTTTTTTCCCCTAGGAAAACATGTTCACTATCTTCTGTGATTGTTTTTTTTTTTAATACATACAAATATCTAAAAAGAAGCTTTTACTTTATAGTGAACATTTTTAAATTTCAAAGTGTTATTGAGTCTGACTCCTGGCTCACTCCTTTGGTTTTCTCTGCCCATCCCCCTTACAAGCTAGTGCTTTTCATGATATTAGAAGCAAATGCCACTTGTTCCCTAGATTTGAACAGAAAAAGATGGTTTACTTTCTTTCATGTTCAGTATCAGCTTTCCTTGCCGGAGGAGGAAATGCTAGCAGGCATTTGAAAGCAGACAAAGTAAGCCATGAACTTGGACAAATTAAATAAACTCTATTTCACAGCATCGGAGGGATGTTTAGAACTCAGGAATGTATTTTCTTGTCTTTAGAATGTTACACTTGAATGAAAATTGTTGGTGACTTTTTTTTCCATCTATTTTGTACAAATTTGCATTATACTTATTTATATCTAACTTTTTTGTGCTATAATTTGTAGAAATTTTGTATAATTTTTTTTCTTTTTGTCTTCAGATTAAGGAAAAACCTTAAGTCTCTAATCATTGTGCACCCCTCTTGGTTTATCCGAACACTTCTGGCTGTTACACGACCATTTATCAGGTAATTTTCTGAGTGTCCATTTAAAAAAAAAGTATCTTGTATTTAAATGTCAGATTTATGAGTCAGAAGTACGGAGATAATTGTTTTGTGTTTTCTTCCCCAGTTCAAAGTTCAGTCAGAAGATCAGATACGTCTTTAACTTGGCCGAGCTGGCAGAGCTTGTTCCCATGGAGTATGTCGGCATACCAGAGTGCATCAAACAGTACGTCTGCCCTGCTTTCCTTCCCTTCCTGGTTGTGGGCAAGGGGAATGCTTTTCCCTCTCACGGTATTCCAGAACACAGGGTTTGTAAGGAACCCCACAGCTTCCCCTCACAGCACCATGTTTACAGAACTGGAGGTGATGGCCACTCATGAGTCCTTCTGTACGCTAAGTGCTGTTTACAGTCCGAGAGATGACTTCCTGAAAAGGCAGTCCTGTAGAGTAACTTTTCTGCTCGACGTATTACACTCTCACATGGAGTGAGTTTATCATATTACTGAAAGAACTCATTGCTAAAGAAACGAGTTGTTGATTAAATCAGCTTGGTCTTAATATTTTCCAGAAACTAGAATTTTCTGTTTCATCGTTCACTTCCGCCTGCCTTCTAAGAGACTTGGAGAGACTGTTGGTTGAGCAGTGGCATCACAGTGCTGTGGTGCAGTATTTCTCTGACTGTTACTGTTGGTCTCAGGGTTTAGGCTTAAGTATTTCCAAACCAGATTTACCAAGTTGGTTTGTAGTCACTACATCATGTTAAATGTTAGCATTTCATATTTGTGCCTACACAGTTACACGTTCAGTCTTTTTTTTTTTTAATCTCAAAATGTGCATTTACTGAAATAACTCTTCCCTACCAAGGTATGAAGAAGAAAAGTTTAAAAAGAGACAAAAAAGGTACATGCACACCTTGACTGGGTTGCATCTAGACTAGTCCATTTGCATTGCACAGACTAACCCTGCTGCTAGTTGGTTAGCTTGCAAACAGAGACTAGCATTTGTAAATATAAATGTCGCCCAGAGCCGAGGACAGGGCAAACCCCAAGCTCCTCGTGCTCAATATGAGCATGCTTAACGTGTGTGTCGTATCAGAGCTCTCCTGCTCTGTGTGCTGAACCCAGAGAAGTGACTGGGAGCCCTGGCTAAAATCCCAGGCCTTTGAAAACTTTAGCATTTTGCTTTTGAAGTAGATAAACAGACATTTTCAAGCAACAGCTTATTCCCTTGGGGTCGATGATTATATTTGCAATGCATATACTCTTTGGCTAACCAACATTGATTTTCTCTATATGCTTAAATAGCCTGCTAACCAGTCAAACTCTACATGTGATAAAATACCTAAATTCAGTGTACCATTTAACAGTTAAACACTCTGCTTTCTACTTGAAATTTAATTTTGAACACTTCTGCTTTGAGTGTAACAACCTTTCATTTGTTAATGTCTTAGCATAAAGATGAAAGGCAGAGCATAAAATAGTTTATCATTTTATATAGTAGTTTAGAAAAGCCTTGGTCCTGATTTATTCATAGTTTAGTTCGGGAGTTTTTGTTTAGTTTTGGAGCTGGTCTTACTCCGTATCTCAGGCTGGCCTCTCTTTCACAGTCTTCTGCTTCAGTATCCAACTGTGAGCTTGTGCTTCTCCTCCACCACACCCACTGTTAGTAGATTTCATTTTATTTTTAAATTGTAACAACAGCATTAGCAAATGTCACTTACTATGATCTTAGAGACTAAGATGAGAGACGTACATATGTTACTTTAACCATCTGTGGGGCCAGTTAGAATCTTTGCTGGTGTAGTCTTAATTTTGAACAGTGTGATTCTTTTGGTGAGAATTCAGCTAACCATTTAAGAGTTATTTTTGTGTAGCACTTTCCAGTTTAAACAAGATTCACTAATCTTGTGTAAAGCAGTATGTAACTAGTAGCTTGGGTAGTAGGGTCTGCTTCTCTAGGCAGTGCTGTGTATATGCCTGACAAATGGATGAAACTCAAAATAGCATCGATAATTATAGATAGTAGTTGGAAGCCACCTACTTTCTAGACTTTAAAATGACTTACTGGGAGTTGGGGCTGGCAAATACCTTTAATCACAACACTTGAGAGGCAGAAACTGGCAGATTCTGTGAATTGAGGGCAGCCAGATCTACATAGTGAGTTTCAGGAGCTGGGGGGGGGGGGTTGAGAGAGGGGGAAGAGGGGACCCTGTATATATAAATGCTTCTGATGAGGAAATGTGCTGGTAATACCCCTTTTAAAAAGGTTTTAGTATTTTATCAGCTGTCATAGGTAATCCAGGCATCACGTAAAAAGTGAAACTTAATGTTTTACTTTTGTCATTTGAAAGCATTCACTTAATCTATGTTCCCCTGCTAAAAAAAAGAAATGTAGTCATTTATCTTGCATTGTTTCCCATTGTGCTTGTGTTCATTCCTCAGTAGTGTCATTACTGATGTCTTTCAGCCCTTAATTCATATAAAACTTCCTTTAGTATTAAAAAGATGATTTGAGAAATATTTAATTATCTCTAAATACAGAAATATGTTTAAGATAAAACTGGGGGGGAGGGTTAGTTGTGGCAAGCATCTGTTAAGTGGAACTTGGACAGGCATTCCTAGTATTTGCTAGGAACTAAGGATTGAGGTATAGTCCTTTTAAATGTTTTACCTGTTTTCTTTCTGAAATGTGGTGTCCTGTGGCCAGGCAGCTGTCATGCTTCAACAGTGCCTACAATTACTTCTTAATAGTAGTTCATACTTTAAAAAATCAGTTGTATATTATAGGCCTTAACAAGAGTATTAGCTAATCTTTGATGCCAAGATAATATATTTTTACAACAGTTCTGGCCTTTTTACTTTTGATTGACAGATATTTAGGTAATTGTAGGTATGGAAACAGGTGTGAAAAAGAACCATCCTGCTGTGTACTAGTGTGACTTATATATCTCACACCAGCCATTCAAGCTACTACAGAGTCAGTTCTGTTACATTATCTTCTCATCTCCATGTGCCTACATTTTCTTAGTACCTCTGGCCAACCAACCATTAATCCAGTGAGATTTTTTAACTTGTTATAGATACTTCTGAATGTTGAGTCCATATGGCTTACTTTCATAATAAATGAACAGCATTCACACACAGTGTACCAGTGAATTCCAGAAAATAGTATAGTTGCTATTCTGTAAGACACAATTTGGTTCTGGATTTTAAAAATGTTAATTGGTCAGTTGGTGATTTAAATGACACATTTAAATTTCAGTTAACAATCATTTTTGAGAGAGTTGATTTTTCTGTCAGCAGTCCTACTCACTAAACTTCTTGCTTTAGTGGAATTATATCAGTTATCAGCTCTCAGAATGTTTATGGCTGTGAACATAAAGTATCCTGTGGTCTTAAAAAAAATAGTGACAATGTATTCTTGCCAGTGTCCTGTTGCTTAGAAAAATTCTGTTCCTTTTGGGAAATGTTTGCTTGATTTTTTTTTTCTACTTATCTGTTTTGTTTGCAAAGCTTTGTTTTTTTAACGGAATCATCTGTGCTAAAAGTAGTTTTCAGAAAGAAATCATCCAGTTGCCAGTGTCATGACTGTTTTTAAATAGCTGTGTTTTTTCATTGAACAGAGTTGATCAAGAGCTTAATGGAAAACAAGAACCACCAAAAAGTGAGCAGTAAGTTCCGTGTCCAGCCCGGACAAGAGAGAGCACCGGGGAGGCGGGGCTGTAGTGCATCCTATTGCACTCATGGCTCATGTGTTTATGTAATCGGTTGCAAATTTTACTTGACTTCTTTCCAAATGGACTCTTGTACAAGGGACTGTTCACTGCTGTCATGGTTTGCAACTCTTGAATTTAGCTCTTTAATGACTAATTATATTGTAATCATTTTATATTGCTAAATAGTAAAGAGCTACACTTTATAAAAAGCAATTTTTACATTTGTTTATTTGAATGATGCATCTTCAGTAAAGTATTTATATACATAAATGACAAAGGAAAGAAATAATATATATTTTTTATGTTGGGGGCAATAATTTTTAGTGTGTACCTATCTCGTGGATGAATATATACACGTAAATAAGACCACGATTTTAAATGTAAAGTGCATGTAAGACTTTGTTTTTGTAAATGGTTGGATACATTTCCTGGGTAACAGGCTGGGTTGTCCTAAAGCAGGGACAGGTAAATGACGCCAAGAAGTACCTAAGGTCATGCATGTGGTCGAGACAGTAGTAGCAGCCTGAGCTTCTCCTCCCTGAAAGCACATTGTTTCTTAATGTGGTGGAAGGGCAGGTGAGTGAACAACTTGCTTTCCTCTCTAAAGATGTGTTAGAACCAGAACTAGAGATTTTGAAAAGCTAGTAGTTAGGGTTTATATATTTGTATATAAGGGACATTTTACTTTACCCAAAGTCAGGACTGTTTAAAAAAGAAAGAAAGAAAGCTCTTAAGATGTGTTCAGTAATGTGACATGAGTTGTGCCATGTGTGTGAAGCTGTGAGGGGTTGCAGAGGCTCCGATGAGTATTCATGATCAGCTGCGTCTGTAGAGCAGATGGAATGCCATTGCAGTGCTCTCCCAGTGGGGCACTTTACCAGAGGACTTCCTCGTTTCCTCGTCGGCTGTTGGAGCACAGTGGGGTTTGGCCTACGCAGACGTTGCTGTTGGGTGGTGTACAGTGCTGTACTGGGTCGATTCTGTAAGGATTGAAGTGCTGCTGCCGTGCACTCAGGACAACATTTGCTGTCTGTAAGCCTTCATTTCATGTGGTTACGTACCTTGACTGAACATTGAAATAAATATTATTTGTGCCTCCAAGCAGGGTCTTAATTACCTTCAAAATCATTCTAAAACAATGAATTTGTCCAGTCTTGTGTCATGGACTTCTCTGGTGTATACATATTTAGTGCATATCAGCTTCATGACACCCAGCCCTTCATATGAGCGGTTTACAAAAGTGATCTAGCAAAACAACATTGAAGCAGGTGTGAGCTAAGCTTAGGTCATTTTCTCCCACACGTAGCACATGACCTTCACCACTGTCAGTGTTTAGGGTTAAGTTTCTATTGCAAAAGAGAATTTTTCTTTACTTCTTTGTCCTTCTCAGGCATATATTTGACCTGCTAGGTTAAAACCAGTTATGATCAAGCTGGAAGACTTTCTGGGTAAAACATTTCTCCACAACCTCTCAGCCTAGATCCAGCACTAGTGTTATTGTAGTACGCTGAGCCAAAACCATTTTACTTGTGTAGGTGAAGGAAACCAAGAATAACTATATAGCACCAGGTGTGGTGGTATCTGTCTTTAATTCCAAAATTTAGGAGGAACAGGCTGACAGAGCTCTGTGAGTTTAAGGTCAGTGTGGCCTACATAGCTGCATAGATACCCTTCTGAACTTACCCCAGTCATGAGTAGCTTGTAGAATGTCTTTTTGAGCCTCTCACCTGTTTCTGTCTCAGAATGGACTGAGCTTGTCTTTGGTTTTCTTCCACATTAAGTACTTAGATCATCAGTTTCAAAATACAGACAATAGCTTCAGCTTTTTACTGTGTTTTACTTTTTGCAGAAGTGGTTGGTTTGGGGTTTGGGTTTTTTGTTTGTTTTGGGTTGGGTTTGGTTTGTAAATTTTTAAAAAGTAGAAGTAGCCTATATTCAGTTCAAACATGGAGAACTGCCTCAGCAGTTGTAAGAACACTTCCAAGTTTAGTTCCCAGCACTGAGGGCAGGCAGCTCATGGCCGCCTATAATTCAAGCTCCAGGGGACTGCTGCAGTCTCTGGCCTCTGGGCATTTGCACATACATACATGCATGCATGCATGCATACATACCATACACACACACAAAATCTTTTTTAAAAAATGAATAAAATTCACAAGGAACAGCCAAGCATCATGACCTATACCATGCACTAGGGAGTCTGAAACAGGAGAATTCTAAGTTTGAGGCCCATCTGGTCTACATAGCAAGCCCTTGGCTGAAGAAGGGTTAACTGCTTTAACCTGCACTTGAATGGATGTGGTATAGAGATGGGCCCACAGTAAATGTAAGTACAGTTGGTGATAAATAGTAGGGTAGAGGAAAGCCACATTAAGTTGATTTTTAATTGGTGTAATATAACATGTTTCCACATTGTATTTTAATTTTCATTACTAATTGAGGTGAAAATGCAGAAATAATTCTTTGATGTTTTTGCAGGAGTTATGGATAAGCTTGCCAGGTTTAGTTCCATGTTTTTGTTACCATCTCTGTTATACTTTGGCTCTGATTGTCCCCTTTTTATCAAGTTTTTCTTAGAAAATAATGTGACTCTGTTCTGCTTGTGTCCCTGAAAAAGCACCAAGGGAAGCTGTGCGGTCTTCACCTCACACTGAAGCCTTTCACGCCAGGAGGCAAGAGGTGCCAGGAAGTGTGGTGCTAAGCAGTTAGAAGATAAGTAAGAAAATGGGCCCTTTCAAAGAAAGTCTTGGTTATCACAAACATGCCCTAAAAGTGTCCTCTTAAGGGACATACTCTGTATGGCAGCCAGTGGTCCCATTTCCTGTATCCACAAGGAAACAGATCACGTATGGTGTGGCTTGACAAGGAAACTGCTGATGGCCGTGGTAATGATATTCTCCTGTCCTCTGCATCTTCAGACAGGAGCAGGTCTGTACCGTAGCAGCGAGAGTGGCCAGGTGGAGACTGATACCAACCCTTCACGGCTGGTAAACAGTGTTAGCTACTGTGCTAAGTGTCATGCCTTAGTGCCACCAGCTCCTTGACAGTATTCTTCCAGAGAACTTGTGTCATGTTCCTGCAGCCATGTATGTGAATGCTCAGGGAACTTGGATGATCTCATGCAGACGTTCTAGGAATTAGCACTATGACACATGGAGTAGAGCAAGCCAGTTTCTTGATTGAATTGGTAGCTCACATGAAAGGTGACAGTAGCTTTGGCATTCTTTGTCCTGTATTTTAAGTAAAAAATTTTTGCTAGATGGCGGTGGTACACACCCTTTATCCCCCAGCACTTTGGAGGCAGAAATTGATCAGTCATATCTCAGAGGACTGGAATAAGAAAAATCTATATACAGGCAAACAGTTGTGCTAATGAGAGTTTGCTTTGTACTAGGGAATGGGAATTGTGTAGTGGGCATTGCTAAGACCATCAAGAACTGGGCCCAGTATTCTAAGCTAGTACAAATGACCTGTCAGAGGAGCCCTTTACTTTCTGCTCCCTTTCTGAGATCCTAAATGAATTTGGAATCAGGTCAGCAGAAGACCAGTAGGAGCTTTTAAGTTCTAAATGGTAACTGAAACAAAACAGGATGTGGAACTGTTAGAAGTAACTATAATTTGAATACGGCAGTTTGTTGCTATTATATATAATATGTAATGGTGTGGAACCAAATGTAAAATGCTTTGAGAAATTCACATACAGCATTTGAAATCAAGCACCAGATGAAAACCAGTTGTTTTGGGACTTACTATGGTGATATGTACATGTAATTCCCGCACTGGAGGCTAAGGCAGGAGGATTGGGAGTTTGGGGCCAGTCTGGATTACTTAGCAAGTTCCAGGACAACCTAGGTGGGTGTACAGAGTGAGACCTGCCCTGGGTTTGGGAGTGGGGGTATGAAAATTAGTTTTAAAAAAATGATAGAAGCTATTTCAGATAGTTGTCTTAAGATTTCCTACAACAATTGAAACTTGGAATTTGAAATTGTGTATTTGCATATCTAGTTTGACAAGAGAACTTGGTAGCTGTCAGTTACTCCATGGTACCTTTGTATATAGACTTCCAAAGGTTAATGTCCTAACAGCTACTTCATTGTTTACTCATGAGAACCCAGCTAGTAAATATTGATGTTCAGGGCTGCTGGCTTGCACAGTCCTTGGGGTTCTGTTCACATAGAACACAATTTGGAGTTCATCAAACACTGTTGCACTTTGATTCATACTTCCAAATGATTTTCATTGGACGCTCACATTCTGTCATTTAGACGGAATGCGCTTATTGTGCCCTTTCCACTGTTCTTAGATAATATTGTCATTTCAGTGAGAATTGAGACTGATTCTCTCTGCAGGATACACCTCTGGTTTTTGTCACTGAGAAGCCATTGATCTGCAAAGTATATCCTTTTCTCTTCCTTTGACTGGTTCCAAATACAGTGGTGTGTCTTCATCTGTTACACATGCTACTGCAGCATTAATGCATTTGAATAAATTAGTTGGAATATACATTCGTGCCTTGTTTTCATCTTTAATCGTTAACTTTTACACTGAATTTTCCGGTGAAGCCTTTCAAACATCGGGCCTTTACAATCCTGCAGTGTGGATGCTTCCGGTTCTTTTATTTATTTATTTATTTATTTTATTTATTTTTTTTTTTTTTTTTTTTTTTTTTTTTTTTTTTTTTTGGTTTTTCGAGACAGGGTTTCTCTGTGTAGTCCTGGCTGTCCGGGAACTCACCCTGTAGACCAGGCTGGCCTCGAACTCAGAAATCCACCTGCCTCTGCCTCCCGAGTGCTGGGATTAACTTAAAGGTGTGCGCCACTACACCCTGCTCTGGTTCTTTTAATTGATAACAAGTTCAGCCTGTTTACAATCTTAACACTATTTGAACTTTAATCAGATCTGTATTTCATAGTTTGGAAATTATTTAATGAGTTTGGGTTGCAAGGATATGATTTTAAAAGGCTAAAAAGGAAAACCTACAGCATGGCACAAAGGAGAACATGTTTCACTCTCAGACCTGGAGTGTTTGCATCCGAAGTCACAATTCATGTGCTCACTGGCCATCTGCAGTACCTATAGCTGCTGTTTTGAAAGCAGAAAACCAAGCACCCCCGCTAAAAAGAAAAGGGATGTGAAATTCTGGAAACTCAGAATATCCACGTATTTGCTTTTGTATCAGTCACGAAGTTTATACAGCAGACCTTCCAAATGAAAAAGATGAAAGACTCACAAACCCTGGTTTCCCTACACTGCAGTCCCACAAACTTTGACAAGCCAGACAGTCGCCCCATTGCCTTTTGCTTCCCGAGCGCCAGCAGGAGAGACCACGCCCCTTCTCGGAAACGGCGGTGGGGGCCGGCAGTGGCTCCTGTGGCGTCACCTCCGGGTCGCGTGAGCACTTCCGGGTCACTGGCACAGGGCTGCGGTTTCCGCGGCCGAGGAGGTGGTCGCAGCGGGCTCCCTACCTGGCTCTGCTACCGCCGTGGCGGAAGCGCCTTCCCTCAGGTAGGCGGCGGCGGGGCCGGGAGCGGGGAGGCCGCGGCGAGGCGGGCGGTACCGAGCGCTGTGCCCGCCGGAAGGCGACCCCAGACAGACGCAGCCGCGCGGGAGCAGCCGCCTTCCCGCTCTCCTCAGGCCGCGCTTAGGCGACCGGCGTCCCGCTCGGATGCCGGGCACACACGGCGCCTGCGCTCCAGCTCTGCAGTGAGGAGGGGATTCCGAAGTTCTGCAGTTGCCGCCACCTTTAAAGATTGGAGATGGCCGAGCCAGCTCGTTTCAGCAGACGTCGAAGTCGCTGTTAGCTCTTTTCCAAATAATGCTTAGATGTCAAATGGAGCGTGCCATGGCTCCCCTGTCCTATTTTAAAGTTTATGTCTCTCTGACCTTTTTCTCCCCTTCTCCATACACACGTACTGACTGGCGTTTACTTTGAACGAGCTAAATGTTTTTGTTTGACACGCGTCGAGTATCCGGTACTGTTCTCAGCCCGCAGGTTACATCAAGTGAACAAAAATAAAGATCCATGCCCTCGTGGACTTTACATTTTATGCGGAAAGTTAACATAAGACCGTTAGGTAACTTGATGGCAGACGGTGCTATCAAAAAATTTTAGCGAGATGAAGGGTTTGGAGACGTTTCATAATGGATGTTGGAGTTCCTATGTGGTGGTCAGTTTAGGTGCAATTGAATGGAGCTATTGGAGTTGTGTGTTAGCCAAATTAATATCTGAGCAAGAACATTACAGGCAGAAAGAACAGCCATCGCAAAGGCAGTCCCACGCCTGTCATCCTCAGGGCAGTTGAGAGTGCAAAGGGAGGTGGAAAATAGATCAAACCAAACATAGAGGGTAGCCAGATCGTCAGGCCTGATAGAAGCTGATGGAAAATATGTTCTAGCCCATATTTTTAAAAGATAACCCCGCTGCAAATTATAAAGTGTGAGGGACAAGTGTAGAGTAAAGAAAATTTGAACACCATGAGTCAGTGGCCTGGCATTATAAAATAATCATGGGGATGTTGAGAAATGATTGGCTTCTGGATTCATTTTGAAAGTTGCCCTTCCAAGATTTGCTAGGAATTGGACCATCTTTATGGTTTATATGACTCTGAGGGCCCATAGAAGAGTCCTCTGCATTTGCTCTTAGCTGTAGGAGAAGTGTCTTAGCTATTTGATAATTGTTTCGATGTAGAGTAGAACATCCTGAATATGGGTACAAAGAGAGAAGTGAGGGAAGGCTACAAGTTTCAAAGTCATCAACACATAGATAGGATTTAACACCATAAGCTGAGATGGACTAACTAACAGGGAAAGCAGGTAATTCAGGAACTGGAAGTCAGAGCTGAGAAAGAACTGTCAAAGGAAACAGGAAATACAGTAGTTCCATGAGCTGGAACCGGAAAACAACAGATCACAGAATGTTCTGTTGGATCAGTTGCTGACCAAGTGTAATCTGAAGATGGCAGGTCACTAGTTTTGCCAAATCTCGTTATACTCCTTCCTGTAGCTGAGCTCCTTAGGATTCAGGAAGATTTTTTTGTTTTGTTTTATTGTTTTGGGTTTGGTGGTTGTTGTTGTTATATTTATTTATTTTTATTTTATGTGCATTTGTGTTTTGCCTGCATGTATGTCTGTGTGAGGTGTCAGATCCCCTGAAACTGAAGTTACAGATGGTTTCTAACTGCCGTTTGGGTTCTTGGAATCAAACCTGGGTCCTCTGGAAGAGCTGCCAGTGCTCTTAACTGTTGAGCCACCTCTCCAGCCTCACCAAGTCTTATCTGATAATGATTGTTTGAATAGATCTCCCCCTGTCCATCTCTGGACTATAAGTACTACAAGGTCAATAAACATGTGTTACGTCTGTATTCCTCTAACCCTTTTCAGGTCCCATAAGCTGGATTTTCTGCCTTTCTTGCCAGAAGTGTTTCAAGGGCTTTTCATTGCCTTCAGATCTCTTGTGGGGCAAACTCATCTTGTCCTCTGCTTTAGCCTCACCTGCCGCTCTTTCCTGCTAGATTTCCACAAACCTTACACTTTGACACTTCTGTGGCTTTTCTTACCCTCCTCTCACCTTTACCCATTCTAAAGTGGCTTTCCTTTGAAGACTGGGAAGCTTTTCTAAGCCAACTCAGTCCTTAAGCAGCCTTTATCATACAATGAGTTATTTCTTTTTGCACAAAATTTAACCTTTTTATGTGTCCATTACCCTTTGTAGACAGATTTTAGGACCTGTTCATCTTTACCCATTTTGTCTCTGTTTCCTGTCATAGCACCATTCTTTTGGCAAAAACTCTAATGGAATTTTAAGAAAACAGAAAAATAAAGGTCCCAAGAGCAGATATCACGTCACTATGTGAGAGCAGGTAGAATGTATGCTATGTGGAAATTTTTAAACTAAGGGAAAACCTGTGGATAAAATAAAGATGCACATTTTAATGACTATGTCAGCATACTGAATTAAAAAGATAAATACCATACTGGTATTAAAATCAGAGAAATCAACACTTTGAACTTAGAAGATAATTAATGTAGTAATTTGTAATTGAGTTCTCATAGTTCCGTGTTAGAATACATGAAGTGATAGATTACTATATATAATTTACATTGTTACAAGTTGGTCTTTTATATTAAATTTGTAGGACATCAATGCAAGCCTGAAGAAAAAGTAATTGCTTCCTTTTAAGCCATGGCCTATCAGTTATACAGAAATACAACTTTGGGGAACAGTCTTCAAGAGAGCCTTGATGAGCTCATACAGGTGCGGCCAAGCATTAAACATGATCTGTGTACATCTGCAAAATGTCTTGTTAAAAAAATTTTAAATTAATGGTTTTCCCTTCTGATGTTAAATGATGAACTATAGAAATGATCCCTGAAAGTAATCTCATCTTAAATTTAAAGGAAAGGCAAATTATATCACTTTAAAAGTAATTCTGTCCAATATTATAAAATTCTTTGAGATTTGAGTTAGAATTTTGAATTTCTATTTCTATTTTAGAAGAATTAATCTTACTCAAATCATACAACTAAGAAAGTGCTAAGTATTTCTTTTTATGTTCTGTTGGAGTCTGGAGGGAAATGTGGGAGTGAGGTTGCTTTGTTTTTTTTGAGACAGAGTCCAGGCTGTCATTGAATGGTCTGTAGTTAAGAATGGCCTAGAAGGGCTAAAGAGATGACTCAGCAGTTAAGGGTACTGACTGCTCTTCTAGAGGTCCTGAGTTCAATTCAAAGCAACTATACGATGGCTCACAACCATCTGTAATGGGATCTGATTGCCTCTTCTAGGTATGTATAAAGACAAATCACTCAATACATAAAAATTAATTTGGTGGGGGCGGGGATGGGAGAGAGTTCAAGACAAGGTTTCTCTGTGTAGCCCTGGCTGTCCTGGAACTCACCCTGTAGACCAGGCTGGCCTTGAACTCGGAAATCTGCCTGCCTCTGCCTCCCAAGTGCTGGGATTAAAGGCGTACGCCACTACTGCCTGGCTAAAATTAATAAATATTAATGAAAGGGGGGCGGGGAGAGAGAGAAAGAAAGAATGAGAGCGAATGAGAGAGAGAATATTATAGCCTAGAACGTCTGGCCTTCCTGCTGCCACCACCTGCTGGGATTACAGCTGTGCATCACCATGCCTGGCCCCATCTGCTCTGGTGTTATTATATAGACTTTGGTATGGTTTGATTTTGTTCTTTATATATAGGTCTTAAATGTTTTATTAAGAAAAGAAACTTAGCTGGGCAGTGGTGGTGCACAGCTTTAATCTTAGCACTCAGGAGGCAGAACAGGCAGATCTCTATGAGTTCAAGGCAAGCCTGGTTTATAGAATGAATGCTAAAACATCAAGATTATACAGAAAACCCCTGTCTTGAAACAAAACAAAACAAAAAGAAAAAACCTGGCTTCCCATTTGTTGATTATTTTGTTCAGCCACCAAAGGACTAGCAAGTCTTTTCTGGCTTTGCAAACTCACCACAGGTTTCCTTTTCCCGTCAAGATATGGTGTAGTTCTTTCCAGGCTTTGCTTTACCATCCCAGGAGAATAAGGGTTTCCACTGTACAAGTTCTGATTAACTTATGTTAATTTTTAGACTGCAGTCAGTATACTTTATTTGTCTTAATGTTCTTCCCTTAGCGAATTTTATGTTCTTCATTTTTGTTCTCAGTCTCAACAGATCACCCCCCAGCTTGCGCTTCAAGTTCTACTTCAGTTTGATAAAGCTATAAATTCAGCATTGGCTCAGAGAGTCAGGAACAGAGTCAATTTCAGGGTAAGGATGTCTTCCTGCATCTGGAAGTCTGTACTGCTAACTCTGAGAGCGTACGTGGACTTAACTCACCATAGCAAGATTTGGTTAGTCTGGTTTGGGAACTTGTTCTATAATCGTTGTGCTAAGTTCATCCATTCCATGTGTTTCAGAATTGCTTTTAGATTTTAATTTTATTGTTTCACAAATCTTCCTATATATGTTTGGCTTTTTTCCCCTGGAGAATTACTGAGATTTCAAAGGCCTGAAAGTATTAGCTGCAAGATGGAAGGTAAGTGATGAGTCATTCTTAAGTTCAGTTATATGTTTCACACGCTGTCCTTCAGGAAAGGTTGGCTATCTGTAGAGTCTCTGTGTTGCCTCCCATCTACCCTTAGATAGCTTGTCTTATAAAGTCTGTTCTGGTAGCTGGCTGTCTTTTGGATTATCTCTGCTTTGAACAAAATACCATCCTCACTATTATGGTGGTTTATAGTTAAGAACTCATGGCAAATGTGGCAAAACAGTTTACCATGTGAAGTCGCTACAGAAACATTTTGTTGTTACTCTGTTATATTTCTCTAATATCTTACACTGTGTTACAAGGCGCAACCCTACTATAGAAATAAACTTAAAACATATGAAGGCCAATACAGGAAAAGAGTTACTTTACATTTAAGAAAACCTCAGTGTTGAGGCAAGAATATTTTCTTGATAAAGTACAAAGGAATTTTTTTTAAGTATTTAAGTGCCTATTAGGTTGTTTTAGGTACTGAAAATGCAAAGGTAAACTAGATGAGGTCTCTATTTGACTTATATTTTACTCAAGAGATTAAAATATGTGTTTATGTTATTATAAATGTCTTATCAGTTTTACATACTTACAAACTACGTGCATAAATAGTCAAATAAAAAGGTATCAGCCAGGCATAAATGCACAGACCTCTAATCATAGGACTGGGGAGGCAGAGGCAGTTGGGTCTCTGCCTCTGCCTCTCTGCCTCTATGGCCAACCTGGTCTACAGACCGAGTTCTTGGATAGCCAGGGCTCAAAGAAGTGGGGCGGGGGGGGGGGGGGGGTCATGTCTCTAATAGTATAAAATTTGACAAGTGGATGGCTAGAAATGGAGAGACTTTAAAAGGCACATCTAACGGAACTTGACAGCTATGGATATGATAAAATGGAGAGAAAAATTTGGTAATTTTCTAGTTTCTGGCTAAAGTGACACCACAGAGTCACAGAAAAAAACTGATATAGAAATAGAGTTAAAGAATAGGCAACAGTGATACTTCTGAGCCAGTGATAGGATTTGGCTTAATGTTTAAAAAGAAAAAAAAAATCTCTGCTCTTTTATAAGTTTAGAAAATAAACATACAATGAAATATGGAATCTTAAATATTAAATGGAGCCAGGTACATGTGTTTAATTCTAGCACTCTGGAAGCAGATCTCTTTGAGTTGGAAGCCAGTCTGGTCTATATACTGAATTCCAGGACAGTCGAAAACTACATAGTAAAACCCTATCTCAAAAAAGTCGCTGGGCAGTGGTGCACACCTTTAATCCCAGCACTTGGGAGGCAGAGGCAGGCAGATTTCTGAGTTCGAGGCCAGCCTGGTCTACAGAGTGAGTTCCAGGACAGCCAGGGCTACACAGAGAAACCCTGTCTCAAAAAACAAAACAAAACAAACAAACAAAAAAAAAAAACAGAAAGAAAAAAAAAGTCAAAAGTGAGAGCTGTAGAGAAAGTTTAGTAGCTAAGAACACTTATTGCTCTTGCAGAAAATCTGGGTTTGGTTCCCAGCACCTATGTCAGGTGGTCACAACTACCCGTGACTCCAGTTCCAGGGGATTAGAGTCCCCCCTCTACCCCCCCTGGCTGTTAGAGGCATCTGTACAAATGTAGTACATATAAACTCAGGTAAGCATGCACCAAACACATAGACATGTGCAGATGTGTGTGTGTGTATATAAATAAATATATATATATTTAATTCTAATCAAATGGGCAGAATGTAATGATGCACACCTTTAATCCTAACACTTGGGAGAAAGAAGTAGACAGTTTCCAGGACAATAGTGAGTTCCAGGTTAGCCAGGGCTGTGTAGAGAGATCCTTTCTCAGAAGAGAGAACTCAAATGGAATTTTCATAATTTATCCACAAGAGGGCAGTAGACACACAAATTCAAGCTTTCATACACCTTTTCATCTCAGGTAAGTAATTTGTACATTGTTTTAGAGTACTAAAAATAGTCAGCTAGCTAAAATGTTTTTAAACTCTTCCCTAAGCTGACTTATCCAGGTTTTCTCTTGCTTGTTTCTAAGTAGATGAAATTAAGTAAGTAATTAAATAAATTAAGCTAAGCACTAAGCACACTGCTTTTAGCGGCTATATATACTTGGTAGCTGAGCATTCTTGAGTTGCTTTGAAATAAAGCATGAGGGGAAACAATGGCTTCTCATGGCATTTCTCAATGTTTTGTTTTAAAGGGCTCTCTAAATACATACAGATTCTGCGATAATGTTTGGACTTTTGTATTGAATGATGTTGAATTCAGAGAGGTGACAGAACTTATTAAAGTGGATAAAGTGAAAATTGTAGCCTGTGATGGTAAAAGTAAGTGCTCACCTAACTACTGTGAAAGCAGAACTTGTCCAAGTACCTTTTTCTTCTCTTTCTTATCTTGATCTGTCTGAAAACCTTAAGGGAAAGTGGCCAGGAGATCAACCCTCAGATTAAAAACCTAGCTTCAGGATTCTATATGTGTCCTCTCAACTGACCTTTCATCTGTAGCTCAGGTGACACACAGACACTTAACACAGATTAAATTCATGTGCAAAGAGCATAAGCTTTCCTCAGCTTCCTTCTGTTGAGTTGCTTACTTGGAGCAGTCATTAGGCTTCTCGCTGCCACCTTTCTCTTTAAGGAAGTAGTAGTTTTTTTACCATTTATCTTAAAATTTCTGTGTTGCTTGTTAATCCTACACTTTTATACATAAGAAGTTAATTATTTTAAAGCTGATTTAAACTAATCATGAGTCTGGCAGTTATAATGGGAGATACTCATTCCTCTGATTTGCACATTCTAATCAGGAGAATTTTCCACATCAGACTTTGAAGATTTTTCAGGTCCTTGCATTGTTAGAGTGGCACACCTCTGCTTCATGCTCCACGACTGCTTATTTCCTTGTGTGTATTGTTAAATAGGACCGAAGGCCTTCTACTTGCTGTCTTTGTGCTCTAATACCTAGTCAGGCCCCAGCCCATGTTTGATTGTGTATTTAATTTATAACTCAAGCAGTTTGTTTTTAAAGAACCAGTTCCTGGAGTATAAAAGACTGTCCGACTACAAGAAGGGAAGGCAAAGAGAAATGTAGAAAGTAATGTCCCCATTTCTTGTGGATTTTGTTTGGTTTGGTTTTGGTTTTTGAGACAGGATTTCTGTAGCCCTGACTGGCCTGGAACTCACTATGTAAACCAGGCTGTCTTCAGACTTAGAGATTCTCCTGCCTCTGCTTCCTAAGTGCTGGAATTAAAGGCATGTGCCACCCTGCCTAGTTATAGTTTAGATTTCTAAAGAAATACTTAATCACTGAAGAGATGTAGAGAATACAGAAAAATTCCATTTATGACCCATCTCTACAGGTAAGTGTTCACCTTCACAAGTAAAACGATTTTCAAGTATTAGGAATGTATTTTTATGGTAACACATCTGTACACAGAGATATATTTACACATACATTATTTTTCACATAGATTATTCTTTTTAATCTAATTTCTGATATCTACATAAAATTTTCAGCCTTTTTTATTGATTGATTTTGATTTTGATTTTGATTTTTCAAGACTGAGTTCCTCAATGTAGCCCTGGCTGTCCAGGAACTCACTCTGTAGACCAGGCTGGCCTCGAACTCAGAAATCTGCCTGCCTCTGCCTCCCAAGTGCTGGGATATGGAAAGATGTGCTATCACATCTGTTCAGGCCTTTTTTAAAAAGTTCTTCTAGATGACAAAAAGTCTAGGAAATTAGCACCGCTAGTACTGACTGACTCATCAGAGATCTAGCTAGGACTCCTCAGCAGTCGTAGTCCTAGAGACTTCTTTTTGTGGCCAGCATATACTGACTTACGATCTTTTATTTTTGCTAGGAACAATGAACATTTAGATAGATCACCTTTTTTATTTTCCATTTCTACAAAGGTGATACTGTTTCCTGCACTATAAGATAACATTTCTATATTTGAAGTAATTTATATTTTCATACATTTTCTCTTGTAATTTAAGCTAATAACATCCTTTTAACCCTTAGGCTTTTAAGTGTTTATTAGCCCATAGAATTAGTGCAATAAATGAATTGATATAAATGGGCCAGGTGGTACAGAACTATAATTTGCTTTATTTGGGAAGCTGAAATGAAGATAACATCTTCAAGGTTTGCCTAAGTTGTAGAGTGAGTTCAAGGCCAGCCTGAGCAACTTAAAAGAAATCCTGTCTGAAAGAGTAAAGAGAGGGCTGGAGATAGCACATTGATAGAGGGCTCAGAATATATGAGGTGTTAGGTTCAATCCTTAGCCCTGAGGGAAGGAGCAGGTGATGAGCACCAGTACTATTGAGGAGAATTGCTGTAATGATGAAAATGTTCTGTCTGTCTACAGTCCTTAGTAGTCACATGACCCTCAAACACTTAAAATGTGGGGAGGGCAACTAAAAACTTTCATCCTATTTCATTTCATTAACTAATTTGAATTAATTTAAATTTTAAACAGCTACATGTTGCTAACTGGTAGCTACTGTACTGAGCAGGAAAGATGTGCATAGTAGAGGGTCAGATTCTGTCATTTGAACCAAACAACAAAAGCCTCTGAGCAGTCTTGATAACAGCAGACTAAGTGGGTAGGTTTGTTAACTGCCAGGAGCTTCTGCTGGGTGCCTCTTTGGTGCTGTTCTTGTTTAAAGATACAAGACTATATTCCAACCTCAGACAATAAGAAGTAGCAAATTACCCGTGTCAGCTTCAGTTGGTGCTCACTGGAGAGCTGCCCTCATTTAAAGAAAACCATGTAATTGATCCTCAACCAAGATTTAAATGCTTAAGAAATGGTTGTGGTGAATTCTGTTTCTTTCTATATCCATAGGAAAAGATGAAATCATAGTCATGGATAAAATACAATTTGGCCTTCAAAACTAAGTTCAGCTCATTAAAATTCCATTTTTCTAAAAATTGGTGTCCTAAAATTAAGCTGTGTTTCTACTAAAGTAGCAGAGGAAAGGACAGCAGTAGCCAGAGCCAGAAGGTTTCTGTATTTCCAAGCAGGGTGTAGCCTGGAAAAGTTGATTATGTTAGCCCACAGCAAACACTTAGAGGTTTAGGCTATATCTTATCTCTGCCTTGGGAAGGAAGCTATTGACCTTGGCAGGGCCTTCCAGAGTGCTCCGCCTCCTCCTCCTTCCAACACCACTTCTTGTCCTTTTCCTAGTTGTTCCTAAAGTACTGATGTTTAGGATTCGCTCCTTGAATTGATCTCTTTCCTGTTTCTAGATACTGGCTCGAATACTACGGAATGAGTAGAGAAATGCAGCTTTTTTTATGCCACCTTCTGTTATTTTCATCGCTTTTTGAAGAGAAACATGGAAGAGACTTTTTTTTATTTATTCTCACGGTGCAGAAATGACAACACTGTGCTATATCTACTACCCAGGGTCCCGCAGAGAGAAGCATGCGACTCTGTTCTCGTAATGACCTTTAGTACACAGCATAAAGAAATGTAACTTTTTTTTAATGACAAATCAAAAGTGGTTGCCTTCATAAGATTATTCTTCAATAAACTCGTTTTAAAACTTGTTGTGAGTAATACTTGATGCAGCTGGTTAGCAGGGAATTGTCAAAAATACCAGAGAAATTGAAGAGGGGCTTGAAAAAGGTGTCCTTCAATAAAATTTTGTTTACCTTGTCGATTGTAATTTTATCTAATATTGAATATACCAGAAGCAGACCTGAATGTGGATGGAATTTTACTATGAAAGTCTCACACACTTTCCTTTCAAAGAACATGTTCAAAGATAATTGTCAGTATAAGCAGCCGGAGCCAGGGGAGTGAGGTGAATTTTAGATAACTCGTATAGCAGAACCAAGGCCCTGCTCCAAACAGCAATCGTGTCTTGTCACTTACTTTTGACCTTTCCTTATCAGTGATCATACATTATAAATGACCAACATCTTAACCAATTACTAGAAATTCTAATCTTTGTTCAAAATCCAGGGGCTAAAGAGATAGATCAGCGGTTAAGAGCATTGTTCTTCCAGAGAACCCTTGGCTCCCAGCACCCACATGGTGCCTCACAACTGCCTGTCACTACAGTTCCAGGGGATCCAATACCCTCTTTTGACTTCTGAGGCCTCTAGGCATGCATGTGGTGAGCATACATGCAAGCAAAACAAATCTTTTTTAACGGCATAGTAAAAATATATGACATCTGTTTCTACGTCTTTGTGTACTGGGGGGGGGGGGGGGTGTGGAGATGTGTCCTTTGTCAAACTGGGAGAATACAATGAAGAACATGGCTATTTAGACCCTAGAGAAATCAGAAGGTTGCCAGGTGACTGAGGGATGGATTTGGTGTTAGTTTATCCAGACATCACTTAAAGACACGGCCCTTATCATTCAGTAAAAGTGAACATCTGGCATTCCCATGCTACTTGAGCTAACATCAGGATGAGAATTAGAATCATTAGAGCTGGAAAAGGACCTAGCAGACAGCAAACCCTGGTCCTGTTTGTGCAGCCTGACAAGCTGATATAAAAACCCTGGCCCCAACTTTTATCAACTTTTGTTTTGTATAATGCTATTGTTGACTGAGACAATAGCCAAAACTGATATTCAAAGATCAGACAGGTCACCAAGAGAGCTAGCTATAGCTGAGTCTCTGGTAGCTACATTCCTAGCACAATGTTAAGCATTCTTTTTTCTTTTTTTTTTTTTTTTTTTTTTTTTTTTTTTTTTTTTTTAATGTAAGTACACTGTAGCTGTCTTCAGACACTCCAGAAGAGGGCATCAGATTTCGTTACAGATGGTTGTGAGCCACCATGTAGTTGCTGGGATTTGAACTCAGGACCTTCAGAAGAGCAGTCGGTGCTCTTAACCACTGAGCCATCTCTCCAGCCCAATGTTAAGCATTCTTAATGCTGCAGATAAAGTTCCTGCTTTACCAAAACTTAAGTGGAACATGTAATCTAATAAAGGAGTCACATCCTAAAAAAAACACTCTGTCTCCATTATAATTGACTTTTTTTTTCTTTTTTTAAAGACTTTATTGTTGATGTTGTGTGTGTAACTGGGGGCATCAAGGGCAGATGTGTGCCATAGCATGCATGTGGTAGTCAGAGGACAAACCTAGAATGTCTGTTTTCTCCTTCCTTATGTGGGTTCCAGAGATTGAATATACAAATAGGCATTTTATGGCTGAGCCATCTTGCCTGCTCCCTATGTTGTAGTTTTGACACATCCCCTTTGTAGGATCATGAGAAATATACCCTAGAGGGGAGATCTGACCTACCATAATTTGGGCATTGTTGTCTTAGTTTCCATTGCTGTGAAGAGACACCATGCCAACGCAACTCTTATAAAGCGCAACATTTGATTGGGGTGAGCTTACAGGTCCAGAGGTACAGTCCATTATCAGGTATAAGGTGTGACAGCATCTGTGCAGGCATGGCACTGAAGGAACTGAGAGTTCTACATCTTGTTCTGAAGACAAACAGAAGAGTGGCTCCCATGTGGCTGGGAGGAAGGTCTTAACCTCCCTACAGTGACACATTTCCTCCAACAAGTGCCACTCCCTGGGCAAGCATATTCAAACCACCACAGGCATATTCATGAATATGAACTTAAGTTGTTTCATACAACTTTAAAATTCACAGTGCAGAACCTGCCCACCCCAAGCCCCCTGGAGTGCTTGCTTTACTGAAACTTCTGCTTAGACTTGTGCAACTTGGACTATGAAGATGACTCAGCAAGTAACTTGTTTCTGCACAAAATGAGAACCAAGAGTTTGGATCCTTAGAACCCACACAAAAGCCCCTCAAAGGGCACCTGTAATCTCAACCCTGGTTAGGCAGAGACAGGATTCCTGGTAATTGCTGACCAGCCAGTCTTGCCAGAGAATCAAGCTCCAGGTTCAGTAAGATACTCTCAAAAATGAAGAATTGAGGAAGACATCTTGATGTTAGCCTCCAGCCTCCATGTGCATGCACACACCCACATAAGCATTACATTGCACACAAAGAAAAGAGAAAACAAGTCTTAATAGAATTCTTTTGTTTGAGAAGAACTGTGAGGAAGTCTTCCTAGCAGAAGGGTCATTATTTTTCCTCTACTAAGAGATACTAAGTTGGCAGAACTACTAAGCAAAATTGATTTTCATAAATGTGTTAAAATATCCTTCCCTAAGGATCTGAGTTTCATCCACAATGCCCACATTTGAAAAAAATAAAAATAAACAAGGCTCACCCTGGGACCTGAGACTTGCCATGTAGTGGTAATGTAGTGCCATGTAGATTGGGTAGCCAGCAAGTCCTGAAATTACTCTTATCGCTACTCTTCTAGTGCTGAGATTACAGGTGTACTCTACCACAGCTGGCTTGTTAAGTAGATTTGGGGGTCAAGTGGGTCCTCATGTTTATTAGGCAATAAGCACTTTACCTCCTGAGGTCTCTTCAGGCCCTTCCTAATTGCTTAGTAGCTTCTTGTAAGGCAGCACACAGGCTAAGAAAAGAGTAAGAGAGTAAGTGTGTAGTGTGCCTCAGTCCAGATTTCTCTTCTACATACAACTGTGTGTGATAGTACTTAAGGTTTTGCTCAGAAGCTGGGTGAGTGGCCTCTGAGAGGACATATTTTCATTGCAGGTCACTAGAGTAAATGGACAGCTAACTGGAATGGAATGCCCAACATGAGTTCTGCATTTCATCAGTTGGTAGAATTCTTGTGTAGGGCTTAGCCACAATACACACCTGCTTTTGCCTTGGCAGATGTACACTAGTTATAATTGTTTTCATGGGGCTGGAGAGATGGCTCAGCGGTTAAGAGCACTGACTGCTCTTCCAAAGATCCTAAGTTCAATTCCCAGCAACCACATGGTGGCTCACAACCATCTGTAACAGGATCTGATAACTTCTGGTGTGTCTGAAGACAGCTACAAGTGTACTCATATAAATAAAATATATTTTTTTAAAAAAGGTTGTTTTCATACTCTACACATCAGGTGACCAACATTTGCTCTGTAGTGTAGTATAGTTTTTGTTATTTCACTTCTATTTATTTGGCATGGGGATCACTTGTGAAGTCAAATGTGGAGGGCAGAGGACAACTTGTGGAAGCCTGTTTTCTTCTACAGTGTAGCTTTGATGGATCAAACATGCTGTCAGGTTTGGCAGCAAGTGCTTTTAGCTACAGAGCCATCTTGCCAGCCCTGTGGTATTTAATCTTCCCATACTGTTAACAGGGACTCTCCTGGAAAGGGCTGCTCAAGAGGCTGCACAAGACTAGGCTTCAGGAATTGAAGTTGAGTTGTCATCAGTGCACAAGAGGAAAACAACCAGCTTGTCTGCTTTCAGGAGATAAAGAAAGCTGTGCTTTTTGAGATCATGTAATTATCTAGATGCATGGTACTTAAGATCCAGACAAAGAATTGCCTTTTCTGTGTATTTAATAACAGCTGAGTGATTGGCTGGTATCTGTGGTCATCCCCCTTGAGTCAGAGGTGATACCTTAGTTACTATTCTATTGCTGTGAAGAAACATCACGATCAAGGCAATTTCCTTAAAAGCCCGCCCCCAGTGACATACCCTCATCCAACTAGACCACACCTCCTAATTCTTCCCAAACAGTTGTGCTAACTGGGAACTTCTAAGCATTCAAACATATGAGCCTATGGGGGCCATTCTCACTCAAACCACCACAGTGGTAAATACTTTATCGCTTAGTGGTCCTTAATCCTAGTGTTCACAATTTGTCATTAACGTGTTCTGAAAATTGTAAGTGTAGACACTGTACACTGGCATATACATACTTTGTGTATAAACATGTCTCAACTAAGGAGACCATTTGCAGCATAAAAAGGAAATGTGGATTTGGTGAGATCAAAATACACTGTAAAGAGAAGTAGAAAACACTTCATTTTCATACACTGGAGAATCCGTGTAGGTGATAGGACGCCTTGAAATCTAGGCATAGATTCTTAGTCTTTTGGCTAGCTTGTTCTTTCTTTTTTCCTTCCTTCCTTCCTTTCTTTTTTTCCTTCCTTCCTTCCTTTCATCTTTTCTATCCTTTGAGGGAAGATCTATGTCCCCGTGTAGATCCCTAGACTGGTCTAAAACTTGCTATGTAGAACAAGCTGACCTTAAACTCACAAAAATCCTCCTGCCTCTGACACCTAAGTGCTGGGGTTACTGTTGTGCATCACCACACATTTGAGGTATGGGTGTGTACCCAATACATGTTCATGCAGAAGCCAGAGGGGTTCAGATGGCCACTCTAGTACTCTTCACCTTGTTCCCTTGAGTCTTTCACTGAACCTTAACCTCTCCATTTTGCCCAGACTCCCTGGGTCTATCTGCCTCCATCCAAAGTCTGGTCCCCCACTGAGTCATCTCTCCAGCTTCTGCACACCTATCTTCTCATTGTGGAGCCATTTAATGTTCTTTGTGGATAAAAAGTGCAAAGAACAAAACTTAAATACTCTTTATTAAAAAAAAAAAGAAAAACATTTTTAAAATACTCAGGCAAGATCTTAAATTAGGTTTGGGAGAAAAATTAAAGGAACGAAAGCCCCACTCAGATGGTATTTTCCATGAAATCAGAACCTACTGACCAAGATGCCAGCTCACGGTCAGGATGCAGCTCACAAACCAGAAATGTTCAAGGATGATGGAACTCAATGATGGGTCCAAACTCCTGATCTGAGTGCAGGAAAAAAGTGAGATCCTGATGGAAGTCTGTTTCTACAGCCAAAAATTCAGTCAGGGAGAAAACTAACCATGAAACCTTAACAGCTAAAAATGAATGCATGAAAATATCCCAGCTAACCTTTGTGGCATTGGTAATTACAGAAGCATTCTAAATCTCTGCTGCTACTCCCCAAGGCACATGCTATATGGAATGAAGTGAGAACCCACTGAATTAACACAGGATCTTACTATATATGTGTGTGTGTGTACATACATATACACACACACACACACACACACACACACATATAATATAAAGACTTGGTGTCTCCCATTGTAGAAAGCTTAAAGGGTGAGAAAGAAGTGGGTATTAAAAAGAGTTGTTGAAGGCTGGAGAGATGGCTCAGCGGTTAAGAGCACCGACTGCTCTACCAGAGGTCCTGAGTTCAATTCCCAGCAACCACATGGTGGCTCACAACCATCTGTAATGGGATCTAAGGCCCTCTTCTGGTGTGTCTGAGGAGAGTGAGAGTGTACTCAAATAAATAAATTTTTAAAAATAGTTATTAAAATAGTAACGACCTCCCAAGGACATGTATGCGCCACTACACCTGGTTTCTGTGATCCTGGGGATCCAACACAGGATTTCATGCATGCTAAGAGAGTTCCGTTTCAAAGCTGCTTAAAAGGCTTTAAACGCCAATAAGTACACTCTACAGCATCCGATGCTTAGGGCCTGTTTATTCTCTAACCACGTTATGTTAATATTCACAACATACGTTCTGTGTTGTGATATAGTCTACATAACTGCTTGTTGTCTGCTACTGTTAGATTCTAAGGGACTTCAGGATAAATTGATTTTGTTGATCCATTCTAAAAATGCCTCTACTTCTGTAAAAACCCGTATATCTAAAAAAATTTTTTTGCATGATGTAATAAAATGGTTTATTTTTCTGAGTACATAGAATGGCGTCTTCCTGGGATTGGAGGTAAGCAAGGTGTTTTGCTTTACAAAAGGTGCCGCAGCTTGCAACATGCCGAAAGAATCAAGCAGGCTTAGCTCCTTGGATCACTGAATACTCTCAACCGAATGTTCTTCAACTCTAAGTCTATGGAGCTCCTGAGATTTGAGTCCAGGAGAAATTGCCTTTAAAACTATTCTTTTGGGCTGAAGAGGGTTCCCCAGTGGTTAAGAGCATGTCCTGTTTCTACAGAGAACCTGAGTTAATTCCCAGCTCACAACCACTTTTAACTCTTAGCTTCAGGGCAGCTGATACCCTTTTCTATTCTCTTCCAGCACTGACAGGCAGAACATTGGACATGCTGGTAGGACTGTAAAGCGATTAGTACCCATGTACCCTGTTGATAGGAAAGTAAAATGGTGTAGTGATTTCACTACGGAAAGGGCACAGAGACACCCTGGGATGTAGATCATGTTACATTCCATGATCTGGGTTCTACTTGTATAGGTGTGTTTACTTCGTAAAACTTCTTCAGCCATATATGGGCATTTTGTACTTTTCTATATGTACATTATACTTCAGATGATATGCTAATGAGAGGAAAGATGGCTCCGGTCAGTAAAGTGCCTACCTAGTAAAGAACCTGAGTTTGATCCCCCAAACCATACATTTAAAAAAGGCAGATGCTGTGGTATGCACCCATAATCCCAGCACTAGTGAAGGCGAGACACGAGGATTCCCTGGGGATTGCTGGCCAGCCAGACTAGCGAAATTGGCAAGCTTCGTGTTCAGTGAGGTACTCTATCTCAAAAGAGGAAGGTGGGGAGTAACTGAGGAAGACCTCCAAGTGCTCTGCTCTTCACATGCATGGTGAGCCCACACGTAAAAACACACAAAGAGGCAGGGATCTATTCCACTAATCCTACCACATGCGCCCATCCACCCATGGCTGAGTCCACACACTTTGCCTCCAGTCCTACTGGAGGCCTTGCCCATTGAAGGCTCCAGTGAAGGAAAAGCTTTCATCCTGTTCACTAGCCATCCTTTCCTTCCTCGAACCCTGGCGCAATGACAAGCCTCTTCAGGATTCCCATAGTTTTGCTCCGATTGGCTCTTCCCCATCAACACAAAAACACAGGGTCACTTTTCTAAAGTTCAAGACAACTTCAGTTAATAGAGGATCCCCCTCCTCCTTGGCTTAAAACAAAACTCCTCAAGTCGTTAATCTATACTCTTTGAATCCAGTTTGGCTCCAGCATACTCTTCAAACCACCTTCAGTCAGGTTCTTGCCTCCTCACACCACAGACACTGACCTTTATCAAGGTCACCACCACATTTTTTCCTTCCAGTGGCCGTGTCTCCATCTGCCCTGTCCTCATCTCATTTCTGATACTGTGGTAAAGGGGGGGGGGCAATTAAAAGGAGGAAGAGTTTATTTGGCCTTCAATTCTAGGCTACGGTCCATCACTAGGGTCCAACCAAGGCAGGAACTCCAGACAGCTACTGACATCAAATCCACAAGGAAGAGCAGAAAGCATAAATGTTTGCTTGCTGGCCGGCTGGCTGGCTTAGCACTCAATTTCTTATTTCTTCACTCTTTTTTCTTCTTCCTTCCTTCCTTCCTTCCTTTTCCTTTTTCATTTCTCTGTGTGCCCGGCTTGCCTGAAACTTGCTATGTAGTTGCAGGCTAGCCTCAAACTTACAGAGATTGCCCCTGCCCCTGCCCCTGCCCCTGCCCCTGCCCCTGCCCCTGCCCCTGCCCCTGCCCCTGCCCCTGCCCCTGCCCCTGCCTCCTGAGTTCTAGGAATCCAGAAGTCTCTCCACTGTTATATGGCTCAGGAATGGTGCCACTGACGCTCGATTAGATTGTGTGTTCCCATATCAATTAACTGAACCAACTCCCACAAACCTAGTAACAACAACTCCCACAGCCCCACCTAGTATCCACAGTCCCTCACAGCCCCACCTAGTATCCACAGTCCCTCACTGAAACTCCAATGCAGCCAGGAAGACACTCACCAGAGACCAAGCTAAATGGCGTGGCCCAATTGCTAAACTGATCATTCCTTTTCCTTTAGGAGGTTTCCAACTGGTCTTCCACTCCATTCCATGCCAACTAGCTTCCTTGATGTTCTGAAATTTGGTATGCACGTTCCTGCCTGCAAGGCTTTGCAAGTCTCTCCTCTTGGCCTAGAATGTTCTTTTTTCATTACTCTCCATGGGTTGTTCCCTAGCTTCCTTCAGACCTCTACTAGAAAGTGGTGTTTTCACTGAGGGCCTCCTCGATCACCTTATGAAATGCAAAACATCCTCTGCACCCTACTCTCCCAAGGTCTCCATCCCCTCTGCGATTTCTCTCTAGCACTTGGCGCTTTAATGAATAATGAATAATGTGAGTGTTGGAATTTTCACATTTTGATGACTATTGTGTTCCCAGTGTCAATAACGATGTGTGGGGTCAGCAAGGTGGCTGATCAGATCTTGCCACGAAGCCTGCCTCGTAACCTGAATTCAATCCTGGAGCAAACATAGTGGAAGGAGAGTGACTGTTCCCCAAAACAGTCCCCTGACTACCACCCAAGCCATCACACGTGTGTGTGTCCTGCCAGGCCTCCCTCCATGCACAAATGAATAAATGTAATTAAAAAAAATTAAGCACAATGTGTGGTAAGCACCAAGAACTCCGCTCACGTGTGTGGAATGAATTGTTTTATTAGTTGTCAGCACATCAAGACTGATGAACAATCATTTCTTATTCTACCTTTGCAATAAATTCCAAATGAGCGAGATACATAAGGATAGACCTTTGGTTTGGTCAGTGAAGGCGTTTTAAGGCAGACAAGATATTAGTCTCTCCATTTTTAAACAGTGTATCTGACCTCTTCATCTGAATTATATGCCCCACAGTTAACAACTGCTTTTTCTTTTCTTAGTAAACGTTCACTAAACCAAGAACAGATAGAATGAGCAGCAAAAAAATAAAATAAAGTACAGTTCAGTGATGGCCATGCATCAAAATAAGGAGGAAACTTAAGCCTTGGAAGGTGGGCCAAGTGTAACAGCTTGCTTTGTTTCCGGGACTTTTCCTTTCCAGAGAAGGGTTAATGAAACAGAGAAGCCTCAAAAGGGAAAGATGAACAGATGTGCTGGGTTGCCTATGTGACCTTGAATGTACACTAAACAAACCAGGCGAAGCGTGATCCTTCTGATTGGATGACCTCATGCTATTGAACAAACTACTTTCATCCACCCAACACATTTTCTAGAAAAAAAAATTTTTTTAATGGTTGGGAAAATTCCCAAAACCTAACAGAGCCACAACCCGATAGCTTTTCTATGGAAAGCTACTGCTCAGTTTATTACAAAAGCTTTGGGGAAAACTTGACCATGAAGAATCTGGCTTCTTTTCTCAGGATATATGTCTTTAAGGAGGTGTTTCTACACACATCCCACAGGCCAGCAGCCCCTCTTCTTTCCTCCTGAGGGAAGGGCCAGGAATAGTCACAGCTGCTGGCTGAAGGGTTCTGAAGACTTCTGATTTCATGGCACTGTCACCTCTGAGGTAAGGTTGCGGGCAAGGACTCAATATTGCTGTGTTGGGTAAGTTTGTGGTGACAATGCCCATTACCCACAGAAGCCAATCTTAAAAAAAAAAAAAAAAAAAAAAGGAAGTTGCTTACTTTGAAATAGAAATTCCACTAGGCATGGTGGTGCATCTCTTTAATCCCAGCACTGAGGAGGCAGAGGCAGGTGGATCTCTGAGTTGGAAGCCAGGCCTGTCTACAGAGTTCCAGGACAGCCAGAGCTATATGGGTGAAACCCTGCCCGGAAATCAAAAAGAAAAAAAAAAAAAAAAAGACATTCCCATCACACAGTAACTGTTAAAGGGACAAGGCTACAATAAAAGTTGACTGTAGAGAGAAAATCTTAACTGGATCAAGAATTGAAACGGAGAAACCTGTTAGCATTCTAACACATTGATGGGAGCCTCATTCAAATTACACAAGTTAATTCGTACATAACCCCCTCTTCGGGGACATAGACACAGGAAGCCAGCTAAACCATAGTCAAAGGTTCTGCTTTTAGCGCCCCTTGCTCCTTACAGACTGGAATGCATACAGGCCAAAAATTAGCTCTGGGTTTTCAGAGAAGAGGTGATTTCACTGGGGAGTGTGTGCCTGTAAATGTACATAGTTTAGCATTTGTGCATATGTATTTACACACCTTACTGTGTCCCCACAGGGAAATGGCACAATCTACAAAGTGGCAAACAGCGAGACTGATATTCACACAATGAAATAAAGAAGCTTTCATTCAAGAGGTTTAAACAGAATTCTCAGGCATCTTAGGTTAGCAAAACCGTTTCCTTTCACTCCCGGACCTAATGATTAACAGCGCCACCTCTACCCCCAACCAAACTAAGCTCCAGTAAGATTGGCTGCTGGGCACGGGATGCTGAGCTTTGGCCGTGAAGCTAAGCACATACTCAGCAAACCAGTCCAATCACTCTGTTCTTCCCCTCATGGAAAATTCAGAATCTACCAAGGAAAGCAAGACTAGGAAGGCTTTCAGTAACAGAGAATTAGCTCTGTGATTCGGTTTGCCTTCTACTCGGCTTGCTACGGAGACTTCTTCCCAGCCACCAGACACTAACTGTCCTCAGCACACGAGTAATGCCTCACATATTTTTCCTGCTTACATTATTTCTGGATTCACAGATGACACTGGAGGGGCAGGGCTTTGGTTTAGAAGCTCTTTATGTTAAATTAACAATATAAAAGAGGGGGGCTCTTTGCACTAAAGTTCCCCACCCAAGACCAACCCCCCAGAGGTATTTGAAACAAAGTCTCTGTAGAGAACCTGACAGGAAGTCTTCAGCCAAAATCCAGGGTCCCTGGTCACATGTCCCCTCCCTTATTATCCCAAGTAACAGTATTTCATGTTCTAGCTCTGCGAGGAAGCCAAAGAAGTTGGGGAGGGAGCTGGAGAATAGCCACCTTCACCAGCGACAGCTCACAAGGAGCAGAGGTCTACTTACCCGCTGTCCAATAGCAGCCCCCTCATCCTAAGGGACACATGGAGTCTAGAGCCCCAGCTATCTACCCCACACTGCCCCAGTAGGTCCTGGCATTTTCTTGCCACACAGGTAACAATAGTCTTACAGTGTCTCATAGTTCAGTCCCATAGATGGCTTTGTGACGTAAATATTCTTCTAAACACTGAAGAACATTATCATCCACCTTTGGGTCAAACTTGTTGGCCAAGAGGTGATGGTTCTGAAGTATCCAGTGCAGGTCCCCTGACCCATAAACACAGACAGCCCGCTGGTGGATTCCTGAGCAAGACGTGTAAGGTGCCCCGTTCTCAATGTCTCCCTCATGGTCGTACCACTTGGTTAGTCTCGCAATGGCTCTCATGTCTGACAGGTCAAATTTTCGATGCAAGGGATCTGATCCAGGCATCCACGAGGCACGCTGGAGGGTGGCCCAAAGGTGCTCATCGGGACTATAGGTGTCTTTTACCCACTCGATCAGTTGCCGGGCTTTTGAGTTACTGAACACGTGTTCAATGAAGTCTCGAGAAGCCACCATGTAGGCATTCCCAGTGAACATGGTTAGGTTATTAGGTGGCGGCGTCTTCCTCTTGCTGGTCATGTGCAATGTGTCTGTCACCTCATAGTGATATTTCCAGCGGGATTTTTTATGTGGAGGTGGTACCTCTGACTCCATACTGTTCTGCCCTTTCAATAGCTTGAGGGCCTTGACCATCTCAGCATTGGTTTTGATGGGAAAGTCTGTCCCACAGGTGTTCAGGAGGTATTTCCATGGCACGGGGCTCTGAAGCAAGTCTTCCATGCAGTTTAGGTCAGCCTGCACCCTGGACCAGGAAGCATAGACCACTGACACCAACTTACTAGCTATGAAGACATTGGGGAAGCATGACACGATGGCCCTGACTGCCTGCTTAAAGGGTTCTGAAGACTTCTGATCCATGTGGACACAGTATACATTCTGAGGGGTGTACACAGCTCGCAGCAACCTTTCGAAGTTCTCAATCTTCTCATGCACCACCATGGAGTACGCAATGGGGAAGCTGGCCTCTTCCTTGCTCAGTGGGACCTGTATAAACTTCCTCTTGGTCTTGAAGTGCTCACAGTCTGCTGTCATCCTAAGGTAGTCGGCCTCTGTGAAGAGCTGCTGCTTCTTCTTAATTTCCAGGTTATTCAGCAGAGCCTGGGTCACCGCTTTCTGCTCCCCTCGAATGACCCCTGAGCAGTTGATGGAACTCTTGGCTGGCAGCTTCAGGGTCTTGTACAGGAGATCCCTGCAGTACTGGCTTTGAAATTCCTCAGAGTCCAGATCCATGGCATCGAAGTCACACTTCAGTCTGAGGGACAGTTTCAGGGCAAGGATGGCCAGTAGCATGTAGCAACCCAGGGTCCACAGGCGATAGTGCCAGCAGAGCCTCTGCCAGGAAGTCATCTTCACAGGCGAGGACCATCAAGCCTTGCCCAGCAGAGGAGGGCAGTGGGTTCTCTGAACAGAACAAAGAGCCTCTGATTATAAACTAACGAAACAGGATCCCAGAAATGTCAAGTTCAACTCCAAACTTCTGATGGCAGAAGAGATCTCTTCTCTGGAAAAATAGCTAAGTGAAAACCAGGCAAGGAAGCCCACTAGGCTTGCTAAGGGAGACTTAAAACTGCCCTACCAAAGCAGTCGCCAGGCTGCCACATGGGACCAGTTCCACCCTTACCTCTGAAGAGAGGGAAGCATGGAGCTGGGCTCCCTGAGGTAAAGGTGCAATTAGCTGGAGGAAGTATTCACGCTTCACCCATTTTCCTCCCTCCCACCCCTTGATGCCCTAGAAATGAACTTTTATCTGGGGTTTGGAATTTCTAGGTCTGGAAACAAATTACGTGCAATTGGCTCTACCATCAGATCTAGACTCAAGCCCCTTTAGAAGAAAGTGCCATTCCTTCTTCCATTTGTTAATCTCATCACATCCCAAATCATTCAAAACTCAGATCTTGTCTCTGGCTAACCTTTCATTTTAAAATATCCTTAAAGAAATATTAAATAGCTGGACATAATAGCACACACCTTTAATCCTAGCACTCAGGAGGCAGAGGCAGGTAGACTTCTGAGTTTGAGGCCAGCCTATCTACATAGTGAGTTTCAGGCCAGCCTGGGCTACATAGAGAAACCCTGACTCAAAGAAACCGAAAAAAATATAAATAAATAAATAAATAAATAAATAAATAATAATAAAAGAAAGTAAAAAGAAATATGAAGCAGTTCAGTATTGTCCAAAAATTAACAGCAGTCAAATGCTATATCTAGTTTAAAATACATCTCCACACAGAGCTGCACATGATTACACACACAGGATGTTTACTATCGTCTGTGAACTAGGACCATTTCTGGACACCGTCCTATTTAATCTTCACAACCAACTAGTGATCACTAGACTCTTCTTATGAAAACAGAAGCTGAGCTCTTCTCAAATATCACATGCTAGAAGACTGGAGGCTTCTCTCCATTCCGCCTGTGAATTAGCCTGGTGCTTATCCCACAAACCACACCTAGTTTTTAAATACAACACAAGGTCTTGAATACCACCAAAGAAACCAGATTTACAGGGGAAGAAAATCCACTCCTTCCACCACCACCACCACCACCCCCAAAAAATAACTTAAAAGTATAACACATTCTTCCAACAGGTTCTTTTCTTCTGGCTCATCTCTTTGGGAACATAAAATTATATCCTTTTCAGTAGTAACTCTTAGGGATAAGATTTTAAAAGGAGGAAAATGAAGAAATCTCTCACCTTTGGTACCTTCTTGGCTGCTTAGGAGAGCTTTCTCCAACGCCGTGAGTGATGTGGAGTGAAGGTTAAGGTTGGTTGTGTTGAGGTGCAAATTAACAGTACAACCTTTGCCTTCGTACCTCCCAGATAGATAAGGTGCTCCTGTTCACCAGCCATCCAAGGAGCTCACCCAGGCTCCTGTTAGACCTATGCAAAGGAGAGAGCAGCAGGTGGCTCTGTCACTCACCTTTTGACTTCCTGTTCTCAGAGGAGGGAGTGAACTTAAGCAAACCATTCAGGATTGTAGTCTCAAGCACTAGTCATTCTGGGAGGCGAAGGAGACAGGAACAATGCTGGCCACATCTGAGAAAGCAGTAAAGCATTTCAATCAAGAGCCCAGTTTCTGCCTAGACTCTCCTGCCCTTACACCACTCACTAGGAGCTCCCAGCGTTCGTGCAAGCCTTTTCCTCCCCCACCCAATACACAGCTATCACAGTTATAGCCTGTCGCCTTTTGTTTGGGAGTAAAAATGTCACTCTTTGTGCTCCTGGGACATCTCAGGAGGCAGAGATAACATAAATACCCAAGGATTGATTCATTCTCTCTCTCTCTCTCTCTCTCTCTCTCTCTCTCTCTCTCGCAAACCAGTTCATCCTTGAAAGCAATCACTGCTGAGTCAAGAGGAAAAAAATTAAAAGATACAAAGGAAGAAAAGAGGCAAATTCCCTTGTTTTCAAGAGATATGACCCTACACATACAAGACCTGAAACTCCACTAGAAGACTTAGATCTAGTAAACACCCTTCTCCAAGGAGGAAAATACAAAATCAACAACTTACTGTGAAAATGTCAGGAAGCCAGTACCAATCATAACAGCCTCAAAACTGAACAAATCCAACTAAGACTAAAGCTTAGTTAGCCAAAGACATTAACAATCCGGAGGATGAAAAGGAAGAATTGGCTGGGCATAGTGGTGATGGAGCCTTTAATCCCAGAACTCAGGAGACAGAGGCTGTCGGGTTTCTATGAGTCTCAAGGCCAGCATGGGCTACATAGTGAGTTCCAGGTAGCCAAGGCTACATAGTGAGACCTTGTCTCAAAAAGACAAATGAAAGAAAGTATGAAGCACTATATATATGCTATCATTTCGGCACCAACGTATGCAAAGGAGTACAGTAAAGAAGCTGCGGATGTGAAAGCTCCATGGTATGGTTAAGGGGAAGGTTTTTTTATGAGAAGGGGGTGGGGAGAGAGAATTTAGAGTCCATAGCAGAGAGAAAAGAAAGGACATGGCCACAAGAGAGAAAATATCCAGATACATCTGGAAGAGTTCAGAGCAGAAAGTAAGAGTTTGGACTTACTGCCAGGGCTGTTATGTTGCATTGCCTGGAGGAGCCAAGGGAAAGACTTTGTCCCTTATAAAGAGGATGAGCACCTGGGAAAGTGAGAAGAGCTAGGGTACTAGTCTGAAATGTCTAACAAATAGGAACTGAGAGATCCTGGAGGCCAGCATGGACTTTGGTATGCAGCCTCGGGTCTATGTGATTGGCGTCATAGGCTCCTTCTGCCAGAGGTAAGGGAAACAGCTCCTTTTGACAGATTGGAACCTGCTTCTCAAGTTTCTGAAGAATGTTAACTTTTATCTAGAAATTCTCCTGTAGTCTAGCTCGAGCGCATATGGACAGCCTGACGTTTAAATACGGACTGTCTGAGACCAAACACTAAAGAAAGAAAGACACTTAAAAATGGAAAGGCTTCACGAGTTGTGCAGAATATTGAGAAAATTGCCATTTAGAAAAGTGACCTACAAATTCTTTGGAGTCTTCATCTAAATCTGAATGGAATTCTAAAGAGAAATAGGGAGGGGAAACTCTAAATATTATATGGAAACACAAAAGACCAAAAGAATCCCAAAGTGAGGAATAAAAATACAGGCACTAGAAGTATCAAAATACCTGACTTCAAAGTATACTACAGAGACATTGTCACAAAAACAGTATGCTCCTAAAAACAGACAGTGGTACAAAGGAACAGAAGACTTAGAATAAATCTACATTGAGTACAGTGTGATGGGCACGTCTTTAATCACAGCACACAGGAGGCACAGGCAAGTGGGCCGGCTTGGTCTACAAAACAAGTTTCAGTACAGCCAGGGCTACATAGAGGGACCCTGTCTCAAAGCAAAAAAAAAAAAAAAAAAAAATCTACATGGAAACTGTCGTCAGATTTTTAATAAAGAATGGCCAAAAATATGCATTGTAGAAGAAAGCCTCATTCACAGTGGTACTGGGAAGCTGAGACTAGATCATTATTTCCCATCCCCTGGTACAAAAACCAACTCAAAACAGGTAAGAAACCTTCATGGAAGAACTGAAACGTCCAGAGAAAAACAAAGGGGCAATACCTCAAGATTTTAGAAATGAGACCAAGAATTGACAGACAGGTTTAAAAGGCTTCTGCATAGGGGCTAGAACAGTGGCTCAGTGGCTAAGAGCCACTTTCTACTCCTTGAAGAGGACCAGAGTTTTGTTTGGTTTCCAACACCCACAGCTACCTGAAACTCCAGATCCAGAGGACTCAGCGCCCTCTTCTGGCCTCCACGGTAACCTACACTCACATGGCTTACACACATACAAGCACACACATACACACATAATAAAAACAAATCTTAAAAAAATTCAACAATAAATAATCCAATCAACATGTGGGCAAAGAACTTAACAATTTTCCAGTTAAGAAACACAAATATCTAGTAAATACATGAGAAAATGTACCCAATCCTTAGCCATCAGTGGAATGCAAATCACTGAGATTCGATCTTAACTCCAGTCAGCACATCTAGAAAAAGAAAACCCAGCAAAAGTTGGTAGGGTTGGTGAACCCTTGTGCACTGATATAGTGGGAATGTAAATTAGTCCAGCAGCTGTGGAAATCAGTATGCAGATTCCTCAAAAGAAAAAAATAAAAATGGAACTATGTGACCCAGCTATGCCATTTCTGAGTATACAACTGGAGGTACCATAGTCAGCTTACCATGGAGACACTTGCAGACTCATGTTTATTGTAGCACAACTTACAACAGCCAAGTTAAGGAATCCGCCTACATGCCCATCAATAGATGAACAGAAAAAGCAGGCTCATAAAGTCAGGTACAGCATGTTTACTCTCCTGTGGACTCTGGCATGGGGAGGGGACCCGGAATGGGGGTTTGTGAAAGTCACAAGGGGCTATTAAGGATATGGAAGGGCAAAGCAAATGTAAGGGGAAAGACATGGTAATATAATCAAGTGATTATAATCAAAGCACATTACGTGCATGAACTGACACAATGAGACTCTTTACTTTGTACAGTGTACACTAATTTGGAAAACTTATTTGTCCAAAATCAAGAGTCCCTTTTGTCTGTTTATGGTGGCTATAGAAACCGGTGGGTCACAGGAATACACACAGCCATCCAGAGGCTAGATCTCACTATGGCATCTGACAGCTTTGAGCTGCTGATAGTCTAAAGAATAGGTTGCACTAGGGGATATTGGGCTTCACGGAAAACCTCTGATGTGGTTTTTGCAATGAAATGTGGGAAATGTCTTCTTCAAAGCTGCTGGCATTTGCGTCATCCCCAGATGTCTCTAACAAATGTCTGACTAAAAACAACTGAATATAGGGGACTTATCTAGGAGGTTGGACACACAGACCTGAAGTATAGCATATGTGAAGTTCTGGGTCTAATCACCAGCACCACAAACCCAAAGGAACTAGGTAATAACTGTTATGAGGTGACATTCAGGCAGGAGCCATTGGAAGTAGCTATTATTCTACAACTCCTTGGCTGGAGAAATCAAGAAATGGAGAATAGCGAAAATTGAAGTTTGCGTAGAGCCCCTGGAAGCTTAAGCTCAGAGCCCTGCCTAAGGAATGGAGCATTGCTCAACCAGAGCTAAGGTCTGTCTCTAAGCTCGGCAGCCCTAGGCTGAGGTCCAGACCTCTTAGAGGCAGCAGGGGTCGTTCCTGTAAATTGGTCATAGTGCAGGTACAAAAATAAAATGAACGTCTTTCGAGAGGTCAGTAGGCGTTGACGTGGTGATGCTCAAACCGGAAATAGAAAAAGAACCGGAAGTCTCTCCTTCAGCCTGGCTGTCTCTTACTAGCGTCCCCTACTGGCATAGCCTCGCGAGGACACTACTGGCAAGCCAGACTGGTTTTCAGTCCTGCTGTTATCATCACAAAGTGAAGTCTGGGGAGACCATCCTGGTGTGGAGACTATAAATGTACATTTCTGCTACTCTCAGCCCAGGAACAGATTTTTTTTTTCTGACCGGAGATGGAAACCCACCAAAAGTGATGGAGACATGGAGGTTCCTCGGCACCCGTCTTTCATTGGCCTGGCTTCGTGGGTTTTGTCTTCTGCCAGCTTCTGGGGTTTATTCTCATGACTTTCTATTGTTGGCCTATAAAAATCTCTGGGGCAAAAATATTAAAACATAAATACCTGGCTCAAAAAAATCCAAGCCTATAAAACCCTTCCAATAATTTTTTAGATGGCTTTTCTCTGCTCCTTTTCTCCCAAAAACAACAAACAAACAAACAACAACAAAAACCCTGTATTGTGCAGTCAATAAAGAGAATATATTTTGAATATTTTATTCTTTTTTTTCCCCACAGCTGAGGACCGAACCCAGGGCTTTGTGCTTGCTAGGCAAGCACTCTACCGCTGAGCGCTTTTACAAGGAACCAAGAGGGGATCTTTTAACCACGGAGCTCTCTCTCCAGTCCCTGTTGTAACAATAACTCATATGAAGAGTGTGGCATACACAACCTGACACTAGCAATCCCTCAGTAAAGATTATCACTAAATTGGCTTCATTATCAGCACACAAAGACCAAACTTACTCACAGAATAACTCAAGAAAGGTGTAAGTAGCTCTTGTGAGTTTTCAATCTTTCACAGGGTCCATATCAGATATTCCAGATATTTACTTTGCAATTCATAAAAGTAGCAACATCATGATTATGAAATAACAATGAAAATAATTCACCACAACAGGAGGAACTGTATTAAAAAGTCACAGCATTAGGAAGGTTGAGAGCTGCTGATCAGGACCAAGCTATAGTGCTGATATTGATACAGTAAGGGAGAGGACCCAGAATTCACCCACCCTACTGCAAAGAGATCTGGATGCAACTGTCCCTGTCACTCCTCCAGAGAGAATGAGTTCAGGAATGAGCTGCAGTTGAGTGCGGCAGGTATGGGAGAGGGGATAAAGGGACACAGGACAACGAGGACCAGGACGCCTGCAGGGATCTAGAAAACATGGGGAGAGACTTACTCTTTGCTGCTGCTTTTGAAACTCTCCCTAGCCAGACGCCTAAGTTCTTACCTCCCCATCCTAAGTTCAGTCTGTATGTCAGGGAAATGACTCTGAACTACAAATCAGTGTGTTCCTGTGGAAGTCTAAGTTCCAGTTGTAAGAAACAGAAATAATGAGGCAGGCTCCTCATGGGGGATCCAGGAAGACAGTGATGCTGAGTGTTAACCTCCATGGAGGTTCAGGAGATGCTACCAATCCAACAGAACAGCAGCCAAAAAGGGCCCTAACCAATCGGCACTAAGTTTATATATCAGCAAAAGGGCCCTAACCAATCGGCACTAAGTTTATATATCAGCAAAAGGGCCCTAACCAATCGGCTTGAGCTTCAAGGTCATAGCCTTTGTTTCTGCTTCTTCTCAGAACTTAGTCATAGACAATAGAGTTTGGAGGTTTTTCAGAACACAGTGGTTGTTTGCAGGGTGGGTCATGGGTGTCAAGGGTTGTGAGTGGCAAGGGCAGTACCAGTTGTCTCTACAGAGAAGGCTGTGACTCAGAGAGGCAGTACCTCAGGCCAGAGAAGCAGGAAAACCAAGTTTTTAAGAGTAGTCGGATGATGAAGATGGTGAAGAGCGTGTTTTAAACTCCAATCTCCAAAGTCTCGGGACAGAGTCCCTGGCCTGGTTAACAGACCCAGTGAGATCTACTTTGTTTTAGGCAGAATTTGTAAGATGTAAAAGTGCAAGCTTGGGGCTGGAGTGATGGTTCAGTGGTTGAGAGCACTGCCTGATCTTCCAGGAGACTCAGGTTCAAGTCCCAGAACCCACAAGACACCTCCCAAACTGGCTGTAGAACTCCGGTTCCAGGGAAACCAACGCCCTCATCTGGCCTCTGTGGGCACCACACACAAATAGTGCACAGACATATATTCAGAAAAAATAACCATAATCATAAAATAAAAAAATATGGAAAGGAAGGGAGGGAGGGAGGGAGGGAGGGAGGGAGGGAGGGAGGGAGGAAGGGAGGGAGGAAGGAAGGAAGGAAGGAAGGAAGGAAGGAAGGAAGGAAGGAAGGAAGGAAGGAAGGAAAACTAAAAGAGCATGTCCAGTTGTCCTTTAATGAGTATCAAGGGCACCTGGTAGCTCTTCCTCCACCCTCCACCTCCACCCTCCACTCATGGACACACCCCACATGGCCCAGGGTGAAACAGCACAAAAAGTCCACCCATCTCAGAGCATCTGTTCCCTGCACACAGAGGAGTCAGGAGGTAAGAGGGTGATTTGATATGCACAACCAGCCATCCCCTTCTTCCTGTGCACTTAGCCAGAGTCACTTGATCACTGGCTCATAAAGGGGCCTTAGTTCTTCCCTCTCCATCTTCCCGCCAAGGCTGGGCTGTGCACTTCTCAGCTGCCCCTTGGCTTCCATGTACCACAGCCTCCCTGGTGGGGGATTTGCTTTTGCGGGCTGTCTTGAGCATCCTGGGAGAATGAGCAACCTCTTAAATCCTAGAACTGTTGCTTATTGGTGAATCTATGAATTTATAGACTGGCAATAAACCACACACACACACACACACACACACACACACACACACACACACACACGCACGCACGCGCATGCGCATGCGCATGCACGCACGCAGGCCAAAATAATTGTAGCTAGCACAACATTAAATGGATTGACTTTGCTTAACAGACTGTTTTTAAAGACATGGTTTCTCTCAGTTTGTAGCCCAGGCTACCCTAGAATGTCTTATCCTTCTGCTTCACTTTGGAGTGCTGGGATTACAGGTCAATGCACCTCAATGCCTGGTTCTTAACAACATTTTCTGAAGTCTCCTGAGATGGGATTTGAAGCTGTGTTAATACTGACATTAAGTTGACTCCTCTGGGGAAGTGACCCAAATAGGCCCAACAGCAGGTGATGTGGAGCATGGGCCCTGTCTGATTCTTTCGTCTACTCCCATGACCTACAGTCCTTCTTAGGGAGGGCTGCTGAGGCTAGGTACAGTTGAAAGGCTGATGACCTCAGTCCTGGTTCAAAAAGAGTTCAGAGTCTTGCATTGTGGAAACACTTGAGAACAGATCATTATAAAGCCACATGCAAGGTAAAGATATATGCACTGGATATCAAAGTGCAAAGGTGAAGAGTGAGGAAATAATTCTAAAAATATAATTGCAGGGATGGCCAGATAGCTCAGTTGGTAAAGGTGTTTGCCTGACAACCTAAGTTTGACCCCTGGAATACACACATATGGCAGAAGGGGAGAACTGACTCCTGAAAACTGTACTCTGACCTCCATATAGGCACCATGGCAGGAGCATGTACATGCACACTCGCGTGTACACATAGACACACACACACCAATGTAACTCACATGAATGACAGGAATACAGTGGAGGCAATGTCACCAGTCCTGGGCTGCAGACTTCTGAGCTTCATTTATGTGAGGGAGAAATAGTTCCTACCATTACCTTTCCAGGTACATTCACAAATTCCTAGCTCGTACAGACTCATTTTCCTAACGAAGAGACATCCAAGATCACGTGTATGGAAAAAACACATTTCAGGGTAAAAATTCATGCTCTCTGCCACCACCTCCTCTACCCCAACACATGCCAGCTTTGTTTCTTCTATACGAACACATGCCAGGGAAATCAGTGTGTGTGTGTGTGTGTGTGTGTGTGTGTGTGTGTGTGTGTGTGTGTGTGTGTGTGTGTATGCCCGAGCACGCGCACGTGCGGTGCCTAATCACCAACCCCAACGCTGTGTTGAGTGGTGGCGTCTGCCTTAATGTTTTACTCTTATCGGATTGGTGCACCGATTTTTAAAAGTTATCTTGAAATCATCTTAAGAAATACAAGAGTATTTCCCTTAACTACAGAGACCTAGCAGGTTTATTCTTTATTGTACCTGTCTGGGGCAGATGAAAGAGACAGATCTCATCTGCTTTATTGGAAGAAGGGAGGATTTTTATGGGTGGGTGTGTTTAGGCCAAAGCAGATGCTAGTAGAGATTCTTTTTATGAAATCTAAATGTTTTTATAATGATAAGTAACAGCCACAGACCCTAAACATAACACCCAAAAACATCTGCTCCATTTACCACTCACAAGACATGACTTCATGACCTTGTATTTTAAGACGAGTATTATGGAGTAGAAGCATAGCTCAGTGGTAGAATGCTTATCTAACACACAGAAAACACTGAGTTTATCTACACCAACACACACACACAGACACACACACACACAACATTGTCTCCTTTGAACAAAAATGACCTTGGTGCCAACTATTACATGCGAAGAGAAAAATACATTAAATGAAATAATATACAATACAGTTTAGTTTTTTTTATTATTTTAATAAAACTCTACTGGTGAGCTGACTCAGCTTGCTATGCAGACAGAAAGACTTCAGTACAAACCCCCAGCAGCCACATGCAGAAATCAACCATGGCTGTGTGTGCCTGTAATCCCACCGCTGAGGGGGGTCAGAGGCAGGCAGTCCTGGGAATTTATTAGTTACCTGGCCTAGCCAAAATGTGGAGCTCCTGGTTCCATGAGAGGACCTGTTTTAAGACCATCAGGCAGAGAGTGATAGATGAAGGTATTGTTGTCTCCCTTTGTCCTTCATTTGCACGCAGACAAATGTGTACATCCATGCACACACATGCTATCATTTCAGTAGCAGATGAAATACGTATTTCTAGGGCTCTCTCTGGAATGGATCCAGACTGTGAAGTGCCATCAATAAACCCTCTGGGTACCCTAGATGGACTGGCATGCATGTAATTATGACAACTGTGCTATTCTGGCATCCGGTCCACACAGGACAGTCTGCACATGTCGGAGTGGGCTACGGACAGGAGGGAAGTGGGAGGACCACGAAGCCCTCTCTCATCTCTACCTACCTGCCTGCCAAGGAGGCAAGCGGTCAACTTCTACTGGGGGAAGAGGTCACACAGACTGGTCACGGTCCTGTCATCAGCTACTTTTCTCGTTGCTGATACAAAATACCCGACAAAAGTAACTTGAGGGAGGATGGGTTGTTTGGGGTCATAGCATACATTTCCTCATGGCACTGCAGTGGAATGTGAAGCAGCCAATTGGTCACATTGTATCCACAGTCAGGAAGTAGAGAGACGACGGGGTGCTGGGCTCACCTCATTTTTAGGACAGGCTAGGACACCAGTCCATGGGGTGGTACCACCCACATCTAGGGTGGGTCTTCCCACTCCATTAGCTTATTCTAAAATCTCTCTCATAGACTTGCCCAGACATTTGTCTCCTGGGAGATTTTGCATCATGTCAGGTTGAAAATCAATACTACCCTTTAGAGATCCTGTCTCCAACCTGCCTTCAAATGCTATAGCTTCAGCTCAGGAGCTATGTTCCTGGCCACAGGCCTCTCAGGGATCTCTGGACATTCAAATGGCATGTGGCCTTGGTGGGAAGCTAGGGCTTGCCTCGTAATGGCCATCCGGACTCTCTTCCTGCATCTGCCACCTTATCTCTATGACTTACAGGGGTGGTGTTGATAAGCACGCCCGGGAGAATGACAGACCACAGAGTTATGATATTTGAGAAGCAATGAGTGATAAACAAGCAAACATAGGTGTGTATGTGTACTAGTGGCTTTTCTTACCTCGGTGACAGAAAGAGAGGTTTGTTTGGGCTCCCAGTTTGGAAGGTACAGCTGTCACGGATGGGAAGACATAGTTGGCTGTGTTGGCTTCACCTGTCATTGTGGGAACTTGGGAACTCTCGTTCCTATCTTGGTGGATCCCAAGAGAACCTTGGGTCTGAACCAGAGGTAGATAACACCTTTCGTGCCATCCCCTAGAGACCCACTTCTGAGAGCTAGGCCACAGTGACAAAATGCCCCACAACCCTTCAGAACAGGGCTAGCTTATGGGGACATATGCTTAGACACTTGTGGAGGTGGGGAGCGGCACAGTTTATATTCAAACCAGAATAGTGTGAGAAGTACCAAAAGGAGCAAGGGCTCCTGTGACCCTGGGACCTAAATTGTCTCCATGGGAGAGTAGAGAGTCTGGAGGGCATCCAAGGAGAACTGGTACTGAGGCCCATACCTGACGGGCACAAGACAGCCCAGCAGACAGCTGGAGGGAAAGGATTGCCAGACCGCAGGCCTACCGACACTGCCTCACCTTCAAAGGCTCGTTTTTGTTTTTGTTTTGTGTTGATTTGTTTTTTTCTTTGTCCCCATGGGTACTTTTTTTTTTTTCCATTTTTTATTAGGTATTTCGCTCATTTACATTTGCAATGCTATACCAAAAGTCCCCCATAGCCACCCACCCCCTCTCCCCTACCCACCCACTCCCCTTTTATGGCCCTGGTGTTCCCCTGTACTGGGGCATATAAAGTTTGCGTGTCCAATGGGCCTCTCTTTCCAGTGATGGCCGACTAGGCCATCTTTTGATGCATATGCAGCTAGAGTCAAGAGCTCCAGGGTACTGGTTAGTTCATAATGTTGTTCCACCTATAGGGTTGCAGATCCCCATGGGTACTTTTGTTAGTTCCTGGTAATGGTCAGGTTCTTTCTGAACGCTGGACCTGCTCTTGAGCCAGTATCTCTCCGTCTGCCTCCTTTGAGCTGCTGGGTAGTTTGTACTTCCACTAGTGGCCTCTTGCCTAGGCTATAGGCAGGCATCTGTCTCTACCATTAAAGGTGAATTGTGTAAGGGAAGAAAGTGACTTGTAGAAAATGACAGAGCTCCATGTAATGGGTTCACCTCAGGCAATGCAGTGCACGTGTGTGTGTGTGTGTTTGTGTGTGTATGTGTGTGTTTGTGTGTCTATGTGCGCATATGCACATGTGTGTGTCTGCATGTGTGTGTGTGTGCACATGCATATGTGTGTGTGCACATGTATGTGTGTGTGTCTGTGTGTGCACATGCACGTATGATACTGGGGATCAAATCCAGGGCCTCTAAATGCTCTGTCTCTAAACTTCACCCTCAGCCCACAAATCAGCTTGGAAGTAGTCTTGCTGGCCTCATCCTCATTGCCTTGGGTGAAATGTGTAATTGTTTAAACGGATGTGCCCTGCCCAGCCCTGGAGGAAGAAAGGTTGAAATGCACTTCAGCCAGGTGTGGTGCCTTGTACATGCAGTCCCTGCATTCCAGAGGGTGAATCAGGATTGCTGGAATTTTTGAGGCATCAAGTTTCAGATGAATCTGGACTATAGTCTGAGACCCTACCTCAAATGAGAGAATGAACAAGCCCTGGACAGCCGACTCCATGGAGCAGCTTGCTGCCAAGGCAATGACCTGAGTTTAAACCCCAGGACTCACAGGGTGGAAAGGAAAAAAAGAAACCCACACGCATGCGACCAGTGATCTTGATAATCATGTCCATAGCAAAGAAAGCAAACAAATCGATCTTAATTGCCTTAAAAGATTTTATTTCCCCCGCTAGGAACTAGTTTCTTTTGGCCAAACTGAAAGAGCACCTTGTCTGCTGGTTAAGCAAGACACTGTCGTGGGCTCTAATTACTTTCCAGCTTGCAGGGAGGGTGACAGAAAGCGTATTGTGACCTGTGCTCAAGAAAATAAAGGCACGAGGCAAGCACTGAGCTGTTACAACACAGGTTGGGTGGAACATTTGATTAACTTGATTGCTGGTTCTCTGTGGGAGAAGAATAAGGAAGGAGAATGTGAAGAAAGAGAAGAAGGAAGAGGAGGAGGAGAAGAAACAGGAGAAGGACAAGGAGGAGGGGGAGGGAAACAGCTAGACAGTGCTGTTAGCAAAGGAAAACAGAAGTGCAACTGGAAGGGCCAGGTGAGGTGGCTCAGTGGTTAAGATTGCTGGCTCCTCTTCCAGAGGATGCAGGTTCGATTCCCAGCACCCACAGGGAGGCTCAGGGATCCATTGCCCTTCTCTGACCTCCTCCTGCACCAGGCACAAGTGGTACATGGATAGACATGCGAGTGAAACATTCATACACATGACAAAGGAAAATCTAAAAAAAACCAAAGTGCAACTGGGAGGTCAGGGGGCTGAAGGGAAACAGAAGGAAAGAGCAGGCAGGATAAAGGATGGGTTATGTGGGCCGGGTGGGGTGGGGTGAGGCAGGAAACCAACCAGGGGCAGGTACCAAAGTTTTCCAAGGGGGAAGCAGGAAGGATCACTGCGGGATGTTGACTGGAGCCAGAAAGCCTCTTGTTAGCTAGCACCCCATTTTTCATGCCTGTGAGTGAGACCTTGGTCTACTGTGTACTTTCCGAAAGGAAATAAATGAGGAACCCAATAATATCCAGGCTTGGAGCCCAGTGTCATTCCAGGAGACCCTCTGTGTGCCAAGCAGGATTAGTCACCTCTACAAGTGTGAGTTCTTGGACAGGGGCTAGATAGCTCAGGGCTAGATCACTTTCCTAGCTTTTGCAAGGCCCTCTGTCCAAGGCTCGGAAAGAGAGTGCCTGTACTCTTTCTAGATTTCCACTCCTGTCATGTGCAAAAACCAAACCTGTGACTCTGAGCCTGAGAGACAGCTGCTTGCTTCTTCTCGACACTCTTGGATCCCGCTGCCCCACATCTTCATCCCAGGAGTATCTTGTCACAGCCACAATTTCAGAATCCTTCAGTGGCAGCAGAGAAAGAAAAAGCAAAAGACCCAAAGCCAGGAGGCTGTCTGGGGAGCCAGTGCCAAAGGCAGCATGGACATGGAGAGAGCTTAAGCAAATGAGCACGGGAAGAGGGGGCTGTGAGAGGGGGAAGTGTGTAAAAGCACTGCAGGGGGAGGGCTGCAGGGAGAGAAAGGGCTGCAGAGGGGGGCTGCAGAGAGGGGGCTGCTGGGGGTGGGCTGCAGGGGGCAGGCTACAGGGGTAGGGCTGCAGAGGAGGGGCTGCGGGGGGGGGGGAGTCCAGAGGAGGGCCTCAGGGGGAGGGCTGTAGAGGGAGGGCTGCAGAGGGAGGGCTGAGAAGTCTCCGAATCCAAATCTGAAAATCTTTTGACCCCAAGTTCACAGTGGCGACTTGAACTCAATGCCCAACCAGAAAGGAAAAGGCACTTAAAATACGTTCCCCAAAGTTAAAAGCATGACTTCCTGAAAATTTACACTGGGCATAGCAAAGGTTGACTCAGCTCACTGATGAAATAGACAAGCAGTCAGATGGCAGGGCTGGTTTAAAAGCACGCCGAGAAACCGGATCTCTGTAGACAGTTATAGAGGAAAGTTTCTAGGTTAGATCCAAAATTGTAAGTGACTACAGAACGACACCAAGCAGTAGTATTTGGTGAGGTCTTCCACCGGGCAGAAATCATATGCCTCTCTAGCAAACAAGATGTAGAAGTTAACACGGAATTTTACTAAGTGTGAGCCTTTAGCAAACAGCAAATTCCTAAGTCAAACAAAAGCGTGTCTTCCTGTCTTGTGAGATCAGTGGCTCCCGATTATGCGTGGAATTTTAATCATATGCACAAAATCATGCATAGGCATAAGGTGGTGAAGTGAGTTCTCTCCCTCAAAGGTGACTAGAAGACAGTTTTATTTCACATGCAGCCAAAACTATTTCATGCTGAATCAGCCTTCTTTATCAGGTATTCTTTATACCTGAATGTGCTGGCAATACTGTTGCATAGAAACTGTCTACATTTGATAGTTACCAAGGGTAAGGACACCATTGAACCATTGTCCAGTGATAAAAGTACATGTAGTTAGATGCCTGTTGGGTAGAGGAGGTTCTGAGATTGCTGGGTACATTGTTTAGAGAGGAGGGTGTGTGCACAGTATATGCAGGTGAAAGAACTAGGCTTCCAATGCATATTTTAAGGTGTGTGTGTGTGTGTGTGTGTGTGTGTATGTGTGTGTGTTTGAGTGTCTCTGTGTGTGTCTGTGTAACTCAAACCAAATAAGGTTCCAAGCTAATCACACACAGACACACACACACACACACACAATGTAATTGAAACGAAGATAATCCTTGGGTTGTAGAGACGTCTCCTTCTGGATCCCTGGGTGGACATAGTGACCTGCTGATAATTCCAGCACATTGGAAGTGGGGGCAGGTGATCCCCAGAGCAAGCAAGCTAGCTAGAGTAGCTGAAAGGGTTATCTCAGAGTTCTGCTGGAGTCTGTGCCTCACCGTGGAAAGCTACCAAGGAAGATATCAAACATCAGCGTCTGGCCTACACGTGCACATCCACATATACGAGAACACACGTTGTCTTAGGGTTTCCATTGCTGTCAAGAGACACCATGACCAAGGCAACTCTTATAAAAGACAACATTTAATTAACCACAGGTTCAGTGGTTCAGTCCATTATTATCAAAGCAGCGTCCAGGCAGGCATGGAGCTGGGGAAGAAGCTGAGAGTTCTACTTGTTCTGGAGCAAACAGGAGAAGATTCTCAGGCAGCTAGAAGGAGGTCTCTAAGCCCACCCCAACAGTGACACACTTCCTCCAACAGGACTACACCTCCTAATAGTGCCACTTCCTGGGCCAAGCATATTCAAACCACCACACACATAAACACACACAAAGAATGCCCTTATATGTGCGTGTGCATGCGCCTACTTGAATATATGTACACCATGTGGGACACCATTATTTGTTCCATATTTCAAGCATTTGCCTTTCTAGGATGATAAAGAAAGAAACAAGAAGAGTAAAAGGAAGAGAAGCAGCCGATACCCACAGGGCAGCAGTGACACTGGTTGTTTTGGTCTGTGGCAGCAGCTCACATTCCTGAGGCTGGCTGGTATCCAATTCTGGCTGGACCACAGTTTTCCTTCCTCTCCTTCCATGGGTGCCTTCCCTTGCCATCATAGCATTGCCACCATCAGATGATGTATGACTGAGAGCACACACGAGGGTGCCCATGTGAATGCCAGAGGACAACTGGGGGGTGGGGGTCATTTCTCAGGTAATATCCACCTTGATTTTTGAGACAGAGCTTCTTGCCAGACTGGAACTCATCAAAGAGAGTAGGTAGGTGGGCCAGTGTCTTAGTCAGGGTTTCTATTCCTGCACAAACATCATGATCAAGAGACAAGTTGGGGAGGAAAGGGTTTATTCAGCTTATATTTCCCATACTGCTGTTCATCACCAAGGAAGTCAGGACTGGAACTCAAGCAGGTCAGGAAGCAGGAGCTGATGCAGAGGCTATGAAGGGATATTACTTACTGGCTTGTTTCCCCTGGCTTGCTCAGCTTGCTTTCTTATAGAACCCAAGACTACCAACCCAGGGATGATACCACCCACAAGGGGCCCTCTCCCCTTGATCATTGATTAAGAAAATGCCCCTGAGCTGGATCTTATGGAGGCATTTCCTCAACTGAAGCTCCTTTCTCTGTGATAACTCCAGCCTGTGTCAAGTTGACACACAAAACCAGCCAGTACAGCCAGCGAGCCTCAGGGAGCCGGCAGACTCTGCCTGCACCGTGCTGGAGCTGCAGGTACACGCCGCCATGGCTGGCTTCTTTATGCGGGTCATGGGGATCAAACTCAAGTCCCTGTGCTTACGAAACAAGCATTTTATCACCTGAACCATCTCCACATCCCAAGCAAAGATGATTCTCTCTCTTACCTCATCCCTCTGTTCTCTTGTTCATTCCTCATGTGTGAAAACACTTTGAAACAATTTCAGGATTTGTGTATAGACTGATATCCTTATTGTCATGGCTTGTTTTTAGTTTGGCCTAGAGTCCAGTCAGTTCTAGGTATATTCCCACACAAACAAGAGTTAGATCTTGGGGTTCCCTTTTTCTAAAGAGTCTGGTATCTGGCTGGACCACAGTTTTCCTTCCTCAGTTGACCTTGGTAAATGGGTCAATTTTGTTCTCTGTTATGGGGTCCATCAGAGAAGACTACTCAGATACACGTTCAAGCCAGAGGAAACTTTATTAGCCACCAGCAACTACACTGGGTGTTCAGAGTCCCAGTGTAGCCCAAGCCTTTCTCAGGGTGAGCTTTTAAGCACAAAATTAACCATGCTCTGGGTTGACACACTTCAGTTAACAAGAACAGTTAGCCAGAAGCAGAGCTACAGAAGCTGAAGAGCAGGGTTAGTACAGTTAGAGACTTTCCGGGGACTATGGACTTTGATAGATTAGGTCTTTGTTTTCACTTTGGCAGGTGATGCTGTCTAAGAGCTGGGTTTTACGGCCTGGATGGTACATCCATCATACAGTCTTGGGGCTTATTATGTTCTCTACACATCTCCAGGGTAACCCATTACTAAGTATGTAAATCTTCAGCTAGCATGAGCTGTCCTGACCCAAAGCTCCTGAAACCCATCCCTGCCCTGTGTTACCTGGGGCGTGTCTGCAACCGTGGGCTTTTCCACAAGCACCCCATATCCTGAATAATGACGCAGAGGTTTATTTGTTTGTGAATAAATGCCTAGGCCATGAGCTAGGTCTGTTCCCTGACTAGCTTGCAATGTATATTAACCTATTTATATTATTTCATGTCTGTCACATGGTTAGTTAACTCTCTCTAGTTTCATAGGTCAGATGACGGTGGAATCTTCCCACATCTCACTCTTTCCCAGAGTTTCTCCCTCTCCCTCTTCCCCCCCCCCCTTCTCTTTCCTCTCTCCCCTCTCCCTGTCTCCCCCTCCCCTCCCTCTCTGCCGGATGTCCCACCTTCTATTCTACCCTCTTGCTAATAGGCCATCAGACTTTTATTGACAGGTGATGTTTCCACACAGTGCACAGGAGATTATCCCTACCCTTGTCTGCCGGGCTGCCTTCAGTGCCATAGTTTTTCATCCTTGCCAGCTCGTCTGAACCTTTCACTGGCTGAAGAGCTACAGAAGAGAGGCATGCAGTGCTCAGAAGAATCACTGCTGACATTTGGTGGTAAAAATCCAACCTCTGTTTTGGAATCTTTCCAAGTTACTTGGGAGCTGGGAAAGTAAAGGTCGGGTCCTTCCTTCCCTGGGTGGTGAAGGTGAGTTTGAAGACCCCATCTTTCTTGAGAAGAAGCTGTAAGTCAGACAGGAAGCTGACTGTGGAGGTGGGGATTTCTTTCTTCAGAGCAAAGGAGGGAAGAGGCCAGAGCATCGGTGGAAATGAGTAGGGAGGGAGGAAGCTTTCTGATAATCCTCTGGTTAACCCACAGCTTGTGTGTGTCCTTGCATGGGGCAGGGATGTTTGCCACTTAGAAAGACTGTGTCATGAAACACACTTCTAGGGAAAGCCTGGAACTGAAGGCTCACTGAGGAAAGCCTTACCCCAGGATGGACAAGCAGGGCCACTTGGCCTGAGATGACTCTCATATACTTAAGGGAAAGCCCAGCAGAACATTGTGTTTTTCATATATATAGCCAGAGGTGATGTTATCTAGGTGAAATAGGAGGTGACCTCTACCCTTTAAAAGCCACACTTGGATCCCGTTTCAGGATTTCTGGCTCTGGACCCTGAACCCACATTGCATGTTATAGAAGCTGAATCATCTTAGATGGTTCTTTAAGTATGCTTGCTATAATAAACATCGTGACCAACAGTAATTCAGGAGAGGAAGGTTTAGTTTGTTCCTGTGTACACTGTTACAGGTAGCAGTCCCTCGCTGAACAGAGGCTCAAGCAGGAACTGCAGCAGGAGCCATGGAGGAATGCTACTTTCTGGCTTGCTTGCTTCCAGGCTCATATTCAGTTTGCATTTATAAAACACTCTAGGACCACATGCCCAGGGGTAGCTCCACCCACAGATAGTAGGCCCCTCCCACATCAATCAGTGGTCAAGAAAACTCCTCTTAGACATGGCTACAGGTCAATCTGATCTGGATAATTCTCTAGGTGAGACTCCCTCAGATAACTGTGGACTGTGTCAACTTTCCAGCTGAAACTAACCAGAATACTGGTGTTCTAATTTACCTTGAGAGTCTTTGTATAGATTCATTGCCTGAGAGTGAAAGATATATGATAGATGGACAGAGGGGTTGGGTTGGTAGGTGGATGGATGGATGGATGGATGGATGGATGGATGGCTAGGAGGGAGGGAGGATGGATGCATGCATGCATGCATGATGGATGGATAGATAGATGGAAGGGTAGATGGATTGGTATATGAATGGAAGCATGGACAGATAAATAAATAGATAGGTGATAGAGAGAGATAGAGAGATTACAGACAGAAAGACAAGAGCCAGGGAGGTGTGTCAGCATGTGAAGCATTTGCCACCAAACCTAATGATGAGTTTGAATCATTAGCAGAAGGAGAGAATGCACTCTACATAGGTGTCCTCTACCTTCCATAGGCCTGATGTGACAGGCAGGGGACCCCTACACATATTCTGTACGTGCACACACAAAATTAAAACAAATAAATAAACAAATCTTTTAAAAATAGATTGTTGGGAGAGGGCAAAGGAAAGGTGGAGGAGAAAGTCAGGGAGAGAGCAACAACCCCAAATCACGTTGTCTTTTTTGATGCAGAGAGACACCCTGCTCTTCACTCTGTATACAGTGCACCATGAGGACCTCTGTGCAGTCTGAACTGAGTGGAGTTCAGCCTGAATGTATCCTTGTTCGTACTGCTCACCCCTAGACACATGTTCGAACCCTGAATGGGATCCTCTGGGCAATGAGAGTGTTTTTAAATGGAATTATCTTGACTTGTCATATCCTGAAGAAGAAAGGTGTGATAGAAAGCCTCCATTTGGTCACTTAGGAAGCCCACATGTTTATTGGCTTTCTAGGCTTCTGCCTTAGTTACTGTTTTATTGCTGTGAAAAGACACTGTGACCAAGGCAACTTATAAAATAAACTGTTTAATTGGGCTTATGCTTTCAGAGGACTAGGGTCATGATGGAGGATTAGAGTCATAAATGGCAGGGGGGAGGGGGGAGGGGATGGGGCAGGAGCCTATGAGAGCTCTCATCTCAAAGCTGCAAGCAGGAGGTAGAGAGCACACTGAGATTGGCACAAATCTTCTGAAATGTCAAAGCTCACCCTCAACAGCGTGCCTCCTCCAGCAAGGCCACACCCCCTAATCGTCCCCAGACAGTCACCGACTGCGGTGTGCCTGAGACTTATGGGGGACATCTCATTCACAACACCACAGCTCTAAGACCCCAGTTGTTCATTTGCAGTGTCCTCCTCCACAGCCCTGGCCTGGCTGAGAATCTGTACAGACTTAAGTGGTCCACTTCAGTGCCTTGAGCAAATATGTCAGGTTTATGTTGGTCAACAGGAAAGGGCTTGATGGAGAAGGCACACCCCAGTCAACTGATAAATTGCAAAAGCATATGCCAGGCTACAGTGCTGCAGGAATTCTAGTCCAGTTAGAAAAACAATAAGAAAGAAAAGGAAAAGGAGAGAGCCCAAGCCAACACACAGTGTCACGCAGAATTATTCCAGCTTGTGGATCTAGGACCACATCCTAAGCTGCCTTTGCTGAACTCCTTCCTTCCCATGACACACCCTTCCTTCAAGATGGGTGTCAGTCCTTCCAATGTGCTTTTCTCAACCCAAAACTAAATCTAATTTTTTCTTCTTCTTCTTCTTCTTCTTTTTTTTTTAAGTTTTATTTGTTTTTATTTTCTATGGTGTTTTACCTATATGTGCGTGAGCCACATGTATTCCGTGTCTGTAGAGACAAGAAGCAGGCATCGGATCCCTTGGAACTGGAATTATAGAGTATTGTGAGCTGCCATTTGAGTGTGGAGGAATTGAACCCGGATCCTCAGAAAGAGGAGTGTCTTAGTTACTGTTCTGTTGCTGTGAAGAGACACCACGACAAAGGCAACATGTCACAAAAGAAAGCATATAATTGGGAGCTCGCTTAGGATTTTCAGGGGGTAAGGAGTGCATACCATCATGCCTGGGAGGAGAGTAGCAGGCAGGAAGGCATGGTGCTGGAACAGTAGCAAAAGCTTACATTGTGTCTGAAAGTTGGAGGTAGAGATGGAGACTGGGCCTTTGAAATCTCAAAGCCCTCCCGGAGTGATATACCTTCTCCAACAAGGCCACACCTCCTAATCCTTCCAAGACAGTTCCACCAGCTAGGACCAAGTATTCAATTATATGAGCTGGGGGGCCATTCTCATTTATACCATCACAAGTAAATCCCATTAACTACTGAGCTATCTCTCCAGCCCACACTTTAGAATCATTCTTTTCCTTTTTCTTAAAAAACAAAAGAGTTTATTTTTACTTTATGTATGAGTTTGTGCACCATGTATATGTCTGATGCATACAGAGGTCAGAAAAGAGCATCATATTCCCTGGAACTGGAGTTACAGAGGTTTGTGAGCAGCCATGTAGGTGCTAGGAACTGAACCCAGGTCCTCTGCAAGAACAGTAAATACTCTTAACCACCGAGCCATCTCTGTGGGCCCAAATTTTATTAATTACTAGGAAATCTACCATTAGCTTCTTAACTGTCTATGAGATGGGAAGAATGCTAGCTAACTGTTGAGATTCATAAATAATATTTACTTCATCCAAGAAGAAAAATAAAGGTCTCAAGAAAGAAATGGCCTGCTCAGAAGTGTTCTTGGATTCTGATGTAGAGAAAGCACATGTTTCTTGACATATGTCAACATCAGGAGCTAGGGTCTTACCAAGAAGAGGTAAAGCCATTTCTTCTTCCTTACCTAAAGGGCTGGTGTTAGAGGTAAGCAAGCTCAGGGAAGAAGGAGGCAGCACTTCTGGATAACCCTGTCCAGAATGGGCACACTTCAGGGAACACTCTGCTTGCTCAGCACAGGCACAGGTGCAAGCCACCAAGGGACCAGACCCAATACTTACCTCAATACCTCTCAAGGCAATGACATAATTGCTTGAGTCTCTGGCCTCTTCTGAGCTTCCTCATTGAGAATGGCTTCCAACATCTTTAAGTTCTAATAATTAAAAAAAAAAAAACTAACAGTCTCTATAAAGCCACTAGCTCTTTAAAAAAAATACATAGTGATATTGTTCAGCAAGGTACTTACTGAACAGCTGTGGAAAAATTGGCTATAAATAAAATGACCCCCACTGCTCATGTCATATAACAGAGTACACTTCAAACTGAATAGAATGAAAAGTCTGAACAATCGGGAATAATAAAACAGGGAGTAACCAAGCACAAACACAAAAGACTTATCAAGTTTCATTAAGACCTTGCAGACGGTAGACCACACAGCTGCAGTAATGACATACAATATGGTCCTGTGGGTTTTGTTCTGTCAGCTTTGCTTAGACACACATGGGCTAGGTTTACCTGGGATTAGAAGCTTATGAGATTGAAAAGGAGTCAAGGGTGAGAAGATAAAGGAAATGTCTGAGAACAGAGAAGTAGTTAGATGGAAAGCTCAGGTGAGAGAGAAATGAGGCCAGCTTGAGAGATTGAGCTTGAAGAGAATGAGGAAGGGGGAGATGAACCACAGGCTGAGGTGCTACCTAGGGAAAGAGGCTCAACAAAACAGGGGAGAGGGGGTCACTGCTGCAGGAAAGAATTCAGAGTTTGCCATTTAGGTTCTGCAAGAGGACCTGTGTGCCTGGTTGCTGAAGTGGGATAGAGGTCAGGCCACAGTGAGGCCAGGATTATGTGAGTCGGTTATAAGCCTCTGGACATGCTGGGTGGCTGCCTGCCCAGGACAGACTACTGGGCAAGCCTGAGATCCAAGAGCCAAGATGCTTAGTGATTCAGGGAAAGATCTCGAAGTAGTGAGAGCAATGGTCATCAGACCAGCAAACGCAGAAAGGGATGAGAGAGGGAGGGAGCTGCCATCTTGGCCCCAGCATGCAGGGAGTGGGGGGGTGGATGGCAGGTGAAAAGACTGAGTTTACAGAAAGCAGTAGGAACCATGACACTCTTACTATAGATCCCAGGTTGCCCTCCAACTCTTAATCCCCCTGCTTCAGCTTCTGAGTGCTGGGATTACAGGTACATCCACATGTTCAACAAGTATGCAGCTCAATAGTATTAAGCATATTAATAAGTATCCACCTTCTAATTCCATAACTCCTTCTAGTCTATGATACTGAGGTTTGAGACAGGAGGGATGGGTCAGCAGTAAAGAACTCTTCCTGAACCAGGCATGGTGATGCATGTCTCTAATCCCAGCACTCAGGGGGCAGAATCAGGTGGATCTGTGCGTTTGAGGCAAGCCTGGTTTACAGATCGAGTTCCAGGAAAACCAGAGCTACATAGAGAAATACTGTCTTGAAAATTCACTACCACCACCAGCAGCAGCAGCTGTAAAAGAGAACTTCCTAATCTTCCAGAGGACTTTGATTATGTTCCTAGCATCCTTGTTGCATGGCTCATAACATTAACTCCAGCTCCTGGGGACCTGATGCTTCCTTTTACGTTTCACAGGCACCTGCACACATGTGCACACATATGCACACACACACATAACACATGTGTACACATAATCAAAAATAAGTCTTAAATAAACCACAAAAACTGAAGCTCTATACCCAACAAACAGTAACCCCACTTTCGTCCTCCTCTCTGGTTCCTGGTAGCAGGCATGCTGCTCATTCTCTATGGATGTGCTACCCGGACTCTCACACAAGTAGACTCAGGCAGTCTCCTTTCTTTTCTGTTGACTTACTACAATATCCTTGAGGTTCATCCACGTTGTAAGGTAGGTCAGAGTTTCTTTATTAAACCAAATAAAAATTCACTGGATTCGTGTAGCAGATTTTGATTTAGCTTGTAGTTTTATATATATATATATATATATATATATATATATATATATATATATATATATATATGCTTTACTGTAAAGGAAGATGTATGTCAGTTCTGTCTACTGCCTACTGCATTGTTTAAGTCTTGTCTTTTCTCCACTGCCCTTTCTGTTGGTAAGAGGGCGCCACTAGCACTATAGGCCTGCTTTTATATCTCAGTCTCCTTAGTATTTATTGTTTTGTGTATTTCATGGTCTGTCCCAAGGGGTGTATAAGCACTTGTCACTGTTACATCTTGATGTGTTGAATCTTCCTTCTTTTCCTTTTGTTTCATAAATATTTTCCTTTTTTTAAAAAAAAAATCACATTTATTGGTATGCATGTGTGGTCATCACATGGCACACACATGTAGAAGTCAGAGGTCATCCAGCAGGAGTTGATTATCTCCTTCCACCATGTGTCCCCAAGGGTCAAACCCAGGTCACGAGGCTTGCCAGGAAGTACCTTTGCCCACTAAGCCATCCCACCAGCCCTGGGGTCTATTTTATCTGGTATTATTACAGCCACCTCTGATATCTTTGCTTACTATTTTCAAGGGATATCTTTTCATTCTATTTGTTCTGCATCTGAAATGGATCCCTTAGAGTTAGATCCCTTAGAGAACGGCACTTTCATCATGGAGTCAGTTGTGGTAATGTCTTGAGGGCCTACTAAGGTCTGGTTCCCTGTTACAATCTTGGATACTGATCTCAAATGATTCTTTCCCTAAGTCCTCTCAAATGTTGGGGTTGTAAATCCGTGCTACCATGCTTGACACACTAAATTATTACTATTTTTTATCATTAAGACACATTTGCCAGATGTGTGGCCCATACCTTTAATCACAGCTCTCTGGAGACAGAGGCAGATGGTTCCAAACTCCAGGATAGCCAAGGCTATGTATTGAGAACTTGTTTCAAATCAACAATCAAAAAGATACTTTAAAACTGTTTTTAAATTTGTATTTAAGTGTGTGTGTGTGTGTCTGTGTGTGTGTGTCTGTGTGTGTGTGTGTCTGTGTGTGTACGTGTTGGCATGAATATGTGTTTGTAGGTGCCTTCATAGGCCAGAAGAGGACATCAGATCCCATGGATCCAAAACTACAGATGGTTGTGAGCTGTCCTTGTGAATGCTGGGAACGAAGCCTGGGTGGGTCCTCTTCAAGACCAGCAGTAAGGACTTCCAACCACTGAGTCACCTCTCCAGTCCTGGACAGGTTTTGTTCTTTTCATTTCAGTGTGCAGGGTAGCGAAGGGAGGAGGAGGAGGGAGGGAGACTTTTGTTGGTGTTTGTGTTTGTTTGCAAACCTACAGCCTTCTCTTGCTAAACTAGCATTGTAGTGCTGAGCTACACCTCAACCCTAGGTTAGATTTGGGGGGGGGTTAGAGTTTAATCTGTTTACACTTAAAGAAATCACTGATAAAAAGCAGTTTCCATCTTTCCTTGCTCTTTGCTTGTGATAGGCCTTAAACTTTGTCTTTCACCCTCTATTTCCAGTACCACCAACTCCCTATTTATTTATTTATTTATTTATTTATTTATTTATTTTGTAGTGAAACATTTCCTTTCTCACTTGCTTTCATATTTCTTATGAATATTCTCTTGGTGATGACATGAGGGATTACATTAGCCGGCTTAAGTTATAGCCCTGAGTTTGAGATTCTATCAACTTATCTTTAGAACAGGCAGATGCTCAGCTCCGAAGCAGCTGTTCACAGCCTCTCTGTATTTGCTTTCCTAAAATTAGATACTTTACTCAAAACATAAGCTACTAATTATTAGAAATGCATTACTATCCTGAGTTATATAGAATTAAGATGTGGAATGATAGACCAAATTTAGGACAATATCAGGCTTTTATTACATTTATTTATTCACGAGTGTGTGTAGGGGGTGCATATACCACCATGCATGTGTGTAAGTTAGGGGACAACTTGTGGGAAGCAGTTCTTTGGGTTCATCATGTGACCAAAAGATTCAGCTGAGGTCACTGTGCTTAGTGGCAAGTACCCTCTTGGGCCATCTTGGTAGCCCATATTTTGGTGGTGGTGGTACTGCTGGTGGTAGTGGTCGTGTGGTGTGTGATGTGTGGTGTGTGTGTGTGTGTGTGTGTGTGTGTGTGTGTGTGTGTGTGTTTGGGGGTTGTTCTGGTTGTCTTAGAACTCATAGAGATCTGCCTACCTCTGCCTCCAAGTGCTGAGGCTGGGGATGTGCCCTACCGCCATGTTGTCAGCTTTAAAGGCAAGAGTAGTGGGACTCCTTTGGAGTTCAAGATGCTCAGGAGACTGAAAGGGTAAAGACTCCTTAGCCCAATAGGATCAGGGGAGAAGCTAGGAATAGTGGTGCACACCATTGACCCCACCTTTCAGGAAGCATCCTGAGGTGGATCTCTGTGAGTTCAAGGTCAGCCTAGTCTGCATAGTGAGTTCCAGGTAATCAAGAGCTATATGGGGGAGATCTTGTCTCAAACAACCAGGAAAAAAAAAAAAAAGAAAAGCTTTTCAAACACTTTCAAAAATCCATCATCGGTGAGCCTGAAATAAGTCACTCCTTACAAGAAAAATTACATAACTACTGGCAGTTATTCAACAAATTGTGAGGGAAACAGGAAACAGTATTTGTTTTATCTAATCAGCCATTTAAGGAAAGTGCAATCAACATGGTTCAAAGTCCTGCTTCCCAACTATGTAAATAATAAAACAATAAAATTTGGGATGTGAAGGAGCTCTACTAAATAATCCGGCAGCCAGCACTTCATGGCTTTATGAGCAGCATTTGAACTTTATAAGGAATCCAAAGCACATCTTTTTTAATTATGATTATTAATTATTCCATTCGTTTATGCCTCAAATGATATTATCCCCTTCCCAGTTACTACTCCATCCAAGCTCGCTAAAATCTCTTTCTTTCATCCTAACAATTTTTGTTGGTTTCTGAAATAAATCCACAGATAATGTAGACATTATGTCAGACCCATTGATGATGGATGAGCTCTTTATGACTAGAATTCATACTTTCCCACATTGAGCCATGGCAGGTGGGTACACATATACAAACTGAGCCAAGAACTGACTTGTGTGGTTTTAGTCCTTGGCTTTCTTCACGACTATTTATTTTTATTTTAGTTTGACTTACTTCTATCTCAGTGGTTCTAAAAACATGATTTGATTGAACGATTTAAACTTCTTGGCTCCAAAGACCAATGCTTCATTTTGACAGTGGTAGAAGCTTTTAGTTCACACTTGGACATCTTACATGGTCCGTTTAATTTAGATGCTTGGATCCTGTTGACACTTGGATTGTAACAACCACAGATAACATATTCTATCTCCTTAGAATTACCAGGGCCAAGGAATCTTTCCCTTGGAAGATGAGAACAACTACCAATAATTAAAGATGTAATTTATGGTATTTATACGCATGCATATCCACAAGAGCACAAGCATATGCACAGATACGCATGCCATACAGGATGTCTGTCCACAGGAAATGACAGCCGCTAACCATCATGTGGACTTTGAACTAATTTTGAAAGCACCATCAATGAAACGTGAGAGCACACATTACTACTGCCTGCTGACTTACATGAGATAAGAGAATGTGATATCTTAGAAAAGTGTTTATGATCCTTTCTGGTTAAGTCCTTCAACACATTGCACTTATTGAAACTGGGCAGAACCCAGCTACCTTCCACTACAACACAGATCCGTATCATTTCCTCCATGGCTTGGATCCTTCAATTTCAGCATTCCTATTGATCAAGACAAAAAAACCAGGGAGCTAGGGAAGGAATGGGTTGGATGTCCACACCACACTATTTGGGCTCTTTAAACCACCTGGGAGGGAAGGGATAATCCCTGCTGCTGGAGGGAAGGGATTATAACCATAGACCTAGAGGCAACTCAAGCACACATCCTCAACAGTTGGGAAGCAATATCCTTGTGGTCAGCCTGGCTCCTGCTGATCACATGCAAACTGCCATGGTTACACCTGTTATCTGAAGCACTGAGGAAGTAGAGGAAGGAGGATTTTAAGTTCAACGTTCCTTCTTAGCTACATAGAAAGTCTAGGGCTTGCTTGGGCTATATCTCAAAAATATAAATAAATAAAAATAAAACAAAACAGAAAAGCAGAGAAGAAAGCAAGTCTCTACCAAACAGCAATCTTGATTCTCTGATTGGTTGCCTTCAACACTTCTGAAAGGTATTTCTCACCTTCCCCAGAGTCCAGGATGGAGGTGAGAACCTGACTGGCCCATGGGGCTTCCATCTCTAGAACATGAAAGACTCCAAGAGGAGCCCCTCGCTCAGGCCTCAGGACAATAGCGGACACCCAAGAACTCACGATAGACCGAGCTTGTTGCAAACCACATGAGGCTTTATTCGGGGAAAGCCAGAGCTCTGGGGATGACTCATATCCCATGCAGGGGTAGAGGAGTCGACCTCGAGGGGAAAGAGGTCCCAGTTTTTATAGGCCCTTAGGGGGGAAAGGAGAAGGGGGAGAGTAGGGGATTTCCAGATCTAAACAATGTCTAGTCTCAAGAAATGGGTATGGGAGGGGTATAAGGAAAGAGTCTGGTGCAGGTGCAGCAATGGGCACACACCTGGTCAGAACATTGGCAGACACATAGGTTCAAGGAGTGGCCAGAGCATTGTGCACCTCTATTTTTCTAAATCAGTGAAGCTAGTTCTGCTAACACTGACGTCTATCTTGCCAATTTCAGGGCTTCTGTGTCCTTTTACATTCTGCCAGGATCTTTCAAACACAATCTCTGAAACTTACCTGACATGAAGATCTTCCTGTTCAGCAGGCTCCACTCTTGTTCTTAGTTTCATGACAAACTCATGTTCATGGGTTGGGTAAGAGATGACATCTCATTTTTATGTGTATGGGGTCTGTGGTGATTAGAGTTACTGTTACTGTGAGGAAACACCATGACCAAAAGCAAGTTAGGGGGGAAAGGGTTTTATTTGTTTAGCTTACACTTCCACATCATAGTCCTTTAGAGAAGACAGCAAGGGCAGGAACCCAACTAGGGCAGGAACCTGGTGGCAGAATCTGATGCAGAGGCTATAGGAATACTCCTGATTGGCTTACCAATCCTGGCTCACTCCTCTTGCTTTCTTACAGAATACAGGACCACTAGCCCATGAATAGCACCACCCACAATAGGCTGGGCCCTCCCCATCAATCACTCATTAGGAAAATGCTCTACAGCTGGATCTTATGTGCTCTCAGGAAACGCTTTTCAAAAACACCTTACTTCAGTGATACTGAGTGAATTTTTTTCTTTGAGTTTGTTTATATAGTGGATTACGTTGATAGATTTTCATATATTGAACGATCCCTGCATCCCTGGGATGGAGCCTACTTGATCGTGGTGAATAATGGTTTTGATGTGTTCTTGGATTCAGTTTGCAAGAATTTTATTGAGTATTTTTACATTGATATTCATAAGCAAAATTGGCCTGAAGTTCTCTTTCTTTGTTGCGTCTTTGTGTGTTGTAGATATCCTGGTGGTTGTAGAGCCAGGATTGGTAAGCCAATCAGGAGTATTCCTATAGCCTCTGCATCAGGTTCTGCCACCAGGTTCCTGCCCTAGTTGGGTTCCTGCCCTTGCTGTCTTCTCTAAAGGACTATGATGTGGAAGTGTGACTGTGGCTTCATAGAATGAATTGGGTAGTGTTTCTTCTGTCTCTATTTTGTGGAATATTTTGAGGCATATTGGTATTAGTTCCTCTTTAAAGGTCTGGTAGAATTCTGTCTTAAAACCATCTGGCCCTGGGCTTTTTTTTCATTGAGAGGTTTCTAATGACTGTTTCTATGTCCTTAGAGGGGTTATAAAACTGTTTAGATAGTTGACCTGATCTTGATTTAACTTTGCTACATAGTATCTGTCTAGAAAATCATCCATTTCATCTAGATTTTTCAGTTTTGTTGGATTTTTAAAAATTTTGTCAGTTTCTGTTGTTATGTCTCCCTTTTCATTCCTGATTTTGTTAATTTGGATACTGTCTCTGTCTCCTTTAGTTAGTTTGGCTAAAGGTTTATCTATCTTGTTGATTTTCTCAAAGATCCAGCTCTTGGTTTTGTTGATTCTTTGTATCATTCTCTGTATTTCTAATTGGTTGATTTCAGCCCTGAATTTGACTATTTCATACAGTCAATTTCTCTTGAGTGTGTTTGCTTCTTTCTGTTCTAAAGCTTTCAGCTGTGTTGTTAAGCTGCTAGAACAGGATCTCTCCAATTTCTTTATGAAGGTACTTAGTGCTCTTAGCACTGTTTTTATTGTGTCCCATAGATTTGGGTATGCTGTACCTTCATTTTCATTTAATTCTAGACAGTCTTTAATTTCTTTCTTTATAAATTAATCTGGCAGTTCCTCAGAAAATTGGAAATGGTTTTACCTGAACACTCAGCTATACCGCTCCTGGGCATATACCCAAAAGATGATCTACTATACCACAAAGACACGTGCACCACTATGTTCATAGCAGCAGCCTTTTTCATAATAGCCAGAAGCTGGAAACAACCCAGATGTCCCTTAACTGAAAAATGTATACAGAAAATGTGGTCCATTTACACAATGGAATACTATTCAACTACTAAAAACAAGAACATCACGAACCTTGCAGGCAAATGGGTGGAACTAGAAAATATCATCCTGATCGAGGTAACCCAGACCCAAAAGGACATGCATGCTATATTCTCACTGATAAGTGGATATTAGCTAAAAAAGTACAGAACACCCATGATACAACTCACAGGCCATATGAAGTTTAACAAAAAGGAAGGTCCAAGTGAGGATGCTTCAATCCCACTTAGAAGGGAGAACAAAATAATCATGAAAAGCAGATAGAAGAAAGGACCTGGATGGGAGAGGGGAAGGGAGGGGGAAAGGCAGGGGCAGGATTAGGCATGGAAGGAGACAGGAGAGAAGCCCAGAGGGCCAGAAGAATGAATGGAAATATGCAGCTGTGGGGGTGGGGAGTGGGGGAACCTCTAGAAAGTCCCAGAGACCTGGGATGTGAGAAGCTCCCAAGACTCCATGGGGATGTCCTTAGCCAAAAAGCCCAACAGTGGGAAAATGGAACCTGAAGGGACCACCTCCAGTAGATAGACAGGGCCCCTCGTGGAGAGATAGGGCCACCTACCCATCTTCAAAGATTCCGACTCAGAATTGTTCTTGTCTAAAGGAAATGCAAGGATAAAATGAAGCAGAGACTGAAGAGAAGGCCATCCAGTGACCAGCCCAAATTGAGATCCATCCCATGAGTGGGCACCAAACCCTGACACTATTACTGATGCTATATTGTGCTTGCAGACAGGAACCTAGCATGGCTGTCCTCTGAGAGGCTCTACCTGCAACTGACTGAGACAGATGCAGATACTTACAGCCAACCATTGGACTGAGGTCCAAGACCACTATGAAAGAGTTAGGAGTAGGGTTGAAGGAGCTGAAGGGGATTGCAACCCCCATGGGAAGAACAACAATATCAACTAACTCTGACCCCTCAGAGCTCCTGGAGACTGAAAACCAACCAAAGAGCATACATAGGCTGGCCTGTGGCCCCCAGCACATACATAAAAAAGGGCTGCCTTGTCTGGTCTCAGTAGGAGAGGATGTGCCTAATCCTGTAGAGACTTGATGGCCCAGGGAAGGGGAATGCTAGATAGGGGTGAGGTGGGGTGTGAGGGAATATGAGGGAGGGGGTGGGCAGGTAGGGGAGTACCCTCTCAGAAGCAAAGGGGAGGGGGAAGGGGTGAAGAACTCTGGGAGGGGGTACCTGCAAGTAGGGACAACATTTGAAATGTAAATAAATAAAATAATTTAATTTAAAAATAGAAACTAAATATACCTTAGTGGATAAATACACCTATATCCTCCTTTCTCTTGGTATATATAAATTCATTGCTTATTTTTAATTCAAGTATTTATTTTTAGGTCACAAAGGACAGTCACCTTGAATTTCAGATTGGCCCTTCTATTTTCATGCCTATCTATGCTGGGAACAAAGCTGAACAGAAAATGTCTAATGGTGACTTAAGCTATTTATTCTATTGGTCAGAGGTAGAAGTCCAAGTACCCATGCAGTTCTGAGAGTGTCCGGCGCACTGTGCAGGGGAAGGGACAGGACTGATAAGTGCATTATTATAAGGGTGTCTGTGCACTACCCTAAACCAAATGAAGGTCCTGGAGTGCTAGACTGTGTCAGTTAACTTACAATCAGTACACATAATGCACAAACAAGCACTAACACCTGTGCAAACACACTGACGCTGTGTGTGTACAATGCACATTTGTACAACATCTAATCATAAAAAAATAAAAATAAAATTGAAAACTAGGGGTGGCAAGGTGGCTTATCAGGTAAGGGTGCTAACCACCACCAAGCCCGGCAACCTGAGCTTGCTCCCTGAAGCTCATATGACAGAAGGGGAGAACCAACTCCAGCAAGCTGTCCTTTGCAGTATGGGGCTGCGATCCCCCACTAACAAGTAAGTATGTTCATATTTATTTGCTTATATTTATATAATGTGGGCTGGAGAGATGGCTCAGTGGATAAGAACACTGACTGCTCTTCCAAAGTTCCCGAGTTCAATTCCCAGCAACCACATGGTGGCTCACAACCATCTGTAAAGGTGTCTGATGCTCTATTCTGGTGTCTGGAAACAGCTACAGTGTACTCATATAAATAAAATAAATCTTAAAAAATATTTATATAATATCATAGTATTCTTATTTTAGACTAGGGGCTAGGGTGCAGTACTGTGTCAGAGCAAATGGGGCCATCTTCTTTGGAGGGAACTAAGTTAAAAAAAACAATTATTTAAAAAGAACTTTCTCCCAGTCATATGGTATAGTACAAAAAGAGAACTTTGAATATTCTGAATATTTTACTTCAAATTTTTTGAAGTTCATTTATTTTATGTGTATGTGTGTTTTTCTACATATGTGTACTAGATGTGTTCCTGGTGACCTTGGAGCTAAGGAATGGGCATCAGATCCCCTGGAGCAGGAGTTACAGATCTCCGGGAACGACCTTATAAGTCCTGGCAACTGAACTTGGGTCCCTGCAAAATCAACAAGCGCTATTAACTGCCAAGCCATCTCCCCAGCCCCTCTGAGGATTTTTTACTCATTGAGTAAAACTAAGTCATTCCCAGGCATGGCCAACCTTTGACCTATGGCCACATAGGGCCAAGGTGAATGAAACCCATCACAAAATTGCAAGCTTGCTTAAATATTATGAGGGTGGTTTTTTTTTTTACCATTTCTTTTAAATCTTTAACTATCTATCTATCTATCTATCTATCTATCTATTTATTTATTTATGGGGGCATGTGTGTCATGGAACACGTGTGAAGGTCAGAGGACAACATGCAAGAGTAGAGTCTCTCCTTCCATCATGTGGGTCCTGGGTATCAAATTCTTGTCATCAGACTTTATCAGCTGAGCTCATTGGCTGCTGCTGCTGCTTCCTCCTCCTCTTCTTTCCCCTCTTCTTCCTCTTCCTCTTGTTCTTCCTTCTCCTCTTCATCTTCTCTGTCCCCTGGCCATTTCTCCCACACCAGCATCTCCTTCCTCAAACTCTTTGTACTCACCTGTGTTCTAGTGGCACATCGGATCTGGATGTCTGTACTATGTGTGTGTGTGTCTCTGTCTCTCACTCTGTGTGTGTGTGTGTGTGTGTGTGTGTGTGTGTGTGTGAGAGAGAGAGGGGGGGGGAGGGAGGGAGAGAGGGGGAAGAGAGAGAGAAAAAGAGAGACAGAAAGAGAGACAGAAACAGAGACAGAGACAGAGACAGAGAGAAAGAGAGACAGAGACATAGACAGAGAGAGAGTTTGCAGGACCCAGAGATTGAAATCAGGTTATCAAGCTCTGCAGAAAGAACTCTTGCTGGCCCCTAAATGTTCTTTTCCAGTGATGGAAATGGCACACTCCTTACTTGTCACTTTCCTAAGCTCTCCCCTGGCTGATCGCCTTATAGTCCGCCTTCTTTCCCTGTCAACTTTTGTTTATTCCCTGCCTCCTCCCAGTACACACGAACAGGTTTGTTTCATTTTTATTTGTTTTTGCCTTTCACTGATGTAGTCCCAGTGCCTGGATCAGAGTGTATCACAGAGTGGGTGTTTTACAAGCATTTCTTGACTGAATTCTGGCCACAGGACCTCATGGTTAGCAAGGGGTGGAATTTGTTAAAGTAGTTTACCTAGCTACCTGCCCAAAGGAAAGACAAGACATAAGTGAACAATCCGGAGAGAGGTTTTCAAATTTGGAGGTGTCTAGGGGGTTGGGGAAGGGGGAGAATAAAGTTCATACAATTTTATTTGATAAAATTAGGAAGAAAAGCAGCGAGGAAATAGAATCATTTGCTGAAGCAGACAAGTGTTTCTGGGCAAGCCTTTATCACAACGAAGCTACTCATGTTGGCAAGGGCCCGCAGCTGTCAAGGTCAACCCCAAATGTCAGCACCCAGGAGGAAAATGAGGAAAGACTCATGTAGCCAGCACACACGGAATCAATAGAGGCATTAGAATAAACACAGATATATAGATGACAAGACAGGCAAGATTAAATATTTACCCTGTGCCTGAGATAAATGTGTTGGCAGAACACCGAGGCTAGGGAGACATTGGATAATTTGCTGTGTCAATGGGGCCAGATGGGGCCAGATGGGAAGCGGTGGCTGCCTCTCCTCTGACATTGTCACTGTTCCCTCATCCTTGGCCTCAGAATAACTTCCCAGCTTACAGCAATGTCTTCCCAGCTCGTGGCTGAGCATGTGATTATGTGTGTTCTGACTAAGTATGTATCTTCTAGGGATTGCACTATCAGGGCCTACGGGAATCATGGTCAGGCCATTTCATTACCGGAATGACACAGTCCATGGGTCATGTTGGGTAAGGAATTATTAAGAAAAGGACCATAGACACTCCCCATCAATTAAATAAGAGAAGTTAAATGGCTTCCTGCATGCTGGGTACATACATAGCACTCGTGGTCCACTGGCTCCCTGTGGGGAAGGGTTTTTGTTGCCTGACCTTTTCTGCAGGAAATAAAGCTCAGACAGAGGAGCTGCCACGTCCTCGTTTCTCATCATGTGACCCCACCTTCCTATTGCCTCCTCCATAGCCTCTCCCCATCTCCCTCTCTTAGATCACAATAGTGTCTTAACCTGTTTCTACTTCTATTCTGTTTCCAGGGACAATCACATGGAACACCTTTGAGTTAAAGGGTGTTTATTTTAAAAAAAAATTTTTTTTTCTTTCTTCTGGAGTCTTAGCCAGTCAGTATTCATCCAGTTTATCATTTTACCCTTATTTTTGTTAAGGCCTGAATGGAAATGTTAAGGCCTAGGTAACTGTTCCCTGGCTAGCCTGCCATTTTGTGCTATTACTAATATTATAAACAAACTTTCTTATAGGTTGTTTCTGCTGTTACTAGGAAACTTTCTCATGCCCAAGTTGATTGCATACTCTGTTATGTTCTGTGCCCTTGGAAACTAATCATGATAGAAGTCAGCAGAACTGCTTTGTATAGGTACCCTCAATAAGCTTTGACCCATACATACATCTAGTGGTACTTCCTGCATCTCTGTATACACTTTTATGGTATTTGCCTTCCTGGGCTGCCACTGAGATGGACCCCAACATGAGAGACACATACATCTACTTAGAATAAGACTTCCATTTTAGCCAGGGATCGGTTAAAGTTTAAGTTCCCAAGACCTCCCTGGGAACTAACATCATACTTAGCAGAAAGAAACATGTACATGGATGTACTGGCTAGTTTTGTGTCAACTTGACACCGCTGGAGTTATCACAGTGAAAGGAGCTTCAGTTGAGGAAATGCCTCCATGAGATCCAACTGTAAGGCATTTTCTCAATTAGTGATCAAGGGGGAAAGGCCCCTTGTGGGTGGGACCATCTCTGGGCTGGTAGTCTTGGGTTCTATAAGAGAGCAGGCTGAGCAAGCCAGAGGAAGCAAGCCAGTAAAGAACATCCCTTCATGGCCTCTGTTTCAGCTCCTACTTTCTGACCTGTTTGAGTTCCAGTCCTGACTTCCTTGGTGGTGAACAGCAGTATGGAAGTATAAGCTGAATAAACCCTTTCCTCCTCAATTTGTTTCTTGGTCATGATGTTTGTGCAGGAATAGAAACCCTGACTAAGACAATGGATAACTCACATCCTGATTGGCAAGTTGCAACAAAAATATTAAACAAGGCAAGTTCCCACACAGTTAAATACCCCAACAAATGGGAACAGGATAAATATACAACAAAGACATGTCCCTAAGGAAATCTCCTATCCCTACATCCTGATCGGTGAAACAACTCAACACAGACGTTTGTGGATTTTAGACTCTAAGATCCTATAGAATCTTAACTCAGTGCCATGGTTACATTCTAGAAGCTGGACCGTAGCCCTGATCGATCAGTCCTGGGGTGTATGATCAATAAACTATCCCTGTCTGAGATCGGTGTCCATGTGATTTGTGAGGTGACTCCTGGACCCCAACAATACTCAAGCCTAGTTTCAAACAAGGATTTTATTAAAATACCCTTCAAGCACACCATAACAACAAGAATTAGAAATAAGAAAGATGATGGGTCTGCAGAGATGGTTCAGAGTATAAAAGTGCTTGCTACACAAACATAAAGACCTGAGTTTTAATCCCCAGGTAAAACCACATGCCCATTGAGAGGAGAAGAGAAGAAAAGGGAGAGAGAGAGAGAGAGAGAGAGAGAGAGAGAGAGAGAGAGAGAGAGAGAACATGGCCATCAATCTCCTGTTTGAAAAAGAGGAGCAATGAACCACTGTTGAAAGGTTTTCCCACAAGTGACTTCCTGCAGTCTGGATGGTAGTGCGTCGGCAAACGCCCGGCATGGCGCCATTTCCAGCAAAGCTAAGGGATTTAACTGGTATACCCAAGACCCCAAGAACCCAAGCCGAGGAAGCAACCAAGGAGTCACCAGGTTTCCTGTCTGTCTCAGCCAAGTGCACAGAGGCACACGCCTGTGAGGTGGAGGGTGGAGACCATTCATTCTCTGTGCAGACTGCAAGCACCTGTTGCTGAAAGGCAGGCAATCCAAGGAGCCAGTGTAACAATGGTTTATCTCAGCTGCCTGCAGGCCACGGCTCTGAGCAGTTACTTCCTCCTGAGCCTTCCAAGACAAACCATCAGCAAAACCAACTGGAAAGTAACTGAAGTCAATAACCAGCTTCCTGGGATTATGATAATCAGCTATTAGGAGCACACACCCAATGCCAAGGAGCTTTGAACATGTGAAAGGTTAGGAGAACAATACCCCCCTTTTTGGCCCAAAGGTAGGCATCTCCCTGTGTTCTGGTAGCTAGAACAGGTTCACAAGGATGGCCCAAGACTATGGAAAGGCACTGATGAGTAGGAACAAGGCTGTCGGTCCCTGTGCCGTGCTCCCTCCCACCCTCCAGACCCCCAGCCACTCACTGGATGGCAAACAGGGAAGTTACTCTTCTATGAACCATGCTCACTTGGAGTGTGGGGGTCTTATAAAGATCCTATGAGATTATAAAGGTAAGAGTCGCAGCTAAAGTCACTCAGTTCCTCTGTCTGATAAAGGCCGACAAGGTAAGAAGCCAAGGGGAGCCCTGTCCCTCATTCCAGCACAACTGCTTTTTTTTGTGACTCACTTCTCCCAGGGACAGGAACCAGAGGCTCCCCTACCTGTGAGCAAGGCCCAGGAAATCTACTCTGACATAAGGATGCTTCCTTCCCTGTTGGCTCTCAGTGTGACTCCAAGAAGACTGCTCCACAGACTCCAGTTCAGCCAAGTTCTCCTGAAAGCCCAGATATAGGGCAACTTGAAACTTGGAAAAATGAGTCCCTACATTTTCCATCTTTAGTGTGTGTGTTTATGTAAATACATGTATGTATATGTGTGGTGGCCAGAGGTTGGCTTTTGGTATCTTCCTTGCTCACTCTCCACTTTTTTTTTTTTTTTTTTGAGAAAGGGTCTCACTATGTATCCCTGGCCAGCCTGGAATTCTCTATATAAACCAAGCTGGCCTTGAACTCACAGAGATGCACCTGCTTCTGCTTCTGCTTCTGCTTCCTGAGTGCTGGGATTAAAGACACAGCCTGCCTATACCACCTTATTTTTTGACCATTTAGCTAGGCTGATGAGGTCAGCGAAACCTCTGGCTCCTCCTGTCTGCTCACCTTCGCTGTTGTGAGTGTAGGCACACACATCAGGGTTTTTATTTACTACAGATGCTAGGTAGGATTGACCTCAGGCCCTCGGGTTTTCATGGCGAGCACTTTATACGCTGAGCCATCTTTTCAGCCTCTCTGGCTTTTCCTCTACAGTAAATAAAGCAAATGGAAGGCTGTCTGAAAGGGACTTACGGTTCAAAAACCCAAGGAGAGCAGACATTTCTTCACAGGTGAGAGCAGTTTTCTGGGTGTTTAGTACGCAAATGAAGCACCTCCTGTAGAGATAACATGGGGGCCCAAGACCTCGGATAGCCTGGGAGAGGTGGGACTTTGGTAATGAGAGGATTTCTGAACCCAGTTGGTGGAGATAAGAGAGACTCAGACACAGAGAGAGGAACTGAGTCAAGAAAAATGAAGGTGAGAAGAAAGATCTCTAACAGTGGCTCTCACCCTCCCTAATGCAGGGAGCCTGTAATACAGTTCCCCATGTTGTGGTGACCCCTACCACAAAATTATGCATTGCTACTTTATAACTTTATGTAATTTTGCTACTGTTGTGAATCATAATATAAATATCTGATATGCAGAATATCTGAAATGCAGAATATCTGAAATGTGACCCCCCCCAAAGGGATCTGGAAGCATAGGTTGAGAACTACTGATCCAAAAAGACATGCTCCTGAAGTCTGTAGAAATCTCTCTCCTCAGCCTCCCCTCACAATGACTCTGTTCCTTGAAATCGCTTGCTGGCATCCCTCACTGCGAGCACAGTCTCTCCTGTCCTGTTTAACTCACCATAACCGGAGCCTCTCTGGCTGCTGCAGACAAATGCAGCCCTGAAGTCCACAGCCTCCTGACTCCTCTCTGCCATGACAACCCACGGGGTCAGCTCACGCACCAGTTACCTCAGATCTCAGCCGACAGCAGGGTGGGTAAATGGCCTTCAGGGCATCCTCTGCTAGATTTGGGGCTCTCTGAAGTCTCCTCCCACACAGGTTTGTGTGTGAGGTAGTTAGCGCTCCTCCATGTAGAAGCATCCCATCACTGAAACTCCATTTTCTTCGGTATCAGTCCTCTTCCTGAGCCCAGATATCTGTTCAGATACAACTCACCTCAGCTCCTCTGAGGCCCAGATCACATGGGGGTTCATCTTCCACAGCTTGGTGGGATTTGGAAACACTAAGGAAACATCTCTCTAGGCAAGTTTGTGAGGTAGTTTCTAGGTTGGATTAATGGAGGCAGATGAGCAGCACCACTCCCCAAGGTAGACTGGGCAAAATAGGGGGAGTGAGCTCAATCCCAGCGTTCGTGGCTCCATGCTTTCTGACTGGATATGCAATGTGGTCAGCTCCCTCATGCTCCTGCTACCAAAATAAGCCCCTCCCCCCTTAAACTCCCCCTTTCAAGTATTTTTGTCTCAACCATGAGAAAAGTGACACCACACACCGGAGATCTCAGGACTTCCAGCCTCCTGAACTTCAGCTGTATAGCCTCAGGGCTTCAGAGCACAGAGGATGTGTGGAGCTAAGGGTCCTTGCCACACTTGACCTCCTCTGACTTGAAGAGTGAGTTGCTGGGTGTGGCTCCCAAGAGCCCAGGTGTGCTCCTTAGGAGATTTTTGGTCCACTTGATACAAACTAAAGTCAAATGAGCAACAGTCTCAATTGAGAAAAATTCCCTATCAGACCAGCTTGTAGGCAAAACTGTGGGGGCAATTTCTTGATTGATACTCCATGGGGGGGGGGCAGCTCACTGTGGGCAGTGACATCTCTGAGCACAGGGTCCTGAATTGTTTAATAAAGTAGGCTGAGCAAGCCATGGAGAGCAAACCAGCACCTAGCAGTTCTTTGTGGCATTTGCTTCAGTTCCTGCCTCTGGGTTCCTGTTTGAGTTCCTGGCCTGACTTCACTCAGTGGTGGAAGTGATTAGGACACATGCACAATCAATCAATCAATCAATCAATCAATCAATTTCTCTCCAAGTTGGTTTTGGTCATGGAGTTCATCACAGCAATAAGAAGTCAAACTAAAACAGCCAGGGAGAGTCGGCACCACAGATAACAGCATCGAGAGGGTCCTCTTGAGTTTCTAGTTAGTGGTTGGTTCTTAAATGACTTCTGAGGGCTCATGTGTTGAAGGCTTGGTACCCAACTGATAGTGTAGTACGAGGTGGTGGAACCTCGTGAAAAGAAGCTAGGTCACTGGGGCTGTGATGAGGGTGGCTTTCCTCTGCCACATACTCCCCCGAGATGTTCAGCCTCATTTTGTCCATGGGAAAGAACCAAGCAACCATGGGCTGAAGCCATGTGCCAAAAGGATCCTTTCTCTCCGGCTTTCTCTCAAGTCACAGCTATGGAAACCTGACTTACTCATTTTGGGAACACAGACTAGTTCCCTCCCTGCAGCTCAGCACCCATCCCGGGACTGGACTACTTACCCAGCCATCTTCTCTCCTCTTCCTCCCCTCTCCCTGGCTGATCATCTCCAGCTCCTTCCATCCGTGCTCAGGTTCTCCTCTTCTGACCCCCTCACTGTCCCGTCCTTCCTTCTTCCCACACTGATCTCGGAGCAATGCTCACCCCACTGTTAACAGAAACCACCTGGCCTCTTTCTCACAGGCTTCAAGGGACCCTGAAGGTCTGGGCTGTACCTGGGAGTCTGAGTTCCTAACAGATTCCAGGATGAGGCATCTCTGTCCCAGTCCCCTCCTCTGAGTGGTCAGGCCTTCCCATCAGAAGCAGCTGAAGCTTGTTAGAAGCAGGCCTCCTTTTTTTTTTTTCTTTTTTTTGCTATATATATGCTTTAAATAAAATTTGTAAGAATTTCATAGAGGAGTGCTACATGTACAGTAGCTTCACCCCTCCCCTCCCCTCTAATTCTTCTGACCTCTTTTCCTTCTTTCTTTCTTTCTTTCTTTCTTTCAATTGGATATTTTCTTTATTTACATTTCAAATGTTATCCCCTTTCCTGGTTTTCCCTCCGAAAACCACCCTCCCCTGTCCCCTGTCCCCTATCCCTTCCCCCTGCTCACCAACCCACCCACTCCCGCTTCCTGGCCCTGGCATTCCCCCACACTGGAGCACACAGCCTTCATAGGACCAAGGGCTTCTCCTCCCATTGATGTCCGACTAGGCCATCCTCTGCTGCACAGGCAACTGGAGCCATGAGTCCTATCATGCGTGTTCTTTGGTTGGTAGTTTAGAGGCAGGCCTCCTAATCCAATTCTGCCGTTTTAACAGGATCTGCACCTGTAGAGGAGATGCCTCGAAGGTACGCATCCTGGCTGCACATCAGAGTCACCTAAGAAACCGGAAAAAATCCCAACACAGCAGCAGCTGAAATCGACCGCATTCGATGGTATGCATGAAGCATCAGCCACTCTATAGCTTTCCCAGAGATTCCACAGTCAGCCAGGGCTGAGAACCCTGCTTCAGAGACTCCGTGTGATTCCACAGTCAGCCAGGACCGAGATCCCTGCTTCAGAGACTCCGTGTGATTCCAGAGCCGGCCAGGGCTGAGAACCGTGCTTCAGAGACTCCGTGTGCAGGTCTTACCTTTGAGAACACTGCTTAAATCAACAGAGGGCATGCTGTAACCTGGAGCTTCCCTGATCAGTTTCAAGGCCCATTTGTTCTTGGCAGCTGCCTCCACTTCTAATTCGTTTTGCTGTCAGTACAGGACAATGCTTACATATTCTGGGCTGTCCTGATGGCTCAGTGACAAAGAGGCTCCTGGACAAACCTAACATGAGCTTGATCCTTAGAACCCATGTGATAGAAGGAGAGAACTGACTCCTGAAAGCTGTCCTTCACCTTCCAAGCAGGAACTCACACATGCACAGTGGCTTTAAAACAAAACAAAACAAAACAAAACAAAACAAAACAAAACAAAAAACTGAGTGGAATAGGGAGTCTGAGATGGACAAATTATAGATTTTTTAGGAGGGCAAGTAGCTGGGAGTAGGGAAGGTCAGGATGGCAGCATGGATCTGGAATGTATGACAGGTACTTGTGATACTGAGGGAACCTGGAGGCCAGCTGGGCTTTGATACGTCCCTTCTGCCACAGGTCAGAAAAACGACTTTTTTTTTTTTTTTTTTTTTTTTTTTTTTTGGGAAGGGCGACAGATGGGAACCAGTTTCACAAGTTTCTGAGGAATGATGGCTTTTGTTTAACCACCAGAAATCTCATGGTACAGCTTGAGTTCGTTTCTAGACAAATGATCAACCTGAGACCTAACAGTGTCCACTTTTAATCCCAGAAGTGGGGAGGCAGAGGCAGGTGAACCTCTGTAAATTCAAGGCCAGTTTGGTCACATAGAGAGTTCCAAGCCAGCCAGTACTACATAGTGAGACACTGTTTCAAAACACCAAATTGTTACATATGTTGTGACCGATAAGAGAGGGTTGCAGTTTGCCACAGACACCCTGGCAGCTGTCCCTGGATCTTATTTAGCCATCTCTGAGTAAGAGTAGGTTCATTGATTCCAGTACTTACACAAGAGTCTGAGGCAGGAGGATCAATAGTTTGTGACCAGCTTGGGCCAAATAGTAAGGTGTCGTCTCTAAAAATACTGAATGCTTCCCTCTACAGTGCTAGCCCAAATTCTGACTTCATCATAGCCCCGCCTCCACCACCCCTGCTCTATCACCATCTGCCCTAGTGCTGGATTTCTGCCCCTCTGACCTTCAGTATTTCCCTAAACCATTCGGGCCTCTTCTTCCCACAGTCACTAACTGAACCGAGTCTAAGCCTCTGTCCCCTCGCCCACATGGAAGAGCCCATGAAGTCATGGCTGGGCTCTCTGGAAGTTCTCATCTTCTTTTTCTATAGCTGTAAATATTTATTTCACACTATCCACTGGCTACTTGTTAGTTATCACCCATTTTCTAGGCTGCCTTGGTTAGTGTTCTAGTGCTGTGAAGAGACACCACGGCCAAGGCAAGTCTTGTAAAGGAAAGCATTTAATTGGGGCTTGTTTTACAGTTTCTCCATTATCCTCACAAGGGGGAACATAGCATAGCGCACATGCAGGCAGTTGTGGTGGCCGAGAGTTATATATCCAGCTCTATAGGCAGCAGGCAAATAGATCGCCACTAGGCCTGGCCTGGGGTTCTGAAACCCCAAAGCCCATCCTCAGAAACTCATTTCCTCCAACAAGACCACACTTACTAATCCCTGTCAGGAACTATCACTTCCTAACGGCCAAGCCTGAGTCCATGAGGGACATTCCTATTCAAACCACCACATAGTCCTTAGGGAATAGTTTGGTTCCTGAGAGGGACTCAGGAGACTTGGAACTGACAATTTGAAGCAGGACTCTCTCACTAAGGTGCATTTTCAGTGAAGGAAATTCAAACGAAAAGGCCACCTGAGAGGCTCTGTGAAGAGGGCCATGCCTCCTAAAGCCACTTACAATAGGCAGCAGAGGACACATGGCAAGAGCGACCGTGAGGGACGACACAGGAAGGGACGCACAGCAGACAAGGACTTAGACGTGAGGCACCTGAGGACGGCTGCTGCAGTATGTTGGAAACTGTGTGCAAGTCAGATGTGCCTCTGCGATTGATTGTTCTCAAAGCCACATGTAGGTTGTTCCCGCTATATCAGAAACTAAGGATCTGGTATCACAGGGTGTGTGTGTGTGTGTGTGTGTGTGTGTGTGTGTGTGTGTGTGTGTGTGTATACAAGCATGCCTACTCACACATGGGGATAAAAGGACAACTGGAAATTGCCCGTTCTCTCCTTCCAGGGAATCAAACTCAGGTAGGCAGGCTTGGCAGCAGCACATTTATCCACACCTGGAAGACTTACCTCTTATCTTCCTGGAGGAGAGAACTGAGTCAAAAGATATTTTCAGCCAGTGGTGGTACACACACCTTTAATCCCAGTACTCGGGAGGCAGAGGCAGGTGGGTCTCAGAGTTTAAGTCCAGTCTGGTCTACAGAGCAAGTTCCAGACCAGCCAGGGCTACACAGAGAAAACAAGTCTTGAAAAACTGAAAAATTTTTAAAAAAGATATATTCAATATAAGCAGAAATTTATTTAGCAAAGCTAAGCAAAGCAGATACTCCAAAGTTGGATGGCAGTCGGCTGCCCCAAGGCAGGAAGTCGTCCAGGGAGTTCTGCACTGTGGACTGTAGAAGAGTTTTATGGATACTTATGAGGTGGATGATATGATCATGGCGTAAAGTGATCTCTCTTCCTTTCCAAATTGTGGTAGGCCAGATCTCCCTTTTCAGGTCTCTCTTCCCATGAACCTTTTGAAAAGATTACAAAAGGAGGGTACATCAAACCCACAATGCAAGTGATATTATAACCCTGTCGGGTCTTGTGCAGATTCAGTCCCTCTGTTTAGGGCACAGAGGTGAGAGAAAGCCATTCAGAACATTAGGAGACACAGCCACCAACATGCCACTCTCTGTGGTTTTCTTCTGCTACTTCGTGCGTAACTTCCTGCCCACCTGGTATCAGAAGGCGTGAGTCTCACACACAGATGTTCCGCATTCTCCTCTTTGCTTTCTGTAGCTTTCAGAGTCTAAGAAATGCAGACCTGCAGGCATTGCCACCCAGTGCAAGGTTCCAGCACAGGGCTTTCTTCCTAGAAGCTTCCAGAATGTCATAAGTTGTGGTAGGAAACCACAAAGCCTGATGTCCAAGGTCGGGCGTTTAATACCTCTTCAGTTGCTGAATGCCCTGAACCAAGACAGAGATTTATTTTTTCTGTTCTAAAATGGAGACAGTCATTTCTTAGTCACTGGGCTGTGACATGAGATATGTACTTTAGAGTGTCTGACAACACAGATGTCGATCAATTAAAATGAGTAAGTTTGGAGTCACCCAGATGGCTCAGCCCATAAAGCCACTTACTGTCAAATCTAAGGACTGAGCTCAATCCCATGGACCCACATGGTGGAAGGAGGGAACAGACTCCCAAAAGTTGTCCTCTGACCACGCCCCCCAAAGCACTTCTTGTCTCCATCTGCACACAAACAAATCCCAAACAAATAAATGTAATAAAACTTTTTTTTAAATAAATAAACTTAGTTTCTCCATCTGAAAATGAGAACACGGATAGTAACATAGTGAGTGGTGTTGGAAAGACTAACTCTCAGGTCCAAAAGGTTTGTGTCTGTGGTGGCTCACACATTTCTTTATAGCACTTGGGAGGCGGAGGCAGGCAGAGCTCTGTAAGTTGGAGGCCAGCCTGGTCTACAGTTAAATTCAAGGACAGCCAGGGCTACACAGAGAAACCCTGTCTCAAAAAACCAACTGACCAAACAAACAAACAAAACAGTGATTTGTGAATCACAAAGTCTTGTACCTGGACTATCCTTAGGCCATTTGAAGAGCAGTATTTGGTTATTGAAATTTTATTGTATTCTGCCATCTGGTGGTAAACAGTGCTCTGGATTCATTTTTTTTTAAATAGCTGACACAAGGTTCCTGGGTCTTACGAAATCAGATCATGCTATGCTATCTAGATCTTGAAACAGCTATAAGAGGAACCTATGAAACTTTTACATTACATGAATAATATATAAAACAGTTGAAATGCTCCCAAAGCACTTTGGAGGAGTTTGGAGAGCTGCATTCAGTCGTCCCAATAGTTCTACCTTCCTCTTGGAATCTTACCCCCAAATACAGACTCTTCAGAAAGATAATTTAATAATATTAGTTTGTTTTGTTTTGTTCTATTATTTTTAAAAATCACATTTTTAAAAGTATTTTATTTTTATGTGTTCTATTTTTTTTATCACATTTTTTAAAGAATTTATTTTATTTTTAAAAATATATTCATTTTTATTCATTTGTATGAGTGTCTTGTCTGCATGCGTGTCTGGGCACCGAGTGCATGTCTAGTGCCTTTGGAGGCCAAAAGAGGCCACTGAGTCCCCTAGAACTTGAGTCACAGGGAATCATGAGCCACCATGTGAGTGCAGAGAACTGAACCCCAGTTCTCAGCAAGAGCGGCAAGTCTTAACTACTGAGCATCTTTCCAGCGCTGGTTTATTTTACTTGTGTGTATGTATCCGAGTGTATGCCATCTTCAATGACCAGAAGGAGGTAGGCTCTCCTGGATCCCGCTGGAGTCACAGCACGTGTGAGACGCTTAATGTGGGTGCTGGGAGCTGAATTTGAGTACTCTCAACCACTGAGCCATCTCTCCAGCCTCCTGAATTACATCTCTCTATTTATTTTGTGTGTATGTGTGTGGGTTTGCATGTGTCATGATGATTCATCTGTGGAGGTCAGAGGATGGTTTGCTGGGGTTGGCTCTTTTCTTCTACCATGTGGGTCCTGGGGATCAAACTCAGGTAGACAGGCTTGGCAGCAGGCACATTTACCTGCAGAGCCATCCCACCACATCCAGTATGTATGTACACACACACACACACACATGCGCGCGCGCACGCATATTTACAAAAATTGTGTGTGAGTGTGTGCCTATTTGTTTATATGAGCACTAATTGCTTGTGGGTGCCTGTGGAGGCCACAGAGGGAATTGGACCCCCCTGGAAATTAGTGTTACAAGCAGTTGTGAGTTGCTGGGAACCAAATATGGGCCCTCTGCAAGAGAAGCAAGCATTCTTTTTGTTTGTTTGTTTGTTTGTTTGTTTTGTTTGTTTGTTTTGTTTTTTCGAGACAGGGCTTCTCTGCATTCTTAAACATTTCAATGCGGGGCCTGAAAGCTGTAGAACCTGTAGGAGCCAGTCCAGAGCAAGGGCGGAGTCGAGATGCGTCTAACCCCCACCCCCACCCCAACTGAGACCGGAAGGAGTAGGACTGCTTCTTCCCTGCTCCAGGCTTGCATGTCCCTGCGCACGCAGTCTTACGCACGACCCCCCACCTCCACCACCCTTGAGAGGTCATGTAGCCTGGTGGCCAGATTACCAGTGAAACTTCCTCTCTCATAAGGACACGTCTATCGAGCATCTGGAATTCCTCTTCACGTAAACCAGACATCCCCAGCAGCTCGACACCAGCCAATAATGTATACTCACCCCGAAAACCACTATTCACCAAGGTTTATATAGCCCTTGTTACCCCCAATAAAGGAGAGCTGTTTCACTGAAAACTGTCTCCAGAGAAAGCTGTTTCTCCTGCACTCACGCAGACCGAGATCCTGTCTAACCCACCAGCCGACTAAGCTGCATTTCTTCCGGTCCAGCCTAGTGTGCAGCAGGGCCTGGGTAACGCGAGGGAAAAAGCAGAGCTGGCTGGCATCAATACATTCTCTCTCTTCATCGTCTTCCAGGGTTTGTACATGACTTCTCCTTTCCTCTCCTTTCCCTTCCTCTAACTCCACCCCCACCCCCACCCCCCACCCCCGGCGCTGGTTAATATTGGCAGTTAGGTAAGTTTACAATCTGCTAGGTTACGAGCCTCTGGTGCTGTTTGTGAGGGATTTTCTAGGTTAAGTAAATCCAGGTGGGAAGAGACACCCTAAGCGTGGCTGGCACATCTCCACGGGCTAGGGTCAGGGACTGAATAAAAACCAAGCTGAGCACCAACGTTCACACACACACACACACACACACACACACACACACACACACACACCCCCGCTTCCTCCTTACTGCAGATGCAGTGTGACCAGCAGCCTCGGGCATCGGCCGCCATGATACTGTGCACCTTTACGGACTGGCTGTGCTTGAACTGCGAACCCAAGTAAACCTCCCCATCTTAAGTTGCTTCTGTTGGGTATTTTGTCAGAGCCACGAATCAAGTAACTAATGCAGTTTAATTAATATTTGTCGTTGGTAAGCAAAGGAATGGATATCATTGTGACGTTTTCATACATCTGCGTCAATATAATCCATTATAATCAAATTCCTTTGCCTCTCCCACCAGCATCCCTGGATCTTCGGCTCCCTCTAGCTGATCCCCACTCCCTCAACAGTCTCCACTTCTATGTTCCTGTCACACACACAGTCCATTACCGGCCCCCAAAAGTCTCCCCATCTTAAAGGTTCTCTCTTCCTTATGTCTTACGATCTTCTTTCTTATTTATTTATTTATTTATTTATTTATTTATTACCGTTGTGTTTGTGCCACAGTGTGTTGGAGTCAGTTCTCACCTTCTACCTTTTATTTGGGTTCGAGGTATGAAACTCAGTTGGGAGAGTTTGTGCAGGAAGGGCCTCCTTAGCCCTCACCTTCTGTGCTCCCCGACTTCTAGTTTTAGGACACACACACACACACACACACACACACACACGTTGTTTTCTTCCAAAAAGTTTACCACCTCCTGCCTGGCCTGGTATTCACTAGTTTGTTTTCTATAACCACCCACCTCCTGTGAGATTCACAGCTCTGTAAGGGGAACTGTTAGTCTGCAGAGCTGGTACTGTCCATAATATAGCGACATCCAGTTTCCTGTACTGCATACTTCCTGGCCCGCTTCTGACTTCTCTGCCATTAGTTTGTTGTTCCAGAGAGAGTTGCGCCCAGCGATTCTTCCAGGCCCCTTCCTTGAGGCAGTAATCAATGGACGCTTTGCTTCTGGGCTCTCCGAATGCAGATTCCTTAGCAGTTCCCATTCTTGCCGTGTGGGGGCAGCAAACACATTTACTTCTCACTCCTCCAAATCCTACAGGTGTCACAGTTCATTGGGATCTTTGTGGTCCAACCTAGTCTCCAGAAAAACTAAATCCAAAGTTATCGAGTAAACAAAGAACGGTAGTTAGGCATAAAAACAGACCAGCGTCTATCCAAACCGGTCAGATATGCCCAAGACAACCTAATCATAATTACTGATTGCTGTACTTAGCCCCAGATTACCACAGAGCTGGGCAGGTCAGGGTTGGTGTAAGAGGCCCTGAACTCAATGCAAAATGCAAAGGAGCCAGATGTCTCAGTCATCAAGCTAAATAACACTGGGCTAAAATGTGTCTAAAATTAAAACCAATCAATAAAATAGCCAGTATTTATAAATTGTTGCGTCAGAGTGTAAAGAAAGGCCTCAGATGACAGACTTTACATATGTATTGAAAAAATATAAAAGCAAAATTCTAGGCCTTTAGGCCCAGGCTTGGGAATGTGACCTCTGTGACTCAATGCTCCAAGGTATGATAATCATAAAACAGATAGACGACGTTCCTCCACCCACCTGCTTCCAGGGTTCAAAGAGTGTTCATTTAAAGAAAGTCACCCTAACCATTGGGGGGGGGACACCCGTTATGCAAATGTGCTATTGTTAGGGGCTCTTAGAAACTGTCTTGAGAGATAACCTGCACAATTACCAGGTATTCCTTGTGACTCTTGTGACTTTGCACTTCCTTGTGACTCTTAACTGGTATCTTGGGTATTTTCCAACAAAGCCCTCCCCACTTCCTTGAGTTGTGGTTTCTTCCTTTAAATACCCACTTACCCAGCTACTCGGGGTGCCACGGTCCTCTACCCCTGCATGGTGTATGACCGTGGGCCCGAGAGCACTCTTGAATTAAAAGTGCTCTTGCAGTTTGCAGCAAGACCGTTTCTCGTGAGTGATTTGGGGTGTCGCCTCTCCTGAGTCAGAACGTGGGGGAGTCCTCACGTTGTGGGTCTTTCAGTATAATGTGTATGAGTGTTTTGTCTGCAGGAATATCTGTGTACCAAAAGTGTATTCTTAATGCTGAACCACCTCTCCAGACCCTGGCCCTTACTTATGATCTGTGTGTGTGTGTGTGTGTGTGTGTGTGTGTGTGTGTGTTTGTGTCATATGCATGAATTACTATACACTAACTGTACAAACCAGTCTGTATCATGAAGTTTTCATGGGTATATAGAATATACTTTATTTATATCCATCCTTCTTTCAACAAGGCTGACCAGGGTCATATGGAATCTCAATGTACTTTTAATTTGCATGTCTCTGGTGGCTAACTGTGGCTATGAACATTTTTCATGACTTTTAACAGCCATTTTTTTTGTACTTATCTTGAAAATTCTATTGAATTTGTTTGATTGATTGGATTACTTGTTCTTTGGGCATTTAAATTTTTTAGTTCATAATTTTCTAAATATTAACTCCCTGTCACATGAATAGTTGACAGGAAAAAAATTTGTCTTATTCTTCAGGCTCCTGACTCTAGTAATTGATTCCCTTATGTACCTATTTCTAACTTGACACAATATCATCTGTCAATAATTTGTTTCTTTTTTATTTACTTACTTATTAATTTTTAGACAAGTTCTCACCACGCACCTCCATCTGGCCTGGAACTTACTTTGTAGAATAGACTTGTCTCAAACTACAGAGGTTCCCCTACCTCTGCCTAATTTGTTCTGGGATTATTGTGTGAAGGATGACATAGGAATTTTGATGAAAATTGCGTTGAACCAATAAGTACCTGGCCTTTTAAAAAACGTTTCCTCTTTTTGGGGGCCAGGTTTAGTAGCAAACATTCACTGGTGGTGAGTTTTTGGCAACTTGATACAAACCAGACTCACTTGGGAAGAAAGAAAGTCATCCCATTATCTAAACAGCAGGTCTGTGCAGCATGATTGATGATGGATGTGGGAGGTTCCTGCTTACTGTGGGTAGAGCCACCCCACCCCTCCGCAGAGTTCCCAGGCTGTATAAAAGAGCAAGCGGGGCAAACTGCTGGAAGCAAGCCAGTAAGCAGCACCTCTCCCTTGGGGGTCTCTGCTTCAGTTCCTGTCCTGATTTCCTTGGGCCATGGAGCACGACCTGAGAGTTGTAAGCTGACACAAACCCTTTCCTCACCACCACATCG